>NC_041826.1:14570033-14928692 GCF_900964775.1 Scleropages formosus
TGTTTCACTGATGCATGGAGGAGTAACCCCTTGTAAGTAGTGTATCTAGCAGTGTAAGTAACCTTGGTGAATAAGGTGTGTGGGCTAGTAACACTACATGGTATCTGTTGTAAGTCGCTTTGGACAATAAAAGTGTCTGCTAAGTGAATAAATGTACTATAGAAAGATAGTGTTTACCACTATTTTGTTAAAATTTGACACTGTTTGAATGCCCTGAGGGTCTTTTTTGCAATATGGTTTAGTCAGGTGGAATACATGGTTGCTTTCTTTACTTTCCGTTAATGGTTGCTGTTTGGTGTTAATAGTGTCTATAAATTTGTTTTTGCATTGATCTATGTACAGAAACTAGTTTCCAGTATCCCAGAACCTAACTCTTTGTATTGGGAATTTTTAGCCCTGCCTTTGGCAATGTAGGCTTACTGGAATTGTGCACTGAATGTTTGATAAAATGGGCAGTTCTGTTAGTGATGTTTGGTGGACCTTAGAGGATGCTCTTAACAGTGGTCCACATCAGATGCTGTGTTGGATACTGTGGAAAAGTTGAATCGCTTGGCTCTGACCCTAGAACCTGTCTCTTACTTACTCCCTCATATAAGTCTGTCTCTTCACCTAGATTAATTAGAACCATCATGTGTAAATGGAGCACTGGTAGATCAAGACTGAAACGTAGATGAGCAGGAAACTCCAAAAAACACTAAAGCTTGCATCTGTAGTGAGCCTTGGAACAGCTAGCCTCAGAGCAGAACTACACTGCTGGCTGCTGAAAATCCAGACTGATCCGCTCATTTGGACTTCTTTGAGCCTTACAGGTGTGCACCGCGAGCACGTAGCCTTGGCACAAAGCAGAAACTGTGGAACAACTCAGCTCACTTGTGTAATATGTAGCATTGGTAGTATTCATGCTTGATTAAACTATAGGTGTCTTTGTGTAGTTGCAAACTGAGAGAATGTCACAAATGCAGTCACAGTTAAAGTAGCATTCACAGACTCAAACAGACTCAAAAATGTGATTTAAAGGTTATCTCAATAACATTTTAGATCCTGTATCCTTGGCTGAAGTCATGTAGAACTTAGATTCGTGATAGGCCTCACATTTTTGTTTGGCTACAAAGTAGGGGGCTGGGGAGGGGCAAGGCGTAACGGGTGTTGGTGAGACTTGGACAGATTTGTGCAAAAACACACAGGGCTTCTCATAAAGCTCTGGAAGTTGGTTTAGCTTGGCCCGCTTCCAACAGGCGTGTTGGCGTGCACCAGAGAGCTGCTCCACGCACGCGGGGAAAGGGGCGGGGGCTGCCGCTGCTTTTAGTAACACACTATTTCTGAAAATATAGCTGACTCTTCTCTGTATCGTGCTATTCGGATATCACAGTTCCACTTGGAATTGGATATCACTGTAATTTTGGAATTATGGAAAGTTAATGCTGTGCTAAATTTCAAAGAAAAAAATGTGTAGCCAATACAGGCAATAAATGTGCTACTTTGTTAAACAAGATTATAATTGTCCTGAATGGTCCAGTTAGTGGGGCACTGTGTGGCATGTTGTGAATTCTGTGAGCGTTAAGACGACAGCAACACCGGTGTTGCTGTCTGTGTTGCCTGTTTACAGTAAGCAGCCAGCAGTTAGGAGGGTGCTTAGTGTGTCTGCTCAGGCCTTGTAATTAAGGTTTAAACACTGTCTTGCATTAAGAAATTAGTATTTGATCTCTGCCCATAAAGTGCTGTTTCATTATTGACAGTACTTCCCCACTGAAAAATAATAAGCAGGGACATTAGCTTGTTTTTGTTTTTGCACTTGATTTTATGTTAGCATTGTAGTAGTTTCAACCAGCAGTGCTGATATTCAGTTTTTTTTTTTTTTTTTTTTTTTTTTTTTTTTTTGTTTCTGTGGATTTTTCAGCATTCCAATGGATCAGCAGACTCCCTGCTACTGGTCAGTTGGTCAGCAGCTTGTCGGCAGTGTGCCGACCTCAGTGAATCCCATATACATCTGTTTCTGATTGATGCCACTTTTCCTTGGCCTTTTTTTGTGTGAGGGTAAAGAAATCCAATGAGACACCAATTAAGAATCTGTTGGGAAACAGTATTTGTGACACATTTCAGAGATATGAGAAGAGAAACCACATTGGGTTCCTTTCTGTCAATGAATCAGAACAGAACAGCAGAAATTACCAAAATTCAGGCACATTGGGCCTGATGGGGATGCGGTGGTCAGAGACTCATACTTAACTGTGTGGCTGCTGGTTTGTGTGTAAGGAGGCTTCCTGCTCCTTCTACAGCCAGGGTAATAAGCATAGCTACTGTCACCTTTTCTTTTGTTTGCTAGAGTCTGGCACAGCACAGTGGTTAAGGATCTCCTGACCACAAGTTGAGTTGTGACTTTATAAGTTCACAAAGGAATGGGTGAAGTGATGGAGGAGCTGTGTGGGGTTGGATGACACTGGGTTTAGTATGCTGAACTACACTCGCATGCTATTCTTGAACAGCAGTCAAGTCAGCCCACCTCAGGTATGGCCCAGCCGTGTTGAGGAGAGCCGGCTCTTCCGCGCATCACCTTGTCCCTGGGTTCGGTACCGTCCATGTTTGCGGGCACTCCAGATGCGCCACCCCTCACAAGCTCTTTGATGCTGGCCCAGTACTGCAGTGTGTCTGGTCTCTGTGGGTTCACGGCCATCTGGAATTCAGGTCCTGTGAGAGAGGAAAACTGTCGCTCGCTCTCTCTCCACTTTCTTTTTGTAATCAGCTGAGAAAGGAAGTTGTTGAGATAACCTTTTCACGTGTATGTGTGTGGGCACCGCCTTGCTCGTATATGAGATTTTCAGTTGCAAACGATGTGAAGGCACCTGTGGTTTTGAATTCATTCAAGCTAATAATAATCAGGATTGCACCAGCGAACCTGTTGACATTTCCAGCAGTGGAGTGTGAGCCAAGTCATCTATTGTAACAACAGAGAAGTGCATAAACCAGCCTTTGCCTGAAATGTAGAGTGACTACCAAAGTCATGTGGGGAACTGGAGCAGAACTGCATCCAGCACTAATGAGGAGTCACCTGATATCAGCTCCAGGGAGTTCATTTGCAGAGGAGCCTTGATGCACAAACAAAATTTCCCACGATTCCTGGTGAGTGGGCAAACATTGCTTGTGCAATGGGTCTCTCCTGAGATGTTTGCTTTGTGTCGTTACCTACTCCTGTGGATTGCCCGTGTTTCACCCAAATACAATGCTGGAGATGTCTCTTACGTTTGTCTCTTGTCTCCTGTGGCAAATGTGTTACGTTTGCTTGCACTTCAGATGTTTGCCGCAGGCCTCGTCTTTGCCAGAAATGTGATTTTCACAGCCGCAGCTTTTGTTAAGTTTTTATTTTTATTATTTTTATTTTTTTTTTGTAGGGAGTAAGGTCTGGGAAAAGAAACTGAGAAAGGTTTTCTTTTCGCAGATTTGTCACAACCACGTGCTGTCTGTAGCTAATTTGTGGCCTGGTGATAGTGTGGCACACAATGTGTCCTCTTTCCCAGAGAGCTCAGGTCCTGGTTTTCATTGTTTTCTTTTTTTTTTTAATTTTTTTTAAGTGCATGCCCTGATCCCCACTCTGGTGTGGCTATGTGTGGTCGCAGCAGGGTTGTGGAACGTCTGGTCAGAAGCAAAATTTCCTTATCGAAACACTAGGGTAGCAGGGCCTACCATTCTGCTCTATCAACTGCATCTCTTAAATTACTTACATTTACATTTATTCTCTTAGCAGACGCTTTGAGTCACTCATCCATATATCAGTGGAACACACTCTCTATGTCACACACACACTATGGGGAAACCTGAATAGGGGAGAACATGCAAACTCCACACAGACTGAGCGAGGAGTGAACCCACGTCCTCTCGCACTACCCAGGCTCTGTGAGACAGCAGTGCTACTCGCTGTGCCACCGTGCCGCCTGTACTTTATTACTTGTTTCCCAAAGTATGTTTCTGGTTTCATTTTTCCAGTTTTCCTGTTCATATTAGTTGCATATGATTATTAAATTAACGTATTGTGGCATTGTGTGAATAGGGGCGCGGTGGCGCAGTGGGTTGGACCGGGTCCTACTCTCCAGTGGGTCTGGGGTTCGAGTCCCGCTTGGGGTGCCTTGTGGTGGACTGGCGTCCCGTCCTGGGTGTGTCCCCTCCCCCTCCGGCCTTACGCCCTGTGTTGCCGGGTAGGCTCCGGTTCCCCGCAACCCCGTATGGGACAAGCGGTTCTGAAAATGTGTGTGTGTGTGTGTGTGTGGCATTGTGTGTGTGTTCAGATTTCTTGGTGTCTGACATGGGGTGCCTCAGAAGGGATGTTGTTCATGGCACTGGTGCCAACAGTGTTTTTGAGATCCCCACTGTATTTGCCCGTCAAGTTGGTGTGTCTGTATGCCCCTGCAGCACTATAGATCCGGGGATGACGTGCAGGGCTTTCAGAGGCCAGGTGGCCCATGACAGCACTGTGCCGCTGAGAGCCTGTACTGTCTGGTAGCAGCTCACTGTGTCCTTGAAAGCCACCACTTATTTTATTTCTGCCCAGACAGGAGTCGTAATCTGCAATCCCCCGTGACTTCTTCATTGGTAGATTAATCCAAATGTATCCTGTATGTTGTTCCACTAGCGTTTTTACTGGGAAGTCCTGCAAAATAGTGGGTTCTGTCAAGTTGTTGCAGCGTGTGGAGGGGAATGTGTAGGGTATTTTTGATCACTTCTCAAGCCCCATGTGGCACAGCTGTCCATGGGGAGGGGCGCAGTGTTCACGTTTTCAAATAGCCTAGGACTACTGTGCCTGGGGCTAAATGAGCAGGTTGGACAAATAAGAAAACTGTGGGCACCAGCTGGAACATTGCCACTCCTAAACCACACCAAAGGCCCCTGACCATCTAGCTTCACACCCTTCCACACAATATCCTCACAAGAGAATTAGCCTTTTCCATGACCCCTTTCCCATCAGCTCAGTCCCTGCTTATCCCCTTCACCTTTGACAGCCTACCACACTTCTGTGACTGATGTCAGAGAAGGGCACCTGCCAGTTACATTGCAGCTATTGCTTACATCCATTTGGCCTGGTTGGGATATCCTTTGCCAATTGAAAGGGGGTTGCTGTCAAAGACAGAACAGGAGGTGTCGCTGGACTTGTATGTATTACAGCAGCACCAATACAGCCTGTGCTGCCTGAACCCACCACGGTTACAGAGGGTGTATGTTCTAGACTCTTCTGTTAGGCCAAAGCAGTGCTCTCTGATCAGCATCAGGAATAATACACACCCACACAGAGAAGGGTGGTGGTTGGTAGGACCTGTTATTCCTTCCTGGGCTCCTCTCTGTTGCACATCTACCAGAATGAGAACCTGGAGCAGAGAGCACCCTGCTGGTATCCCAGCAGCCAGTCAAGCTTAAGCTGATGTGCCATCCAGTCCTGCTGTCTCTGCAGTGTAAACACAATGGATGGTCCAGGCCTGGGCTCTTTGCCCATTCCAGTCCAGTCAGACCGCCTCTGACAGTTGGGGTGGGGCACTGTGAGTGTGGCTGACCTCGCAAAACGGCACGTTCAGCTTTTTCTTTATACCCCTCCCTGTCTGCTGACACTTGGCTAGGAGCCATGCTGGTAATTGTGGGGAAAAGCCGTTTGATCATTCAAAAGACTGAGACTGAAAGAACCCGCCATGCCGCCCACCTCCAAAAACTACCATCAGAGAGGGAGAGAGCTTGCAGTGCTGGTCTGCAGTGTATAATACTGTTGTCCACAAATACAGTGTAAATATGTATCATCTTAGCTGATGGGGTTATGCAATACATTTTTGTCCACCGGTATGTTCTTTTCTTTGATTTAATACTTGGATCACACACCTTTTTCATGGTTTGTTGATATATTTATGCGGAAGACTGTCTGGAAATGCTACCTGTAGACTGAAAATATGACGCTGGTAGTCACGCGGGTGTGTAGATTTGCTTTGTACAGTATGTGTTGAAATAGGTGGTAAAACGGAATGCTCTTCCTTCCAGCATAGAACACTAAAAGGATGTAGAGTTCTTGATGTGGCTTCTCCTTGTGGGTCCAATCAAGCTGCTGCTTTTCCGCATTCGAGTTGAGCGATTGTGACCTGTGGTGCTACTTGAAGTTGTCGTCATCACATACACAAAGATGTAATTTCCATCTCTGAGAGGTGCGGAACAGGAAGACAGATTCACACATAAATGCAGACATGCTGAACCAGTCCAATCCCAAAAGCTTTACTTAAAAAAAAAAAAAAAGCTGAACTTTTCTCTAAAGTGAGTTACGTGGAGCGTTATTGCGCACTGTTTGCATGCTTCATCATGAAGCATGTTTTTAGGATAAGATTTCTGTGGAAAAAGGATGAAAAAAATCACTAACAAGTGGGGCCCGTTGCCCATTCGATATGGCAAGCGACCCATTGGCCAGCCGCTCCCCAGCTCCTCCTCTTCAGTTTTCTGTGCAGCTTTCAGAGATACTTAACGTAATTACTTTGACCCCTTCAGCCACAGTACCTGCACACTTCAGGATGTTTTTAAGAAAAAGTAATTACGAACGTTCTCTGGGTTCACTCTTAATTGTTCCATTTTACTGTGTTGTATTTCCGGTTGTCACTCAAGCTCTGCTCCCTGAGTCCTCCGGCCTCATGCCTGGAGCTTTTCTGCGCTTTCTTGAACGTCATAGTAGAGCTGTTGGCTATGGGATTTAAGCTGTCACCTCTTGTGTAGGATGAGAGTCTCTCTGTAAGCCAGGAAGTGGCCCTGTGGCAGACAGACTGGAAAGACTAGTTCCAAAATCACAGGTGGCAGACTTGCTCTTTCTGTTTGTGTGGCTGCCCTGCCTTTACTTATTATTTATTTTTTTTTTTTAATTTATTTAATTCTTTCTTCCTTTTGTGTTTTTCATTGGTCACTGAACATGACTGGGCTCTGGTCAAGGGACTGCTTTGCTGAAGCCAAGACCTGCCACTGATACTTTCTACTCAGATCAAGTTGTTTTCATTTTTTGCAGTTAACTAGAAATTGAAGGGAAGGCAAATTTTCAGTAATTCTTGTTTAATTACATGTTGTGCCCTCTCCTTGTTTTTGCCTCAATTTGGAACTCGGGATTTTCCACAGGATGTGCACTGTTTGACAAAATTTCCCATTTCCTGTTCACTTCCCTTAACAGCTGATCTACCTGTGACTGTCTCCCATTGATGTTGTGATGAAACTAATGATCATGTTAGTCATCCTAAGTGTAGTAACAGGCATATGTGTCTTGTTTTTGCAGAATATTTATTTTCAGGTGCATTCAGAGGTGGTTTTTTTTTTTTTTTTTTTTTTTTTGGTCTGTTCTGCAAGTGCATTTGAATGGGTAAGCACAGTCATCCTCGATTCAAGTTCACAGAATTTGAATTTATGAGGAGTTTCACTTAATATGCCCACTGAAACGTATGAGGCAATTCTTTTCGAATTTACAAGGACTAAGTTTGGATTTTGTGTGCCTTTCAACAGTTGAGCTGCGCAAGACATTTACATTTATTTCTTAGCAGATGCTTTTCTCCAAAGTGACTTGCAGTGATTATTATCTGGCATTTATCTAACACCTTTATTTATCCAAGGTGACATAATTTTAGATACACTGTGCAGACTAAACTTCCTACAGTCATACATTTATACAGGAGAGCAATATAACACTTGTGCGTGCACACACACGCGCGTGCACAGTAGGCAATTTAGAGTTACCACATCACCTGTAACATGTCTTCTGGGGGAAATCCACACTAGCACGAGGAGAACGTGCAATCTCCCCACAGATTGAGTGGGGATTAAACCCATGTCTAGTCACACAGCCCAGGTGCTGTGAAACACCATGACAGTTTTTTCAGTGAGTATGAATTTGTATTGTTTTCATCCATTTTTTTGTTGAATCAGTACTTAAACACTGAGAATCACATTCTTCAGTATCCTAAATCTGAAGGTATTTAAAGAAATATCATTCCAAAAACAAAAACCTTAATATTATAACTACAGTAATATACCAAGCAGTACTAAATGCAACCATATACTGTTGTTGCCAGGGCGACGTGACAGTTTGGATAACGTGAGACAGCACTGATGAACAGTGATGTTTTTTTTTTCCACTTAGGTGTTGGTACCGTGCGGTGAAAATGCTGCACTCCATCCTCTGACAGTTACATTTACTTATTTAGCAGGCGCTTTTCTCCAAAGCAACTTCCAATCAGCTCTGTGTTGTGTTATCAGCCCACACACCTTATTCACCAAGGTTACTTACACTGCTAGATACACTACTTACAATGGGTCACTCATCCATACATCAGTGGAACACGCACTCTCTGTCACTCACACACAAACAAACTATGGGGGAACCTGAACAGCATGTCTTTAGACTGTAGGAGAAAACTGGAACACCCAGAGGAAATCCACGCAGACACGGAGAGAACATGCAAATTCCACACAGACTGAGTCGGGATCAAACCCACATCCTCTTGCACCACCCAGGTGCTGTGAGACAGCAGCGCTACTCGCTGTGCCACTGTGGTGGCTGTCGGCCTTTAAGAAGCCACAGGAAAGCTAGAAGCAGCGCCGTGACTGCTGATGCATTCAGAAGTGTAAACACACTTGTTCATCAATAAGTGGAACATGTGTTAGAGCTGCATATCGTGCTTGTACTTAAGCTGAAATCGGTCACACGCAGAATGACAGATGTCACAACCACAACTGGGCTTTAGGGAGGGCCATTCTGGCTCCACCCAATGCTTCGTACCTTGAGACTTTGTTTCATTTGGGTGTCTTGCTTGTCAGCAGACCTGATCAGCATAGCTGATATCATTTTGGAACTTGACACATGAACAACAACAACAAATGGTTCCTTCATAAATATATAAAATTGAGTGGTAATGTACAAAAAATAGTGCCTTAACTGCTGTGGTCAGGCCAGATAACAGGCTGCACATCTACTTGGGAGGAGTGGTCAGATTCACGCCATGTTCCAGACCTAGGTTCCAGTGTTGTGTACCTTGATAACCAACTTGTTTGAATGAATCTGGTTCAGTGCGTCACATTTATTTGGACTTTTTCTTGAGCTTTTTGGAGTGGTTGTGGCAGCATTAGCATCTGTGGTGTTTATGGGCTTTTTGCTCATCATCCCGCTCTATTTCTCACAGGCACACATGCAGTGACTGGTCTGTCACTCTCTCACTGCATACGCCATGCATACAGTCCAGGAGAGGCATGAAGAGCCAGATCAGATGGCTCATTGAATCAAGTGTTGGCAGTCTGTAGGCCCCTAAGATTCGCTCCCGTAAAGTTTTGTTTTGTTTTGGTGTGTACATGTTTTAATGTGTACACATCCTTTTCCGAGTTGGCGTTGTGTCCTTTTAAGGCAGCAGAAGGCCTGAGACAGAGTGAAAACAGGTTTGTGTTGCATAACCTTGTGCCTTTGCTTTATCTGCAGCTCATGACACATGAAGTCATCCATTTGCTTTTGGGGAGGATTGTGGTTAGAGAGGGCAGGCTGGATTGCTGGAATGAATTGAGTGCTGCAATACAGCATTCAGGATAGTAAACGTGGCTATGGTGAGACTGTAACAGCTGGGGCTGTGCTCACTGTCCTTTAGATTAAACACGCCGCTCTGAGTGTGTCACGGATGAAGCTGCATTACTCTGTTCACTTTTGTAGAAAAACGCAACTTTTTATTTCTTGTTTAGCTGATTCTTCTGTCCAAAGCAATTTACACTATTTCACATTTGCACTTATTCATTAAGATGGTGCTTTTCTCCAGAATGACTTGCACTGTTAAGTTACTTACTGTGATTTACCTGTTTATGCAGCAAGGTAATTTTTACTGCAGTAATTCAGGGGAAAAGCATTGATCAAGAGTACTGGAACATCAGGCTGGGACCTGCAAGCCCAAAGGCAGCAACTTTAACCATTCTAATCTTTATGCTGCCTGCTGTCCCCTGCATTTACCCATTTATATATCAGGGTATTCTTGCTGTATAAATTCAGGTTAAGTACCTTGGCCAAGGGTATTACAGCAAGAGTGTGAATCAAATGAGGAACCTACAGGTTATATGCCTGCGTTCTTAACCACTGAATTATGCACTTGCTGGAAGTCAAAGGACAGAGCTGTGTTCATTGTCCCACAGAGTGCACCGTGTGTGCAGTGTGAACTTGCAGATGTGCTGTTAGCTTCAGCATGAGGATGAGGGTGATGGTGATCAGACTGCCTTTGGCCTGGGCAGTGTGAGCTTCTGATAATTAGCTTGGCCTTGCAGCAGGAGACTCCTCTGAAGAGACCCGCCATGGCAAGGACACAGATAGTAGGGCAGGTGGTCGAGGCTGGATAGCAAGTGAGTGGCGCACCAACATCCCACCCAATTAGCAAAGTCCTGTTCAGCTCCCCTGGTGTGTGAGACTGGCACATGGTCTGCCTACGCTGTCTGTCCTCTTGGTTCCTGTGCTGACTTTTGTTAATGGCTGCTCTCCAAGGGAAGCATGAATAAAGACCTGAGTCTGAAACACAGCTGAGGGGCTCCTTGGACACGGTGTGCCTCACACACTCATTCACAAGACTCACTGAATCCTGTGCCAGAGACTTGGTTTTTGACACCAGTGTGAGCGGACATCGATTTCACATGCATATGTGACTGAGCAGTCCTCAGAGGTTCAGTAGTATGCAACTGCTGTGTGTGTGTGTGTGTGTGTGTGTGTGTGTGTGTGTGTGTGTGTGTGTGTGTGTGTGTGTGTTTCAATGGCGGTGCATGCATCCCATCACAATAAAAATGCCATATCATTGCTGTGATTACGTGAGTAGGTCACAAGACTAAATGACGTCCAAAGGCTGTGTCCTGTGGCAGATACACAACAAACATTTGGCTGATAAGAGAAGGATCTGTCCCGTGTCCACCTGTCTTGGTGCCACAAATCGTATTTGCCTCTTTATTTGGGTGAGCCAGACTGTGTTAAAAAATGTACAAATGTCACCTTTGTGTACCGCCCATCTTCTCGACCATGACCCATGTGAAGCTGTGGCGTCAGAGATGCCCGAAATAGGACTGTCATTGCCCAGTCCCCTGAGAAGGACCGTCTGTCCTCTGGTCACCTGGTGCAGTTAACTGTGTATACTAATGACAAGTATAAGCAAACTCTGAAAAAGAAACACCAAGGGGCCACCCCAACAGAACAGACTCTCAGTTTTTTGTCTTGAAAAAACACCGAAGTGCAGAAACTTATAAAAATCATTTCTAATCTGATATACAGACAAACATCTACTTTCCTGAATTCAACTTCCGTAAATTTGGATTTCCGTAAAAAATACCCAGCATACACATTATTTACGGATAGCGCTTTTATCTTACTCAAAACCTCTGAAATGCATTACGTGCATGTCGGTGTAATCAGACAAGGCAGGAAGCTGCATCTTCCCAGTTCCCGCATGTTGTGAGCCGTGAACGCATCTCCTCTTGTTAGCGTGGTGCTTTTTTCGCATGTTTTTCATCCATTTCATTATTCATAGTGCTTGGTGGTAAATGAGCACTTGAAGGAAAATGAGAATCGTCTCGCAAGCGCAAAGCATTGATTTGGAGGTGAAATTGAAAATAATAAGGAAATATGAAGGTGGACAAAGATTATCGTCTGTAGCACAGGAACAAGGTTTAGCCGTATCGACTCTGAATACGATAGTGAAAGATGCTGCACATATAAAGGAGCAAGTGACAGGAACAGCTAGCATGAAAACAACAATAACAACAAAGAAACTTCAATATGCAATAACTGAAATGGAAAAATGATAAATTACAGCACCCTCTTGTGTGCCAGCATACTACTACATGCAGATATGAGGTAAGCCCCCACAGTACAGTACCATACTGTATGCAGTAGTTTATTTTTATTAAATTTATGCTTTGTAGAAATGTTAATTTATTTCATTGGCTAGGCCCATGTCTTACTACAGTACTGAATATGTCTGACATTTACTGGAGAATTATATTCTCTATTATTTTAATACCTGTATTTGCAACAAATGTGAAGGAAATGTGAAGGCTTGGCTCTGTAATGGAGGGGGAGGGGGGTATCCGACATACGTAAATTTCGACTTACGTAATGAGTTTAAGAACGGTCTATTTGCCTAAGTTTTTTGAGTTTCTTTTTCATGGTATTAGGAATCATTTATTGCATTTATGTGGGAATCATTCTGAAATCCCACAAATGATAAGACATGTGAGCATGTCTGTGTATTTGGTTGAGTGTGGTAAAAAGCAGTAGTTGGGCACAAGAGTAGAAACGATAAAGTTCCTGAGTCACCCAGTCGATTGGGGATTTTGGGCAAATGGACATCTCTGGCCCAGCATCAGCAAACAGGGATTAACAATGTCAATGGCTGCCCCACCCACACGCACACCTCTGCCTGCAGTCAACCTCTGCTGTTTGCATAGACCTCTGATGGAGAAGAGGGGTGCCTCTTTCTTTAGTGCTTGGTGCAGGTTGGTTGGTCAGGGGGCAACCATTGGACCACAGTGGCTCAGCTGGACCAGGAGATGGTTTGAGGCTCGAAAGACTGTGTAATGAATGGATCTTTGGATCCTGGTTATTGTCAGGTGCTGTCGTGGTCCTTCAGATTCTCGTTTTACCCAGCAGTGTTAAAGTTAGTGGTGTTGATAGAGCTCAAGAAACCCAGAGACACTCCAAGACACTTACAGCTCAGTCAAAGCAATGGGAAAAGTAATGGAGAGCCTTCAGTCATAACACATCAAACAATTTCCTCTCAATTTTCCTCATTTGCATTTGTCATTGTTCCTGGTTGTCCATCAGTGTGAAGCTCCCTGTAGTGTTTGAGCAAGTTTCTCTGCTGTCATTAGGTCTCTCTGGAGTGTTGGGTTCTCTTTCATCTTGAGCTCGTGTTGGACCCCTGTAATGCTCTGTATGAGAATCCATTGGACAGATGATGTCTTCATAGGGTTGTGCTCCTCTGAGACTGTACTGGAATCCGCCAAAGGCCTTAAATCAGGGAATGCAGTTGAGGCAGTGGAACAGCGGTTCATGGGCCGCTTCTTTCCTTGCTGAGCTACATGCAGAACACAGTAGCTGTGCCCTTATCACACTGTCCAGATATTGGTATTTGGGCAATGAAAGCAGGGCTGAGGAGTGCAGTAACTTGTAAGCAGGTGCTGCAGTTTAGAAAGGGAAAAGCAAAACAGTGGTAAGTTAACCAGAGAAAACAGCCACAACTGACGTGGGCTCACAGATAGCCTGCAGGTCAGTGTCCTTCCTTGGAGCTCTGTGATGCACTGCGGACTGAGTGGTCTGTGACCCTTTGCCTTATCGCTGATCCTGACCAGGGTTTGAGAAGATGGGAGAACACTCTGTGCCATAGGGTGTTAAGCACACTGCAGGTGTTAATTATAAACGGCTGTCATGCTGGTGTCGCATTTGGGCTGAAGGGCTCAGAAGGCTGGTCTGGAATGTGACACCTGGTTCACAGTTTCTCCGTAAGGAGAGCTTGTCCCTATGTTCTTCTGCATAGGTCCTCCACTCTGGCCCTGTTCTGTCTGTGCTGCTGTCCCCCATCTCCTCATAACTCGTAACTGAACTTGACAGCCTGTATGCTGCCTATATACTCAGAGGTTAAGTGTCTGTCCTGGATGTGGAAACAGGGACATGGGATCATGTGACTTTATCACATACACAGCGCCCTGCTTCAACTTTCACTGATTTATGGCTTTATTGGTGGTAGGAAGTGAATGAACCCAGTGTTCTGGCTGTGAAGAATTTCATAGAACTGTGAGACATGCAAGTTTATTTATAGAGAGTGCTAACAGTGGGTTAAATAAAGAAGCCTCAAACCAGAGCGCTGGGCATGTTTCTCACTCTGTCTCCGAGGCATGTTGTAATTGAATACCCGTTGGTGACTATCAGGCTGGTCAATCTCCGCTTGAGAATGCTCAGGAGAAACTGCTCTCAGCAGCTCCTACCTAGTGCAGTATTCCAACAGCACATCATTCTGAACTGCATGTTTCAGCTCTTTACCTGTTTTTTGGACTGAAGTATGATCATACACATTTTCTTCTGTTCTGTCCCCCCCCCCCCCCCACCACCTTTAATCATTTGTGGTTGTTGGATATTATTGCTACTGGTATTATTCCACACATCTCACAGTGGTTTCAGTAACACTTAATTGAATAAACTGGTACTTTAAGATATTATTTTTTCCTGTTTTTTTCTGTATATAATAAATACACTATCTGCCTTTAGTGCTGAGTTACTGTTAGCTCCCTCTGCTGGCCAACCCTAACAGCAAGACAACACATTCCATGCACTGCATCTTGTCTGCAGTTTTCCAAGTTGCTGCTGCTGTTTTAAATGTGCTGCAAATTTGCTGATGCATGCCTTTTCTCCATAACAAACCCATGTGTCAAACATTTGTGTTTGTGATTTAAAGCAGGTGTTGAGAATTCTCATGTGGTAGCATGATGGAGAAGAAGGCAAAGCCCCCAGGTGTAGGGGTCCACCCTCTAATTTCTTGTTCTATGCCCCAACTGTGAGCTCGCTACTCTGGGCTTCAGCAGTTAGTACTTGGCTTGGAGTTGTCCAGCTATGGCCTCACTCACCAGAAGTCAGCTTGAGTAGAGTGAACTGTATCATTGCAGTGATGTTTTAGAGCCTGCTTGGTCAAGGAATTTGCAGTGTTCCAGAAGAGTGTGCAGCTCCCTTGTAGAGGGTACTGGCATCAAGCTGAAATAGAACCAGTTGCCAGCGCTGCTGTGTTTTTGAGAGTTTGGGATTGAGGACTCATGTGAGAGCAACTTCAAGTGCTCTTTATTCATAAGGAGCCTGGGAGCAGCTGTACACGAGTTAGTCAGCTTCGTGGGTAGCTTGCTGAACAGCAGGATCTGAAGCCCCTCTGAGCAGCCCTGCTCTGACTTTGCCAAGTCTAACATATGACCAGATCATCCATTTCAGATCAGGATGAACTGCTGAATCCCGCAATTAAACCCAGCTTCCCTTGCTGACAAAGACCCATGTGCTCCTCTCCTACAAAGCTGTCCTGTTCATGTCTCGCTCTTGCTCTGTTGTCGTGTGATTTGGCAACGTAATGTACTGAGTCACAGGCATTTACTCTGCCGGCTGCTAATGACTGAAACTCCTGGGAGAAAGGATGTTAACCTCAATACAAACACTACTGTTTAGCGGTGTGTCCAATGAAAAAATGCAAAGTATCATTTGCCAAGGGGCCTCACAGTGCAGATTCATGCACCGTGTGCTGGCTTTTAGACTGACAAGAAAACACTTATCCTTCTTTCTGTTACTCAGTGTGGACCACAGCCACTCACTCATTCTACTTTGATGTTTCACAAACTGTGATGGGTGGTTCTTTGTAAATGGATCTCAATTTGGGGCAGGGAGTTTTGACTTGTCTCTTTGAAAACATATGTCATTTCAAGAAATTTTTGGAGCTGCAGATGGGTTGTGTTAAATGCCATTTTCCTGTACCATAAATCATGGTGTGTGTGTCCCCTGCAGGAAGTCAGAGTTGGACTCTAGTCAGTTGTTTGGAAGCTGACACCATCCTCTTCCCAATGAAAATGTACTGTCAGATAGTCAAACCATGTGCGTGTGCAGGCTCACAAACCAGTATCCAGCTGATCAAAGATTCAACTTTTTGCTTTCTGGTCTCTGCCCTGTGGGGGTGTCACCCTGTGTTTGCCGTGGTCATTTCCCTGTGTGTACCGCATCCCAAAACCTGCTTTGTGTGCAGGCTGCCCTGACAGTGATCAGGTTTGTGCAGAGAGCTTGGTTGTGCTACTTGACTTTCATAGAATTTCAATGGATTTTTTTTTCCTTTCATTGTTTATGAGATAAAGAAACTCCCTCCAGTTGTACATACGCACACACACAGTAAATATCTGAAGGCTGATGCCATGTCGTCCACCGTGCTATGACTCTGTATTAACTGTTGAAATCCTTAGCAATGACGCAGTGGATGGGAGCAGCAGGTAATCCAGTGGTTGGAACCTCCTTTGGACTCAGAGGACCCAGGTTCAAATACTGTAAGAAGGATTTTATCCTGAATTGCTACAATATGAATTACCCAGCTGCACAAATGGGTGGGTCACTATAAGTACCTTTGCAATGTAAGTTGCTTTGTACGAGAGTGTGAGCTAAATGAATAAATACATAACTGGACCGGTCCAGGGAAAATGTGAGCTCTTTATTATGTGAATGATGAGCTGTTATGTAGGACAGTTGATTGTATGGATCATATTTGCATAGAATGGTTTTCATAAAGGAAAAAAGCATTTGGGAACCGCCTGGTGTTCCACAGGTGAAGAAGCTGGTGGTCTGCAGAGTGTTGTGACGTGGTCCATCATGAGGGGAGGGCAGTCTGTGGATGAGTCTAGAATGCCCGTGTGTGTGTGTGTGTGTGTGTGTGTGTGTGTGTGTGTGTGTGTGGTAGAAGCTGATGTTATGAGAAGTGTATGAATACTGCAGGAGTAACGTGCAAGCTGTTGGCTGGAAAGAGACAAAGCACAATCCTTCCCATCCCTTGGTGTTCTGCAGAGGATTAGACATACCTTTTCTTCAAATGTTGCCAGGTTTTGGCAATGAACTTTCTCAGTGTTTGTGTGGCTGTGAAGATTTAAGAATTAGGCACAGTGAGTCAGGTGTAAAGTGAACTTTTTCTCTAATTCAGACAGAAGGACACAATGCCAGCCTGTGGTCTCTCAGGGTAGTTATGAGAAGTGCACTGAATGTAAAAGTGTTCACCATTGGCCTCAAACAAGCAAATACTCACTGTCCAGATGCTCTCTTATGTTAAAAGTGTTTCCCATTAGAGCTCCTGGGTGAGAACCTTGGGACAGGTTGCCTGTCCTCCTGCTCTGGGTATGTGTCCTCCATTGGGTCTGTGTAGTGGAGCAGGTGGGGTTGGATTCGGTTAGTCACATCCATTCCTGACATGTTTCACAGCTGGGTTAAGTTCATTCCAGATGAATCTGGGTTTTTGGTTATGAAGGAACATATGGTCAGCTGGCCCCACATCTCTTTCTCTTTGTTGCTGACATAGTATCGCTGCTTTGAATAGCCTTGTTTTGGGGGACTGTTGGTTTTTCAGAACTCGTAACAAGCCAAAGATGCTTTTTTGCAAATGATGTTGACATAAACCATGAACGCATGTTGCTATTTCTGGTTAAGAAAAGCAAGCACCAACAACAAACAGTATATCACTCGGCATACTTTGAGGTAAAAATGCATTGGAACCTAATTAATCCAGGCAGCAGGGCTGACACATGAAGCGTGGAGAAGAAAGAGCCGAGAGAACATGTCCAGTCTGATAGTTTGTCTTCTCAGAAGTCGCTCGTCCACACAACTTTCTTGCTCTTTAATTAGCCTAATGTAAGATGTCTTTAATCCCATCGGCTGAGAAACAGTACTGTATCAAATCCCAGCTGGAGCAATTTCAGAGCAAATAGAAAGGAGTCGTGGCCTGCCTGCACAATCACACTGTCGTTTAGTAGGCGTCAAGTGGAGCTGTGGATGAATCTACTGTCAGGCCTTCCATTGGATCCCAGCAGAGGGCCGCTGACATGTTCGTTGTTCTCCTGCTTCATGTGCTGCACTCTAGCCAAGGCACCAGCACTTCCATGCCATGGTGCATGTTATTAATGCCCCTCTCCACAGAAGAGCTTGTGCTGCCATTGGAAGCATATATAACATCCACAGTGCATTGCAGGGCATCTGAGGGTCTTGTGGTGATGGACTGGTGTCCCATCCAATGTGTACAGTCTCATATCCTATGCTTCTGGGATAGGCTCTTGAACACCATGACTTAGCACAACACAAGCTGTAACTGATAGTGAAATGAAATGGGGGGAAATCTCTTTACTTTTACTTTCCAGCAGTCTCCATCTGTACCTTTAGAGATCTTTATAGGAATGTGAAGTTTACCCTTATTTAATACAAATTGGAATGTTTTCTGTTGGTGAAAAATCGCTATGGTATGACATTACAGAATGAGGAGTCAAATGATGTGTCATGTGGACTGTCAGGCTGTTTTTCTTTGTGTGTATGTGTGCGCGCGCGCGCACCTCTATGTTGAAGACTGGGGCTTACAGTCGATCATTCCTTTAAGGACACTATGGAGATTGAATAAACACGTGCTGTGTGGTTACCCTGTATGTGTATCATTGCGTGTAGGAGAGCATCTCTCCCTCAGTCACTCTGGTGTGGTCTCCTCATGACATTTACGCTAGACTGATAAGAGAGAGGGTGGCGCAGTGGCGCAGTGGGTTGGGCCACAGTCCTGCTCTCCGGTGGGTCTGGGGTTCGAGTCCCGCTTGGGGTGTCTTGTGACGGCCTGGCGTCCCGTCCTGGGTGTGTCCCCCTCTGGCCTTACGCCCTGTGTTGCCGGGTAGGCTCCGGTTCCCCGTGACCCCGTATGGGACAAGCGGTTCTGAAAGTGTGTGTGTGTGTGTGTGTGTGTGTGTGTGATAAGAGAGATCACTTAGAGTTTACACACAAGGCTTTTCATTGTATAGTCTGAAGCTTGATGACTTGATTCCTATATAAAGTTTTATCAATTATAACCTTTTTCTGACAGGCTGAATAGTATTAAATTTGATATTTTTGCAAGAATAATTATGTGATGGTCATAATGTCATTTTCGCCCACTCCTTTTTCTGAAAGATTATGCATGTTACATAACTATTTTTTAAGATGGATTTGCAAGTGTCTTAGAAGAAGTTTTACCTTGCTTAAGGTAGAAAATAGGTAATGTGTATGCTGCCAACCAGCATTACTGCAATTGCAAGTTATATTTTGTTGAAATTGTCCTTAAAAACTTAGTGTTTTCACTTTGGAGCCCAAATGCAGTAATTGTTAAGAGCAATATTTCAAATCAATGTAAAACAAAAAGGCAGAGGAAATAAAATCTTATTATGAGAAAAGTTGCAAACCCAGGAGATGGACTCCAGTGAAGCACACACTTATTCCTTCTGTTAAGAGTCAGGTACAGGGATATTTTCTGGGGAAGGAGTGTGTGAGTGAAGAGCTGAGGCGGATCTGTCATTTTAGTGAGTGACAAACAGTCTCCAAACGGACTGTTTCACTTCTCTTTTAACATTGTGACACTTTTTAAAATAAGGTCAATTTAGTATGAATGCAGTTAAGAAAGTTAGAAAACATTAAGCACAGCATAAAAACCATACCATGACAACAGTTTTATGTGGAACAGTTGTCCTGACTGGAGGACCTGTGGTTCAGGGAGGTAGAGTTCACATCATGTCATGGTGAGAAGGCACAAGTCCTTTGGCTTATCCACTGCTATGTTAACAGTCAGCTAAAAGGGAGGTAGGCCTCAGGTAGCTCTTTCAGTGTGCGGTTGTGTATTGGGTGCAATACCTCTTATGATAATACAGTAATTAAAATAATAGGTGGTGCAAAGTTTACAGACGTTGCCTTGCAGTTAAAGGGCCTGGGATCAAATGACCACTTCTGCTCTAATACTTTTGAACATCTACATTTATTCATTTAGCTGACACTTCTCTCCAAAGTGACTTATTTGTAAGTAGCTTAACATTCTATTTATCCATTTATACAGCTAGGTAATGTTTATTGAAGCAATTTAGGGTAAGTACCTTGCTCAAGGCTACTACAGCTGGAGGTGGGCTTGGAACCTGGGACTTTTGGGTCTAAAGGCAGCAGGTCTAACCACTACGCTACCAGCTGTTCTTGCACTTACCCTGAAGTACCCCAGAAAAAAAAAATCCTGCTGTACAAATAGCAGAATATTTGTAAGCATCTTGATATACAAACCTAACATTTTAAGTTTCTTGGGGGGGGAGTAAGTGTCGGCTAAATAAACAACAGCAATAAACTGTGCCGCTAGAGTAAATGCCATGGAGTAAAAATAAGCAGCTTTTTTTCTTCAATCATCCAAGCAGTACCTGATCAGGCCCATGAAAAGAACCGAACTGAACTGAAAAGAACCGAACTGAACCAAGTTCAACGTAACTGTCACTCTGAGGCTGCACTGTATTTGGATGTTTTCTGCGGCTGCACACCTTCCATCCTCAGATCTCTGAAGCCTATCTCTTGAACACACGCAGTGCTTGCTCACTGTACAGGCTTATAACGTGATTTGTGCTATCCCAAAAAAGACCATTGAGCAAGGCAGAAAATTCCCGTAACACCTACATCGAACAGTTAAAACCGACTGGCAAAGAAAACTGGCAAATAATATTGGCCACAAAACCGGAGGTAATGATTTCAAGAGATGATAGTGGACAGGAGAGAATCTTGTGTCTTTTGATGAAGGAACAGTGTCTTTTCAGCTCTGTTCTCTTTTTCTGAGGCATGAGGGACAGAGACTTCTCAGGTTCAAGTTCAGGTTTCAAGTTTATTGTCATAGATACAAGTACCATGTACATGTATCATGAAAATCTTCCTGAATGCTTCTCCACAGACTATGGACAAAGACAATAGAAATATTGCACAAACAAACAATGACAATGACAGTGAGTAGTGCAACAGCAGTAGCAATAAATAATGGTAACAGTAGTAACAATAATGCCAGTTGACAGTCAGAGAACTCAGAACGAGAGAATGAGAATGCTTAAAGTGGCAGTGTAATTTACCAATGTGCTTGGGTTGAGCAGTCCAACTCTAGTTACTAAAGGTTAGTGTTGTATACTCATCCCCAGAAACATTTGTTTTTCATTTCTCGGTACAATGACTTTTCAAAACAATGTCTCAGCAGGCAAATTTCTTAGTCTCTTGTCAAAACTAGCTGTCAAGTAACAGTAAACAGGCAGGTTTTTCATCAGTGGGCTGCCAGAGCCACAGCCAAGGGGCATTGTGGGCAGAGTTCAGATTTTATTAAGCCACCAGTAGAGGGCGATATTGTTTAGGTAATTACGTCTCTCGGAGCATGATTGACAATTTTTCAATTGTCTGCGCATAACTTTTACCCGTCCTATTGAGGATCGTTGACCCCCCAGCTCCTCACTTGTAGAATGTTTTTAAGAAAAAACCTGATTGAAAATTGTTTTCATGTAAAAATCTTTGTGCTTTTGGAATTGGCTTGTTTATACTAACCAAGGCATATTCTTTTAACATTTTTCACTGTTGACCTTAAGGTAGAAAGCATAACGCAGGCATTCTTTACCACTTCATGACAACTCACACAATACTGGAAATGTGCAGAATTGCATTTCACACAGAAACTCAATATTTGTGTGCATTTGCTTGCCTCCTTGTGTCCTTAGGATTGTGACCAGCCTTTGCATAGTCCTTCTGAGGCTGGTTGTTAGAATCTGCCAGAAAAATACAGCCAAGCAAGCAGTTTCCATGCAGAAATTCCATGTTTTCTTACAGGCAACTCCCTTTAGCCCCTCTTTGGCTTTACCTTGAACTCTTGACCTTACTTTGGCTTTAGGGTGAATAACAACAGTCACTCAGTATGAGTTCATTCAGCTGTGCAGACCCTGCCTTGTGGAAGGGCTCAATGAAAGGGCCTTCCTCGCTGAGTGCATGCTGGCAAGGACCATAAGAGAGTAATTCAGTGAAACAACCACAACTTTTGGTATTGTCATCAGAGAATGCAGTACCACTGAATATTGTGAGCACACTTGCTGGAAGCAAGCTTCTTCACAAGCAGTTTGGCTAACAGCTCTCAACAGAAAACAAGTCAATCTGTTACCCCAGCACTTCTGCAGTAATTTCCAAAGATGCAGGACACTGATTGCTTTACTTTCACTCTTTTGAGCACTTCATCCTTGACAAATATTACCCAGGCTGGCCGGGTGCACTCACACTTTTGACTGGTGCTGTATGTTGTAATTTACAGTGTACTATTTTACTGTGTCTATGCTCTTTCAACACTGTTCTGTACCATGTATCAATCACTGCCAAAGATAGTCATTATTTTCCTTTCTCCCCATCTCATATGTGCTGTGCCATGCTGTACTTTTCCTGGTTTGCCAAAACAGGTAAGTTGTTGTAAGCTAGTTTTGTGTCTTTCTTTTTAGTTTTTGTCACTGTGCATCGTGGGAAAGTGTGCTTACGGTTGATACACTAGACTGCATGTTGCAATTGAATTATATATGTTATATTTGGAAGATGCTAGATGGATTTCACAGAAAGAAGCAGTTGCCTTCTGTGTGAAGCAAAGGGTAAATCGGTCCTGTGTTATTGTATGTACTTTAAATTTCACATTTATTTAAGTAGCAGATGCCTTTGTCTGAAGCTACTGGCACTTAGTATCAAGGTAAAAAAACTGCAATAAAACTGTACCAAGCTTTTTTATGATGAGATAAAACAACATCTAATCAAAATTCAGCTTAAAACAGCTGAATACCAAGTAGATTTGAATAACATCCAACAATAAAATCCATAATTAAACATTCACAGTACACTGGCTTCTCAATTTAATGACACCATTAGGACAGGAGGTCTGTTAGTAAATCCACTTTATAATACAGACTTCCTTTCATTTAATGTGTTAGCCATCTGAGACTTTTACAAATACTATCATTTTTAAAGAGTTTAAAAAATGATGACATTTAAAAAGTACCCCCCACAAGACATGTTTTAAAGTTCAACATCAGTTTGATATGCAGGTTCTTTAGGGTGCTGATGTACCGCAGACATTGTGATGTGTACTATAAGTTTGTACTGTGATCATATGCAGTAACTGTACTGACACACTAACAATGTGTCATTCTACCAATCAATGTTTATTTACCTCCTGCTTCACTATCAGATGTGGATCAGCAGGTGACTGCTGTCTTGAATTGCGTGACAAATGCCTCCTTTCATTGTTTTTTGTCCTCTACACGATGAGTGTATTTTAACAGATGAAAGTCCAGTCCTTTGGCCTGAATGCGGAAAACTGCTGTCATGTGAAATCTTGGCTCTGTGAGACTGGAGTCTCGCCTAGTTCCTGGTTAACCTAGTTTACTTGCCAGCAGATTGAGAAAGAGGGACAGCTTCTTCGTCCTTCCTAATTTGGTGATGTTATGAAGAAAGTGGTTGCCAGGGCAATGGGCCTGCTAACCTCACCAAAGGAAGTCCTGAGGTGGTATCGTTCACCAATGCTTGGGCTCAGTGTGTTTTTCTATAACTTGCAGCCCTTGCACCTTCAGCTTTCTGGGTGGTCCTGCACCCTATAATTGATCACCTTTCTTCTACAATGTCTTGGAGCCTGGTATCATGGCTGATACTAGAGTCTGTGGGCAGCAGAAGACCACTAAGTTTGTGGTTGCTTGGCAGATGTTCTGAATTGTTAAAGACCACAAGGAGTTATGAGGCTGTTACTTTTCCTTGTGGTGGTGGAGGTGAAACAGTGCGGACATAAACCTTCCTTCCGCAGCTTGGTCTGGCCAGAGTGCCAAGGGAGAAGATCTGGGTTCCCCTTGTACAGGAAGTGAATGCCCTTTGGACTGTAGTGTTAAGAATAAAATCAGACATGGTTATTTTGGACATAGTTGCAGATGGATGCACAGTAGAGAGGGCTTGTCACACTAGGCCATACTGTCCATTCTTGTGGCCAATATTTTCTGTGTGTGGGCTAGGCTGCCAGACTCTGACCCAGTTGCTTCCTGGATCCACTGGCCCCAAGGCTGTTTCATGGGTGAAGGGGTAATATCGGTTGGGGGTTTATTAAGTTGGCCAGGATGGTGCACACCATCGATTGACACAGCTCAGAAATTCAAGTAGCCCTCCATCAATTGGGAAGATCAATAGTCATCAGAGGGGTATCAGGCACTCTTTACTGCTTCTGTTGATTGGTTCAGATTGCAATCCATTCTTTTTCTTTTTTTTTTTTTTCTTTTTTTTTTAAAAAACCTTGAGTCCTGTGGGGTGGTAGGAAGTAGGCCGTGGCAGGGACGAAGCAATGAGCAAGCTCCCTGCTACTGAAGCGGCATCTACAGGCTGGAGTGCAGAGCCAGGAGCAAACAGCCGGGTTGCTTTCTCATCCGCTCACTTGCTTACCCAATGTGGAGCCTGTATGCAACCAGCATCAGGCCACGCAGGTTGACAGGGTGGTGTAACCACAGTTGCTTTTTCCCTTCCCTGTGGGGAATAGGGGTATGTGACTTCCCTTGGGGGTGGGAGGAGAAAGGATGCTTTTGGGAAAGAAGGGGGGGGAGAGGGAGAGGGAGAGAGAGAGAGAGAGAGAGAGAGAGAGAGAGCCCAGCACTCCAACTGTATCGCTCACTGGATCTGCGTGACAGGCTGCCTTGCTGCTAGAGGAGAAGAATATGTGAGTGTGTCTCAGTGTCTGTGTGTATTTATTTGTGTGTCTGTACCTGTGTGCATATATGTCTTTGCCTGTGTGTGCTTCTTCCAGGCACTTTCTGTGTTTTTGTCCTCCGACTGCACCTGCACTCGCCCCCCCAGCAAGCTGCAGGAGGGCTGGATGTAAGACTGCCCTTGGCCCCGGCACAACAAATATTCAGCTGAGTTGTTGACCACAGGTGTGGTGTTTACTTCTGCACCCAGGTGCACAGAGTGCATTGTGCATGTTCGTACAGATAGATAGGTGTGCTGTCTGTGTATGTGCTGTGTGTGTGTGTGTGTGTGTGTGTGTGTGTGTGTGTGTGTGTGTGTGTGTGTGTGTGTGTGTGTGTGTGTGTGTGTGTGTGCGTGCGTGTGTGTGTGTGTGTGTGCATGCACGTGCATATATTTTGTATGTGCTGTCTGTCTCCTAGGAGGAAATTGGCCATGGTTCCTCTCTGCTGTTAGACATTTGCTGTTTAAATGTTTTCCTAAGTGTGTCTTGTGCTTACAGTGAATTTACATGTTGTTTTACACCCCGATTGTGCAATTGGGATTTGATTACAGGGGTGGTAAGATTTAAAGTATACACATTTATCTTTGCTATTTGTCAAGTCATAAAATTAAACATAGTTCTTTCTATTATTTGGACTTAATTTGCACCATCTGTATTTTTGGGATAAAAGAAGTGAAAAAGAGTGTTTTACTTTGTCAAAAAAAAAAATTCAAGAGTTTGAAAATGACAATGCCAGTTTGTTTTAAATATTAAAAGTGCTGCATGTTCCCTTCTGAATGAGTCATGGGCCAAACAGCAGAGTCTGTGCTTCAGCTGCTGGATGTGTGATGAGTCTGAGCAGACATGTCCCATCCTTCTCTTTACCATGGTTATAGACTGGCAGGAAACGGACTGAAACCGAGAGCCCGCTGTGCTCCAGTTCAGTTTAAGCTCTTTAATAACACAGGCGTTTATTAGCTCGCAACCTCATGGTTCAGTTGCTGATATTAATATTCGCAGATGAGATTTATGGTGTCCATAGAGAGCACCCGAGCGTGCGTTAGCAGCTGCCAGGCTTATCGCTGCTGTCTCTCTGAAGAGGACATGGAGCTGTTAGTCCACGTGTGGGATGTGTTAGAAAACGCGTTTGTCTTCAGTGCTGAACTGGCGGTAATTAGCATGACTTGTTGGCATAACCATAGTGAACAGGTTGTGGTTATATTTTTACTGTGTTTGTATCCAAAATGTAAGAGAAGGTGTGATGGGGAGAGCTGGTTTTACTTGTGCCCAGCAAGTGAAATTTCACCGTTACCTTACTTCTCTTCTTTTCTGATTGGCCCTGCTCTTTCTGTTCATGTGTCTGATTGTGTGTTGTCATTCACTGTCCGAGTTGCCTTTGGGGTGGAATAGCTATCAAGTAAATAAGGGGGTAGCTCGTTTGTTCTTTCCTATCAAGGATCTCTAGAGTATCTTGGGGTCACGCAGCGGTTCAGCAGTAATTTTGTGTGTATGTATGTATATATATATATATGTGTGTGTGTGTGTGTGTGTGTGTGTGTGTGTGTGTGTGTGAGAACATCCGTCCCAGTACACTTTAATCCTTCCGACTTGCATTGATTGACGAGCACAGTGCTATGGAGATGAAAAGAAGCTTACTCTGTTTGCTAAGCCACACAGAGGAGCGAGTCACTGCAGTGTCTTCCATTGCTTGCTTGCTCAGCCACACTCACAGCATCCTCCTTTCTGTCCTTCTAAGAGACAGACAATTTTTTTTCACTTTAATGGATGTCAGATTCTACCTGTAACCTTTTTTCAACTCTGTTAGTATCTTTGAGAAGAGGCAAAATTGACAGTTCACTTCTAAATCTCAGAAAAGTGATCTGCGCAAACTTAGTAGAGTAGTTATGCCAAATATGGTAAATAATTTGTATCTTAATTTCAGAAAGGTGTTTTTGGTGAACATGGAGGTTTTAGTTACCTTTTTTGGAAAGTAAGGGAATTTTATTTTAGTCAGTAGTGAGAGTTGAGGCTGCCATTTCTCTGTGATTGTCCTTGTTAGCAAAGCAATGCATGGACCACATTCGGGTTCCTTATACATGAGCGGGAGGTGGCAGGGGTTGAGTTGATTACAGCTATCTAGCCTAGGTAGGCTCAGCATCCCTATGGCCAGGGTGGTCCTGGGGGCTTGGGGTGAGCTGTCTGGGCTTGGTAAAACCCTGAAGGGCACATAGCAGAAGAGTCACAGTCTGCCATGTTGATGAGACATTCGGGAGTCTGGCTGGTAGTGATAACACAGGTCCCAGCATGTCACACACAGTACGCTGCCACCATAGTTATACAGTCATAATGTCTGTTTTCATTCAGGATGACAGTTTAAAAAGAAAGCCCTGTAAAAGAGCGTGTGGGCAGATGGTGTAGAGGTTAAGAAATTAAACTGGGCTTGTGTCCAGAAAGTTTTAGGGTACAGGCCTGACAGTGGTTCTACTAGGTGCACCCTTGAGCAAGGCATCTAACCTGATTTACTTCAGTAGTTATCTGTCTTTATAACTGGAATAAGAAAACATGTCAGAAGAAATGTGCTGGCAACGCAACTGCGATACTGCTTAATCATGCTAGAAAATCATGTCTCATTGTCGTCATTACCCCCCCATCTCGACTGCTTGAGGAAACTGGGAGACCAGCATGTGTTTTTACGATGTGGTTTGTACCATACACCTTGGATCCGCAATGTTGGAATTTCCTTCATAGGAGGTAGTGCTCGGTAAGCAGGGTGACTGTGGGTATTGGATCAGTTTGCGGGTCCACGTCTCTACTGTTTAGGCTTAGTGCTGTCCAGTACAGTCCAGCCCACCAACTGCCCTTCCTCTGCCAGAAGTAGGTTAAAGTGACCCACTTTAATACACATCCCTTCTGTGCATGTTATGAAACACCATTGTAACTGGAATGCCTGTATGAGATTTGCCTGGGATAATTCATCTCGAAAAGCTACAGTCCTCCTTTGAGTCTACGTCTTTGGTAGTCTTTGCAATATCTGTATTTAATGTATCTGATGAAGTTCTTCTGAGGCAATTCTTCTCAGGAGATCTCTGAGAATGCTTTAATTATATACTTGGAAACAGGCTTGTTTATTTTTTTCTGTGCGAAGTTGATAAAATTCTTCTCTTTGTTTATTCAGTTTGGTCATAAAAGTCTGAGATCTGGTGTCCAAATGGACCTTATTTTTACCCATAAGAAATCCACGTAGCCTATTTGCCAAGCCTCAAACAGGCATCAAGACTTATTGTAGCACAGTTTGGTCCAGCTGCTCTGGTTGAAGTGGACTGGAGCAGTTTCCATTGCATTGTGGTTACTGTGGTGACACCACCTCCAAGGTTTCTGCCCAGGCAAGGGGCAGCCAAGTGGGTAGCCATAGCAGGAAGTGTGGTGGTGCCAGGGCGCTACGGCTCTCAGCTGCTAAATTTACCCTGGCTGTATCGCCTGTGTGAAGTATGATTCACCAAGTGCTTTGGGCTGCTCTCTCATTCTATCTATCTCTTTCACCTTCCCATGATTCTCTGCATCTCTCTGCTTTTGAGCCTGGACTGTAGCAATGGGTGCTTGACATCTTTCCTAAGTAGCTGGGAAAGGAAGAGAGGGAGCCCTACACTATAGCATGGAGGGGTGGTTTGCCATCTGATGGTGTTTATTTGGATGTTGTTTATCTGTTTCTGTTCAGCAACCTGTTTGACATGTGTAGATGCTGGAATTTAACGTGAGTGAATGTGCGAGTGAGGGTCTTTTTGACGGAACAGACTAGAAATTTTAGTTTTATATATAAGAGCAAAAAATGTCCAGCAAGTACAGATGTCCTTTATGCCTCACCTCTACTCTTCTTTTTCTCCTATGTTTAGTACCTCTCAGCTCTTGTTTTGGCACCTCATTGTACCATGCACTTCTTAAAGCATCGGTGTTTTAAAAGTGTTCAATGACATTCTTCCTAATACAACATCATTATCTACAATTCATCACTCAAATCCTGCTTACAAAGTGTAAACACAGTGACTGAGGAAAATCCATGGTGATGATGCCCATGGGGTGGGCATAGATGTGATTGCCACATACTGGAGCATAGGGCTGTGGTCATCCAAGACCAATGGGCAGCCCAGCATACCTATGAACAATAAAATGTCCATTCAACCCTTTAGTAAAGGTGTTTTGCAAGACCTGCCAAAGCATGGAGGCATCTGATCTCACACTAGGCAAAGTATAGTGATTTTAATGTTAGCATGAGCCAGTAGGACTGTGTGCTAGACAGCATGGCTTTGTCAGTCCTGCCTGTGAAGGAATCACCCATGTTTACTAGGGTTAACAGGATCTACTGTGGAAGTCCCCTTCAAGGATGCTTTCTGCTACCTCATGAGCTATACTTCCACTCAAGACAACATCAGACCTAAACAAGCCAAAAATAACTTGTTTATAGCATTTCTGTAAAATAATCCAAAGCAGCAAAAAGCCTCAGGAAAGGTTTAGAATAACAATTGGTTTGGAAATGCACAAAGTATTGTTGATAGAACTGCTTTGGTAATATGGACAGCATCACTCTGCACCATATCACAAATTTCTGTACTTAAAATCTGTAGTGCAAAGTCCATGGCCTAATCCATCTGCTCATAATCGAAAAATTTGCAGTGTGTGGTTTTTCTTGCATCACAGAGAAAATCTTTGTCAAAAATACATTAAAACTGCAAGTTGGTTACACTTCAAATGGGCAGAGTTAATAGGTGACCTCTAAGTAAGGTTACTTTTCAGTATAGTCATGATAAATATATTAATAGTCAGCAGAGTTTTATTATTTATTCTGATTAATGGTGTGTCTAGGCTAAGCATAATTACATTATCTACACTTTCACAGTGAAGTGGATTAACATAGGGAGGGTTTGCAAGGATAGGTCCACAGTGATTACTCCTTTGTGGCTCTATGTGTCTCTTAAAGCAAGTGGCATTCCAGTTAAGACATGGTTTAGTAATGCTGCTTTCAGTTCAAACTTTAGTCAGGGCACTCCTCTATTGCTGTTAAGAACAGTCTTCATGTTGGTAGGAGCTTTAAAGCTGTGTGTAATTGCTTCTGATAAGAGCATAGGCTGAACATCCAATTAAGAGACTTGTTGTGTTTTCTTTGTTGATATGGATTAACAGGCAACCTTTCCAGTCTATCCCAGCCATTGTGAGCATGATTCATGACCTCATGTTGGGGTTGGTATTATCACATTAGGAGACCAAACAGGAGTCACTGCACCAGTGTAACCTCGGGTTCCCAATTAAAAGCCCGTTATATGGCAGTGTTACTGCAGAATCCTGTAGTTGTCCCCATCATCCTTAGTCTTCGTTTGTGCCAGGGTTCTATGCACAGTGACTGTGGATTAACAGTATTTCTGGTTTTCTTGGCATACTTCTATACCCTGTGGTCAGGTGGTGAAGATACAGCAGCTTAAATTTTTAATTGGCTTCTTCCAAGGAGCGTTGCCTAATATAATCCCACCATGATTAATTCAATGCTCCAAAGATTCCAAAAGATGGAGGGGTCAAGGTTGCCTGCCACATTTCTGCTTCTGCCTCACCTCAACCTCTACCTTGAGATTCTACTTCACACAAACCTTCATCTTCAGTTCCGCCTCCAGCAGGAGACGCCATCCCCTTATGCCCTTGCTTGTCTGATTACTGCTGGGTTCAAGAAGCAACACTGAGACCAAGGTTCCCCCATTATGTGTGAAACAATTTTGGCCGCATGTTCTTCTCCCTCTCATCTGTGGATATGAAGAATGCATACGTTAGCTCATATAAGTGTGCTTTGTGTCTACTTTGTGGTTTTACTCCATAAGAAATCTGTTCTTGTGCAAGTTGTGTGAGAGTGAGTAGCAAGCACAGGAGAGTTAGAATTTAGTCACTGAGAACCTCTTTTACCCAATTGCATTCATAACACCAAATTGACAATCCAGTCTTCAATCAGTGGCAGCAGATGTCCCGTTTCTGCTCTTCAGTGTTCTGTTTCTTTCGGGGAAATACAGAGTCTTTTACAGGTGGATAGATGGGTAGATACACGTGAACTTTATTAATCCCGAAGGAAAATGCATGTGGTTACAGTAACATATGTATAACAATGCAATGACAGAAGACACCAGAATTAAATAAACAAATAGAAATGAGTAGGTGACATACTGCTTAGACCTGACACCTTGCTCTTACAAGACTCATCTTTAAATCCCATCAAATCCTGCTGTCTTAATAGGTAAATTACTGTAATTTAATATTAATGTTAAGCTGCTTTGGAGAAAAGTGTTGACTAAATGACAAAAAAATAAAGTATTTAAAGGTAATAAACAGCTCAGTTCTACCTCAGACTTTTAATTAAACAACTACAGCTAAGTTCTTAGAATTTTCATCTTACCATTTGTTATATGTAGAAAAAATCGAGAGTTTTTTTGCATAACATTATCACTTTTATAGTCCTAATGAAGTTGGACCTAATGGCAAAATTTTCATGTACATAGGCTTCTCAACTTACTAATAAAACAAATTGTAATTTAACTCTCTCCTTAACTTCAAGTCAGAATCAGTAAAAACTTCATATTACAGATATCTTTCAGTTGATCTGTGGATTTGGTTCTGTACAGACCTCATATATAACTATGACAAGCTGAAAAAAATTACTCTAAGACTTTAATTTCTTTTTGTATTTTTAGTTAACTTTGAGCTACTTTAAAATTTAAATTGATTTTAATGTCTGCTTTTACGGAAATTTTAATAATACAAATTGGTTCATGTGTGATTGGGACCTGGGCCTGTGGAGGTAATTTTTTTAATTTTTTTGCTGTCTGAATTCCTGACAAGCAAAGTCATGACCATTGAGTGTCTCAGAGAAAGGCAGTAAGATAAGGTCTTCCCATGAAAGGAAGGCAAAAACGACAAGTGAGTAAGGCTAAAAGGGGATGTTAGTGATGTTTTGGAGGTGTTTAGCCTATGCTTGCTTATTTGTGCATCTTATAATATTTACAAAAAAAAAATGGTGGGAGGGTATCGGGATTTGTCTATCCTGTGTTTTATTCACTTACTCGAACGATGAACCTTGGTGCAGCAAGTGGTAGGGAACAAACTAGGTTTGCTTGAGACTTTCATAGCTGCAGCTGTCTTCTTCTCTTAATGTAATGCATAAATTGTACTTTTGCTGAGTTGTACGTCGCTTTGGACAAAAGCATCTGCTAAATCAATAAATGTGAATGTAAATGTAGTGAGATCTATTAATACAGACAACGTTTTGGAGCTCAGTGTTGCTTTCCAGGCGTTAATTTTTATTGGGGGGACGCTCTTGTACAACACAAAGCCTCCTCTGAAGCATGTGCATTATGGGATACACTTAGGATCACGCTTGGTGGGATTCAATCACCTGTTGCCCTGGCAACGCAGGTCTTACACTTCACATCCTGGATGGGCATCACATTGGTCCTGTTGGAATTCATAGTGCGGCCTGCTCCCGGCAAACAAAACAGAGGCCTGCTGGACCATTTTCTTGCTGATTATTGGAAGCTGGATCTTGTGGATGTTGAATGTTGATTTATGATTTGTTTACATGTACTGATTAGTGTTTTGGATCTGTAGTTAGTGATATGAACCACTGCTCTCTCTCTCTCTCCCCCCCCCTTTGTCTATGTCCAATACAACTCTGTTCTCCTTCCATGATGAGTCACTATAGGAATATGTTCCCAGGACACCAGGATTCCCTCACAATCTAGCCATCTTAGTGACCACACCGCCCACTGCTTCTTCATTTTTATCTGGCTGTGAATATTAGCCATAATCCCTGCACATAATCGATTAGCACTGCTCATAAAATACCTCTTGGGCATTAACATGTTTTGTAGCTGGTGTTTATGGTGTTGTTTTGGAGGTGTTTAGCCTATCCTTGCTGCTGCAAGGAAATGGTTAGCAGTCCCAATTGCATTTGCAGTCACAATTGCCTGCTGCACATGGTAGGTGGTGAATAAGAATTGGATGTTATAGGTGGAGGCAGGGGGATTGGTGCTTTTATGCGGGGCCTTCCAAACGATGTTTATTTCAGAAGTAATTTTGGGCTCTGCATTATCACAATGAATTATAAATTGTGTTATTCAGGCTCTTTAAAAAGAAAAAAAAAAAAAATTTATGTAAGCTACATGCAATGAAACTGTTTGAGAGAACTCTGAGAAAGCAGTGCACAGGTGTAGTACCAGTCAAAAGTTCGAGTACACCCAAGGAGCTGAAGCAATACTTGTACGGGATAAATTTACATTTATTCATTTTTGCAGATGCTTTTTTCCAAAGCAGCTTCCTGTGAACAGTGTAATGTTATAACCCCACACCTTATTTACCCAAGATGACTTACACTGCGAAATACACTACTTACAATTAGCCAGTCATCCATACACCAGTGAAACACACTTTCTCTCTGTCACTTGCACACTAAGGGTGATTTTAGAGTCACTCATCCTCCTGAACAGCATGTCTTTGAACTGTTGGTGGAAACCGGAGTACCCGGAGAAACCTATGCAGACATGGGGAGAACATGCAGACTCTACACAGATTGAGTGGGGATCGAACCCATGTCCTCGCACACCACCCGGGCACTGTGAGACAACAGCGCTACTCACTCTGTCACCTGTGCCACCCACCCATAATTTGACACAAAAATAAAAGCCCAGACCCACAGGTGTCCTACATCTCTGGGAACTGCTGCAGAAGAGCTGGAAAGACATGTCCACTCATTTGCAGATGAAACTTGATACCCAAATGCATAATGTTCAGATGAATTATAAATGTTTTCAGAACCCTTTGTAGATATAGGTTGTTATCCTGCATTTTATCTACAAAAGAATAACTTCTTCCTTTCTTGTTTTTCTTTTTTTTCCTCCTGTCTTTGTAGCTCTTTAAAGAGTTGGTCATTGTGACCTTGTGTTCCATAGGCTGCTGATCCTTGTAGATTACAGGTGATTGTTAATGGGAAACCCTGCAGATTTTCTCCAGGCGAACATCCACCCTGTATATGCTATGGCAGCCCAACTCCCCATTCGTGATGCATTCCAGAGACATTTCACAAAGTCATGCCCTGTTAAGCACTCGTGTTTCTTCTCCCATTTTACACTTGTCTTCATACTATAAATTTGTTCCCTTGTGGTCTATCATTTGAATGTGTAACCAGAGGGTAGCAGATATCTGAGAAGTGGTGTGATGTATTGCATCCATTTTATGGTGGAGTATGAATAGATGGATGCTGTGCCCACATGCCTTTGACATGGCTTTAATTTATACATTGTTCAAGAATACTGTGGCAGGGGTCCTTTTGGGGTATAATATGGGAATGTTCAGGTCATGTCTGGATTCTACCGGCTGGACTTGCGTGATTATGTCAGTGCATGTGTTTGTATGTTATCTGCTGATATTATAGCATTAAAGTGTACAGCAGTGATCTGAAGTGCCAAAAAGGAGAGGGTGGTTGGAAGAAGCATCTGTAATTATGCCAGAAAGCGTTCATTTTTAGGAGGGCTTCTTGTTTGTGAGATGGTGTAGGCCGATCTGTGGTGCAACAAGAGGCAGATCTTTATTGACAGCACTGCACTAGATTCAGTCCCAGTGGGAGAGATGCCCTGCCACCCAAAGGGTGTACAAGTCTTCTCAGCTTCTTTTCTTTCTGGCAAAGTAAACCATAATAGCTGTGGCTTTTATTCTGTGGTTTGTGTTTCAGCCTATGGCCATCCTGGAGTCCAAAGTCACAAGTAGAAACTTTGGAAACCTTGTTTATTTAAAAAAAAAAAAAAAAAAAAAAATCACTTCTTTTTTTAGCATGACACAAATATTTGCACATTTATGTTTTTTTATGGTCATATAGAAAAGCTTTAAGAAAATGTATTGTTTGCTTATTCATGGTTCAGGTAAGAGTTGTGTACAAAGAGAACTTTGTGAGATATAAAATTGTAACCTAGTTTGAGATTTCAGTGCGGTCATGGTTGTTTGCTATGCCTCTGTGCCAATGGGTGGTTATCTTCAGTGTGTCCGTACATTCACCCCCAAGCCATCTCAGAGTGCGGTGGGGTGACATCATGCAGGTGTCAGGTTGCAGGGACAAGGAGACGGTTGGCTGTGTGTGGGTGTGCTTATTTTCTCTGGAGGTTGGGCATCGGAACACAGTTCTAAAGAGCAGCTTGGAAGGACAACAGCAAGGATGTGTGTTTAGTCCTGCTCCACTCCCATCCCAGTGAACTTGTGGTGCCCGTTGCCACTTGTATTTCTCAACACGTCATGCTGTAAGTAAAGTTGATGTGCAGTTTTAGCTCTTCAGTGTGACTCTAACTAATAACTATCTATTTGAAACAAGTAGTGTTGCTTCTAGTCACTCATTGTTTTTGCACAGGTGTGGGAGAATGGATTTTAAGTCTTTAGCTTTTTTTCCTTCTGTGGTAAAAACACAAACCTGGATTTTTTGTTTTTGGTTTTTGCCTTCATATAAACCAAAAATTACACACAGTCCTGAATGAGCTTCTAAAACCGGAATGACAGTCACCATGTCGTTCTCTGCAGTTTTATTTTTCAGGTGTTGACTTTCTGCAAGAATAATTGTATAGAGGAGACTAGCTGAACACTAAGAGAAGGTGAAAGTGAAATGTGAATTCACTTTTTTGAAATATGAAATGTGTTGACCAGCAGGCTTTTGAATGCAGTTGTACACTCACTATAGCCAGGAGGCCCTTTGCCTGACTTTACATTGTGTCACAGGTTGCTGTGAATGCTCCACTGTTCTTTTTACTGTGTTTTTCACCTCTTTTAGGCAGCTCCAGACTTCTGCAAGGGGAACATTTCAGTTTAAAACATGCTTAATTGTGTAGTGTAGTTTTGTATTCCTTCATGTAAGGATTTCGCAGTGAAGGGGACGGTGGGTTAGTTGACCCCTGCTAGTCACTCCCAACCCAACCCACCATGTACCCCACATAAAGGTAGTAAGGAAACCTTTTAGCTCGTGCCTGGTTCACAGTGACCCATTGCAGAATGAGTCATACGTTGTGAAGTGGGGCATGATGGCCCCACCCAGCGTGTTGTATTTGTCTTTGGAGGGGGGCTCTATGGACACAGTGGGCCTGGCATAGCATGACTGATGTGTATTTCCAGTAGTTTCTTTAACTGGGTGTAGGTAAAGGTGATAGGCATTGATGAGGGCCTGCAAAGTTCCCTCAGAGACCCAGAGCCCTTATTGACCAGCTCTGGAGTCCTTGCTGAAGCACTAATGGGTGAGTTGAGCACCACTCCCAGGGGCACTGTGACAAGCCTGCGGGATGAAGCAGAACGCTGGAGTATGGATGGATGAAAACAAAGACCCTTTTTTTTTTTTTTCTCTTTCTAAAGCTGACTAAAGAAAGCTTTTGGAGTTATTCTTCCTTTATTTTAACATTATTTTATTGTTAGTAAAACTTTTGTACCAAAATTGTCTACTTAATTACTGCAAATTGCTGTTACTTTAAAATAGAATAAGAGGCTTAAGAATGTATGGATGTTTTAATGTGGAAGGGAAAGTAAAGTCAGACTGGACAGCACATCTGAAACTGAATTTTTATACCTCACAGTGCAGTTGTTTCCCATCCTTGCTGATCATTCTTTCTTACCACAATTTTACTATCCAACCAGATGCTTCCCATTCTCTTTATCTCTTTATGTTAATGGAACAGTGAAATGAGCTCTTTTAATGTTTAACCTCTTTTCACTACTGAGTGGGACACAGAGTTCTGTATATCAGACAGACAGGCACCATTTCTGATGTACCATACTCTCAAATACATATTGGATGTTTTTTTGAGAGCTGTCTACAATCCTCTTACTGCGAGCTGTTATTTTGTTTTTACTGCTGTATATCTGAGACTTTCCTCCAGTTATGTTTATGGCTTGTTTTGAGCCCTGATCCCATCCCTGCCTTCAGGAGTTGTCACCAATGCTGCTGTAGACAGTGGTTCATGGGTGACTGCAAGAGGGAAGTTAAGAAGACAGGCAAAGCCTGTTGTATGGAAAATGGTGTATAATTCCATCAACTGTTGCACAGGTTTTTGTGCTGTATGACACTCCATTAAATTAGGTATATCAGCATACTCTTCACAATCTGAACTTTTATTTCTGATGCTTTGCAGAGTACAAAGAAGAATATTATGCAGTATTTTCCATATACAAAATATCACAACTGGACAGCTACACTCGTGTTGTCTTTCTTTCTTCCTCTTTTCCTCTGATGTCTGTGGTTCTTCTGTATTTTTAGCATTTCCAGCCAAAGGGAGTTTACCCCACCATGCTTCAGTGAACAGTTCAGTAAATATTTTAAAAATGTGTTGCTAAATGCATTGGTGAATGCTTCAGTAAGTATTTCGGAAACGTGTCAGTAAATGTTCCAGTACATGCGTTGCTGAGTTCTGGGGTCTGGTTTTTCCAATTCCTGTTCTCGGGACTGTTGATGTCATGGCCAGACTTTCTGCTTTATTTGTGTTTTAGGTTCTTGTTCATTTCCCCTTCAGTGACAACAGTGAGACTTGCATATGCACAGGTACACAAACACGCACACGAAACCACGTAGGTTTGCATTGACCATAGTTTCCTTTATCCTTTTTCAGTGTACGGTCAGTTCTCCTTTTAACTACAGTTATACTTCCGTGTAACATTGCATTATGATCATTTGTTCAATAAAAATGTTTCTGTAGGAAAAACGAGATTGGGGCCAAACACACAACGTACAGTAATAACCACATACACAAACTAACAGAACACCCAGAATTAAATTAGAAGAAGGCAAAACCATCATCAAAGACATAATCTATTGCAAATAAATGATAACGTACATAGAATAATGAAAGGATATTTAGTTTGTTACACTTTGTTTCTTTCAAAGAGCTTTATAATTTTTCAACTTCTGTTATACCATTATAGCCTTTCTATCATCTGCAGTAGCACTTTGAAAAACCAGAGTGTTTCTTCACATTTTTATCTCTTTGGCCAACCAGGTTTAACTGTAGTGCAGTAGATCAAAATGAATTAGAAATGATAAATAAGCCTTGTATTTGAATTTTTGGAATGGGATGGCTTTCTTCCCACTTTGAATTGGTACAAGTTTGCGTTACATAAATCCTGTTCCTTAGTTTGTTGTATTATGTCATGTATAATTGTGTAAGATGATGCATGCCATCTTGAGTGTGTTTGTGTTCTTTCCACTTTTTTCACACTTTTTCGTTATTTTTTTCACTTGTTCCAGCCATAATGAACTGAAGAAAATAGTTCTTCATAAATGTGAATTTTCCTAAGTCAAACATTCATGTCTTGTGGGATGACTGTACAGAACAATAAATTATACTTTTATGAATGTAGGTTCTGTTCCCTGCTTTTTGAAGTGATACACTGATCCCGTTGGTTCCATAGTGAAGCATCTCTAATTATGCAATGTGCATATATTTCTACCAGCACTTCTTTGTCTGACATTAAACACAGCATCCTGTTTGGTATATAAAGGGAGGTGTTGCTCTCAGGGTGTGTATTTGTATCTGTATTTTTTTCAGGACTGCATGTTTTATGGATTGTAGCATACCCGTCATTGCCTTGGTGCACTGTAGAAACGTGCTGCTCCTGCTGTGCTTTTCTTTTCCCTTTTTAGCTGCAGATTTTATTGCCCCCACCCCCACCGACTTTGTGTTGTGCCATTTCAGCAGACTGTGACCGCTCGCCCTGGGCGGTCCCACCACCAATGCCTACATACCCCCCCTGCCATCTCTCCTTAGGGACCAAGCAGTGTTTTGTTTAAAGATGCCACAGCTTTATGTAATTCACCTCTACCAATCAGAGCAGAGGGCATCACCCCAGAGCAGCTGCCCTGCACCCTATGCCAGAATCTAAATAAACTTGCAGGATTCACGTTTTGGGCTTTTGATGGCTGTACCAGTGTTCTCACTGCTGTGCAATCTGCCCAGCTTCATGGGCTCAGAAAGAGTTATATCTGAATCAAGGCTTTCTTAAGGAGCAGAGACCTAGGAAGTTGTGATGGAGTCAGCTTAGAAGCAGTGAAATTTGAAAAACGTTGTTAATCAATTGATTGCTGAGTGGTATCTGTCTATAGAACTGCCACAGAGACCATAATGGCCTCCTCCACACTCCTTGACTGACGTGTGGATGCTTTGGAGTGGAAGAGACTCAAGGTCGATTATGGCCTTGCACAATAGGACACGTGAAAATGGGAATGCTCGTGAGCCCCGGGATGATCCGCATCAATGCGGGCAACACACAACAATTTGCTGTTGCCAGTATCATTGTAGAATGTTGGTAGTGTTTGCCGGTTGCCTCTATGTCAATGAGTGTGTTTCTTTCAGGATCCAGTTACAGAATACTGCTGGGTAGAAGCAAAAGATGAAGGCAAGTGATCTAGCTGATGACCTTGCCATTCTCTGACTCATTGAAGTGTGTACACTTACTGTTTACCCAGTGGAGTGGGCAATAAAAGCAGTTTGTTCTGGTGGTCTATCATTTGACATATACCTACCAGGTTTTAGCATCACTGCTTGTGTGTTAACTCTAAGTAGGAGTGTGCAAGCTCAGCTTTTAGCCTCATTCACTTGGGAAAGCAAAACATAACTTAACAAAATTGTTGTTTTGAGAGCAACATCAATAAGTGTACATTCTACACTTACTAGAAATGGCTGTTTTATTTCCAAAGGACCATTATCAACATTGCAACTGTTTTCCAAACATTTCTCCGGTATGCAAGTGTGCCTATTTGTCAGTATGTACATCCCATACACAGCCAGGTGTTGCCCTGCCCATCTTTCAGAGGAAGGTGTCCCTGTGTGGCCCCTGTACACCAGATTTGAAGAATCCAGGGTAAAAGCTGAAGGAAGAGTGGCTGTTAAAGGCCTGCGGGGCAGGAAGCTGGAAAACTGTGTCCTTGTGACAATTGACTTTTGAGAATTGGTTTTCTCCTGGATAAAATCTGAGCTGTAAATCGGATCATATTATGTCACTTTCACTCATAAAAGTTAAGTGCCCTTTGCTAGAATTTATTGTAAGTTATTAAATTCTAATTATGCACTGAGGTTCTTGACAGCTGAAGACCATTTGCTGCCATTGGACAATGTTTTGCTGCTTTTCAGTTCCTGCTCTTTATTTTCTCAGAGTACACCGAACCTGTCATCGGAAGTTTTGTGTAAGCTGCTTTTCCCATTAGCATTGTTTAGTGGAAAACTTCCATTCCAACAGACATTTTCGTTTTTTGGGGATGTTAATGCACTCCTATCCATGGGAGCTGGTGCTGGAGCACACCCAAGGGACCTGCTTTCTATCCCTGGCAGGGAGGCACAGTCCCCATGGCCTTTGGGAAAAGGTCAACACCAATGTGGGCCAGGCCAGGCTGGGCTAAATGGCAGGGCCTCACACTGAGAAAGAAGTCCATTGTGTGGTTGTCCTGAGGCTCCACCTAGGGGAAGCAGCTCCATTGTGTGAAATAATGGCTCGGGATTTACTGAGTCCAAAGTAGAAAGGCTATGTGAAATGGCTGGAGACTGGTGGTATCAGGTGCCTCCGCCCCCTCCTGGTCTCATCGGAAACCTGGAATTAGCCAATTCACTGCTTGTTTGCACTTTACCAGTTTGGGGTATCTGCACGGCCTGTTGATAGCTGTGTGTGATGCGAATATCATTGAAATTAGTAATTCTGCACAGTCATGAACAGGTTCGCCACACACATCTGACCTTTTCAGTACCATTCACACCTGTTATGAAAGCACCGTTCTTCTTAGTTTTTCCTTACTGTTCAGTGTCACACTTACCTCTGAGCTGAGTATCAAGTTTCTGCTGTGCTGCGACACAACTAACAGATCTAACTAGGTTATCCCCTTTTGTTATGGTGATTTACATGCTTTCCTGTTCACCAACAGGCTTGTATAGAACTCTGTTGCATGATTGGCTTATTTTCAAAATATGCTTCCAAGCTGCTCTTTCTATGGTCGTCATTCATTGTGTAACAAAGCGGTTTGATGCGTACATGTTCTGTTTACGAGCTGAGTGACAAGTTACTGATCTGCCTGTGCTGCATCCGTCCATTGATTCAGAACTAGGAACATACCCGTTTTGCATATTTTTGTACATGCATCTTTATGAGCATTTTTTTACATCTGTTTGCCTGACTTCTAGGGGAGCAGTACTCCGGTCCTGTGTATGTGAGAGAAGGACACATCCTCGGTGGTCTGCTCTGAGTGCTAAATAAGGACCGTCCTGCGTCGGTGAAACCAGAGGCCAGGGCCAGTCTAGGACTGAAACTGAGCTCCTGTTTCTGGAGCCCAGCATTACTTCTACGATTTAAACTTTTTCCAAGATTTCCTTGTGTTTTAAGGACCCCTTCACATAATCCGTAACCTACAGCGATCCTCAGTTAAAAGCTTATATTGTTTAACAACACTGAATGGTGGTGTGTGTGCATGTGTGTGCGTGCATGGTAATTCCTGAATGCTAAGCTTTCAGGCTTGTATATTCAGGATTGCTTCTTCCGAACAGTGATGTGCGCTCACAGCTTTCTCAGCTTCCCCCGTGACTCTCCCCGCCCTACAGAGCACTGTATGCTGCTTGCTCTGTAATTTTATTTGCACAGAGAAATAACTCCATCTAAAGGAGCTCAGACTGGTTCCAGAGAGGGTGGGGTACAGAGCGAGGGTGAGGTCGGCGCAGTGTGTTACAGTGCTTTTGTGATCGGGGCAGGACCACCGGAGACGGCAGCATCTCCGATTCTTCCACACTGGTTAGAAACCAGCACCGTCAAGGGCTAGAACACGGGTACCACTCCTGGGTTGTGGAAGGAGGAAAGCAGGCTTACAGTCGAAATGTTGAAGTTCAGCACCACCCATGGCTTAAGGTGCGTTTCATTTTTTGTAGTGTTTCCTTCCGGGTGAAGGTTTAGCATTGGTATTAATAGCGGCACTCTGGAGATAAGATCTCTCTCTCTCTCCACTGCTCAGCTTTTGTGCTTGTTATTGTACTATGTACTTCTTGAGATATTGTTTGCACTGTAAGGTTGTTTTATTTCGTAGGGAATTTGGTTGAGCTTAATGTTTCTGTTGTCTGTCTCAGAGCTGGAAATTGAGTGGTTAGCAGCGTGAGGACTTCTTCCAGTTTTACTGTGGTTTAACTCACAGCACATTCACTGGTGTTTATTAATTTGTTTTTGGCTGATATTGTTTTGCTTTGTGTTTTTGAACCTACACTGTTTGAATATTGACTAAAGTCCCCCACAGAGAAGAATGGTATTCCTTACAGTAGGAGTAGGCTTTGTGTTGTTTTATGCCAGGTGTGAAGAGTGTTGGGCTGAACCAGAGTTAAAATGAGGTATTAGGTATGAAGTGAAGGTTTCTCAGAATACTAGTGCATTCCCCCTTTGCCTTCATAGCTGTGACCAGGGAATACTGGATGTCCTAATGCATGTTCTGTAGTGATTTAAACAATAGCTGAAAAATTCATAGCTGAGCACAGGGTGAAGTCTTCATGCTCTTCTTACAGTTGGCTGTGTGGTTTTCACTGGTACATAGAGAGCAAAACAAAGTGCCTTGTGCAATGTGGTTGTGGGAAAAGGTGACATGAGTTCTGTGGTCTTATTCTCTCTCTCTCTCGCTTCCCCTTTGTCTTTAGCCACAATGAACGCAAGGTGACCTGCAAGCACCCAGTCTCTGGCTTACCATCGCAAGACAACTGCATCTTTGTGGTCAACGAGCAGTAAGTCATGTGCCTTTTCTTGCTGCTAGTAGTCATTTAGTGTAAGCACACACTAACTACAGTTCCCTCATATTTACTGCTTCCCTTTGTCCTTCTTCACTGGATTAGCTGCATGAAATGTAAAGCTTGCTGGTCTGTTCTCATGAAACTCTAATACAGTTGTTTCCTTGATTCAGATACTGTTTTTCTCCAAAATCAAGTATGATGAAACATGTTATAGCAAAACTAGTGAAAAAATAAACAAAAGCACTGAAAGTGTTGTGTCTGCCGTACTTTGAGGACTTGTTCAAGAGGACAGATGCAGATGGGAGACAATTGCTCTTTAAGGCAGCCACACACAAACACTACTGCTGTCTTTTTATTTAAAAGACTAGAAGGTGAAACATCCCAGTCACAACGATGACACAAAAGAGGGTAATAACCATATGCAAGTGGTTAAGAACAGGTCTGAGATCAGTGTGACATGAAAAAGCAAACATGTTCTCAGAGCTTTCTGGGGACTTGTTGATCTCCTTCTGTGACCCCCACCTAGACAAGACCTGGGCTGTAAGATTTCTGGACTGCTTAACTGGCCCAGTGGCACCTGCTCCTTGCCGGTGCACGAGCTGACCGGTGACCTCAGTCCTGCTGTGGCTCCAGTGGTAAACATGTCTCTCTCTGAAAGCAGCTCACACTATTTCAAAGAAAGCGGAAAAATGGTCTTGACTCACAACCGGGATGATCGACGACCTGCAGGATTACGTGTCCTTACTTCAGGATGTATCTACGTGTCTAATCACCCATCTAACCTGTGCACTTTTGGGAAACATGGCAGGGTGTCTGAGCACAGTGAAGCATCCTGGGAGTCCCATGACGAGCATCAGTCGGAGCTTTCCACCTGACCCACTGAGAGGACAGCAGCCTTGTTTTGACAGCGTTCTTCCTTGAAAGTCGTATATCTTGGCAGTGCCTCCTTTCCCTATTCCCAGTTTTTTTTCAAGCTCTTCCGGAACCTTAATTTTTCAAGTGCGCAGCACCAAGTGATACACTAGTAATTATAGAGCCAGCAGTGATGTGACATTAATCCTACCAATGTGCTTGGGAGGCCGTGCTATGCGACAGTTTAATAAACGCTGATTTATTGCAGGAACTTCTGCAGCATTTTTTTCAATTAAACATTAAAAAAAAAAAAAAAAAAAAAAAACATGTTGTCAGCTTCACAGATAAGGTCAGCAACTTTTCTTTTTTTTAAAAAAAAAAAAAATTTTCCCTTATGTTAAGAAGTTTGAATCCCCCCCCCCCGTTTGAGTTGGGGGCCACCGGCATGAAGGCTCCGCACTCCTGGGAATGGAACCGAACATAAATAATAAATCACACGTTTGTACCTTTTAATTCAAGAGTCAGCACTTAATTTTATCCTTGTATATTGTTTTCTGGAAATTTTGGCCGGTTGTTGTTCAATGGTGTGACATTCTCCCCAGTGTCTTCCAAAGCATTCCCCCTCTGACTGGTTCCACAAATGCATCACAGTGTGAAGATGCACAGCATCAGTGGCTATTTACACACACACACACACACACACACACACACACACACACACACACACACACACACACACACACACACACACCCCCCCCCCCCATTTGGACTGCTGTGACTGGGCTGAGATGGCATGGCTTCACACAGCACTTAGTCACCAGTCTTTGGGCAGCTTGTTGCTCTCTGTTACTGTTGTTAATCATATCCATCTTGCCAGATTGACAGGTTAGTCAAACGTAAAGTGCTATAATGCTTTTAATTGGATTGCATGACTATCAGAACACACAGTAGGTAGGGTGGGTGGGGTTTCTGCAATTTTGTACTCTGGCAGGAGGAAAGCAGACTGAACATTTGAATGTGGACTATCTGCTGTGCAGTCTGAATTATGACGTAAAGAATGGGTTACCTTACTGCACACGTTATTTCAAATCCACACTTTTTTTTTCGGTTAATGGAGAATCAGACCATTTAAATCTGTGTCCGTAATGCCATTACGGTTATTTTCTTGTTTTTCTAGCGAACACCTTTGTAAAGCTTACTCTACAGATAAATGTCAGTAAATGTCTATTTCCGAAAACTGTATTTTTAAAGGAAGGAAATAGCTGTGATAAAGGCTCCATACAATGGAAAGCATTTTGTTTTCCCTGAGCCTCAAACTTTAAAGTAGTTTTGTATGACTCATGCTCATAAACCTTCTTTCCATCATCTAAGCTATGAGGAAAAGAGTACAGAGCTTTACTTTGGTTGCTACTGTCATGTACAATACTAAATACCACCTTGGAGCATAAGCAGAAAGAGGCCAAGTTTCAGTTTGACATTGAGGTGTGTGTACTCAGTGTGAAAGAACTGTGCTGTGTGGTGCACTGCTTTGCTTCCCTTTCCTTCCAAGTTCATTTCGAGTTTACCTCTTTTTTTCCCCCCCCCTTTGGTCTGTAGGTGTTATTGTTGCCCATGTGCAAATGGGTAGAATCGTAAGTCATATTGTGTAGCAATTTAGTAATTTAGCTGCTGTTTTTATGTGAAGTGACCATTTTCCAATGTTGCCCATCTTGAGCAGGATGTGTTGAGACCTTAGTGCACATCTTAGAGGTGTTTTTTAAGCCGTCACCGTTTCACAGGGTAGATCTTTGTCCTTAACTAGGGTGTTGTTTGCACTGCACATTATAACTTTACTACTGTTTGGTTTCTCATTCTTCTCACTAATGGTGATTATTATCAGGTGGTGATGTGTTATTAGCACCTTTCATGCCACGTGCACCACGCACACGCCACACATGTGCCGGCACTGACCCCAGTCAGGGACATGCTTTCCCTCAGAGCGTTCGAGCTCAACTTAGCACGGTGCTGGGTAGTTAAGTCATTACTGCTAGCATTCATTGTCTGTTCTCAGCATTGTTCTGTGGTTGTTACGACAGTGTAGAAACTGTGCTCAGCAATCCTCGCTTTACTGAAGTTCCTTCATGCTTTTCTTCCTTTTGCTTTTAGCCTGAATTGTGGGAAACTCATTCATCCCATGTTAAACAGGTAATGCTCTGCTTGGGAAAAAATGGATGCTTTGTCATGTCTAATACTAAACGTCATCTGTTTGAGAAGAATGGCATTCACTCATCTTTTTGGTTATTTTATTCTCATGTCATTAATCCTCAAAACTAACATGGTTTTTGGAATCTTTTCCTCGTGAGCTCTTTGAGTGAGATTAGGCATTTTTAGTTGATTGACGTGTATATAGTCAACAATGTACTGTAAAGCAAGTGCTGCAAAGCAGGCTGCTGTAAGACGAAAGCGAATTTTCAAAATCAGTTAGTTAATCCAATGTCAATGTAGCTGATATGTGAATGACTGAATGTGTTCTAGAGGAAGGGGGTGGCTTCCTGGATTTCCACCAAGGCAGTTGAACGGAATATGTGTTCACTTCAAAACCAGATCTGTGAATATGCTGCAAGGAACACTACAGGAATCTAGCCCACTTTTATCATCCTTTTAATACCACCTTAGGAATTTGACTCGGCACACTACTGGGTTCCCTGCCGTCACTTAGCCACACTTGTCATCATTAGCCTTAGATCTACAGTATTGCAAAACAGAAATTTTGTTGTTGCTGTTCAGAGCAAAACTTCATCTGAGGGAGAGCTCCCAGTGCTAGTGGTTAGATGGCACGTCAGCTATAGCTGACCTCAGGCAACGAACCTGAACGCTGAAATTACAGTTCACGCTGTGATGTGGAAGTTATTCAGTTAGGCTGGACTGCAGAGATTCCTCACATTACTGTGGGCTCAAACTGCACTTTCTTTTTCCAATATCTCAGATTTTACAGGTAAGAGCGTATTTCTTTTGTCATGTTTGCTGTCACTTAGTACTGAATTAGTTTGCTTGTTATGGAATTTCACAGCGCTGTTGCTGCCCATATGTGTATTTGCATCAAATGTCCCTCGACAACCTCCTGGCATCCCCTATTTGTTTTTGTTTCCATGTATGTTTGGACATTTACCTTTTAAAAAAATGAATGGAGGTAAGGCTGTGGGACTTACACATCTGATATAGATTAACAGATAAGAAGATGCTGGAGGCAGGGCAAGTTCTTCACGTAAACGTGAACCATTGACAGGCTGTCATTTCAGCGATCTTCTGTGCTCATCGGGTCACCCTTAAAAGTAGATTGACAATGATGAAAACTAGCTGTGACAGGACCTTACCTGGGAGAAGTGACAGCAGGGAGGGGATGGCACTGGCCATCAGACAGGACAGATTTATTTTTAGGTCATCAGCAGACTGGAGAAATGTGAGTGCTGTCCTGCTACATGCAAATTAAGATATTATTCACTACTGCCATATGCAAAAAAAAAAAAAAAAAAAAAAAAAATTTAAAAATGGACAAGAAAGCTATTGATCCCAAAGGAAACTGTGTATGCAAATGTAGACAGACATTCTTTGTAGGCCCCTGAGTGAGGATTCATCAGTATTTCTTGAAATAGCCGTGGAAACGGAAGGAACTAATGGTCCTAAATAGGTGCCAGTAATCCCACATTTACATTAATTTATTAAGATGACACTCTTCTCCAAAGCACCTTATACCTTAAGCTGCTTATAATTATTTACCCATTTATATAGCTGGGTAGTTTTGCTGGCACAATTTAGGTTAAGTACCTTGCTCAAGGGTACTACAGCCAAAGGTGGGATTTAAACCTACAACCCTTGGGTCCAAAGCCAGCAGCTCTAACCACAATGCTACCACTTTCCCTTGCCTCATGTCTCATCCTGCACACTCTGTGGCCTCTAGGTCAAGTGTGCTCACCAGCTCTCAGACAGCACATCCTAGCACTCAGTACATCAGAGAGAGGCTATGTCTTAGCGGACAGGGCCACTATATTCTTCTGTTTCAAATGCTCAACACTCTAAACTAGTCTCAACACTGTTGGCTTAGTCACGGTCACAGCCCTGCTCTTATACCCCCACCGCTGACACACGATGGCATTCAGTCTGACATTTCCCCTGGCTGTTACTACAAACCCAAGAAGTAGTGTTAGTCCTAACTGAGTTACTGGGGTAGTGCACTAACACCCCTTCAAGCTGAGTGCAGCATCAGATAGACACAGCACACACAGTCCATCCCCAGCTGTTGGCTCACGAAGTTGACTTACTTACAACTGCCTTCATAGGAGTGGGCTGGAAGCAGCCTCACAACAGGGTGAGCCCAGAAAGAGTTGCAGTCGACTTGTTTACTTCTGTTTGTGTGGTTATTCTGTTATGGATTTAAAGATAAAATACCACCTTAGGGGTCTTTTGGTGTTTACAGGCATTTGTAGAGTTTGAAAAAGGACCATGTTTATGTGTTTGCTTGTTTCCGTCATGATGGGCTGACTGCACACTACTTGTTCTTCGTTTGTCAGTGTCTTGCACGTGAATGACGAGCTCCTTCCTGTGTTCTCACCTGCTGCTCGCGCCAGTCCGTTGTCTTTAAATCCAACAGTATGCACTAACAGTGTATGTCTGGCATCCTCTGTTGGGAGGTGTGTGTGTTTGGAGTGCCTTCACACTGTATCCTCGTTGATGTAGCACAACATCAGTGCAGCCCCTTGAGGTCTGCAGGGCATGCAGATGTGGCCTGTTCAAGCTGAAACTACATGTGTGCGTGTGTGTCTTGGTGGCCTGCAGGGCTGTGCTTATGCAAGAGTGTGCAGAGCAGAAGTTACAGACCTGGCTGTCCCTAAAACCCATATTTTCCACACATCATAGGCAGGTATTTTTTACTCAGTATTCTCTTTCTGCTAGGCCCAGATGTCGTCGTTCCCACTAGACCTCAGCATTGTACTGACACTTCTTCAAAATGTAGGACATCTCTGTGGAACAAAAAGTTTTGGATCAAATTTTATACATGTCATGGTTTGAGATAAAAATGGAAAACAGTGTTTGTGCGAACTGGAATGAAAGCTTGGTTTAATGCTTTCTAAGTGTTCTTAGAAAATATTCTTGAGAATACTGATCCCTTCTTTGTCCTTCTGCATGAATGTGGTGGAAATGTTGATGCATGTAAATGTATGTCGGCTTCACTTGGGATGGAATTTAAAGTAGTGGAAAGTTTTTAAAAAAAAAAAAAAAAAAATGACCGTAATGAATAATTTTATCATTCTCTACCTATTTCATAATGTTGATTTCAATTGCTGGGGAATGTGTGAGATGAAGGTGAAATTAAATTGCAACTGCAGATACCAGGGCTCATATAGTGGTTTGTGTGCTGCTTGGCACACCGGAGCCATCTGTGGGGGATGTGTGTGCGCCATTCAGTCAGTAACTGGGTTGCTATGTATGATTATGTAGGTTAGTGTGTGCCATTGTGTTTATACTGTCCCTTTCCCTTCTTGACCAGACCAGTCCAGAAGGTGCCAGCGCATGAGAGGAAAGAGAGACCACTGAGCACCATGAGTGAAGTGTCCAACTACACGGGTGGCTCGGACCACACCACCCACACAAGCAGCCCTGCTGGCAGGGTGAGTAACACTTCCCACTACACACCAATTGAACATGTCTATTCCTTTACCTTACAGCCCAAGGAATTAAGGCAATACAGCTGATCTTAGTTTAAGTCTTTATTCGTATTGGCTATGTACTGTAGAAGTATGTAAGGTATACTGTAAAAGCAGAAACTCTTTGGATTCAGTATAACCCACCAAACCAGGCATTTATAGTACTGACTTCTGCGGTTTAAGATCAATTGGAACAGCGTGGGTGATCTTTTGGGTTGCTCGTGCTGACAGGGACTTGGGAACACCTGAATCAGGTTGATCCTCAGCAGGGGAGAAGTATCACACATGTGCCATTGACACTGAGGATGACTTACTGCAAGGTGGGACTGAACCTGACTTGCTTTAGTGGAGACTTGCTGGGCACTGAAATGTGTAAGGTCCTTTGGAAAGAAAGCATTAGGGCAGAAGTTTCATTTTCTCAAAAATCCTTTTTTTTTTTAGAGCATACATATAGGTGGAGCGTCATTGTCATGGTCCTTGTTTATCTACCATTGCAAATCAAACGTTAGGACCCAATGCATTGTCCCAAGATGTGTTTCAGATTTAACAGAATTTAAAAGAAGTGTATATCTGAGTTGTTGAGTTGTTTTGCTTTTTCTTCTGTTTTCCAGCCCTCAAGATCCTCAAAAAAGGTGCACAACTTTGGAAAGAGGTCAAATTCCATCAAGAGGAACCCCAATGCTCCAGTGGTCAAAAGTGGTTGGCTTTACAAGCAGGTATTGTAAACAAGTGTATTTGTGCCTAGGACTTAGAGTAAGAAAGTAGCAGGTGAAGTGGAGTCTTCTTTTTTAACTTTAAAAAAAAAAAAAAAAATCATAAAATGTGAAGTATGTGTTATATTACTGGATTTGTTGACATCTGTGTAATACAGCAGTTTTTTAGTGTACTAGTCTGAGGTTATTGCATGCAACTCCTGTTACACTTGCAAAGCATGCATTTAACTAAAATCTGCAGATGTAACAGTTTTTTGTCCTGCATTGCAGTGCTTTCACAGTATGTTCTGCTAAAAATGGAACAAAGGAGATTTATCTGCTTCTGAATAGGTTTGCCTCAGTGCCTCAGTTGACTACCTCCTTGGTATGACTCTGATTTTGTGTAAAAGGTGGGCCTTTGCTGCCATCCCCATGATGAACACGATCAACCTTCTCTGAGGTTGCAGGTGGTGTCAGGGGTCTTTTCATGTGCCTGTTATTTCACCTTTAGACAAATAACAACAAAGCATAGTGGAAAGCAGTATCAGAAGAAAGAGTTTGCCAGATGCCTGTCTCGAAGCTATTGATGCTGTTGTTTGATACCTCTTCACCTTTACTGGATGCTGTCTCCTGTTGTCATCTTTATTTTATGTTTTTTTTTGGACCGGGGTATGATTGCTATCATAAAGCTGTGGCTTCAAATAGGTCATCATTTACCAAAAACTGCTGGATGGATGGATATTTTAGTGTGTGTAGTTGATAAACCAATTAATTGACATGTTTAGATTATAAATTGAATAAAACAGATAAGCTAATATTAGCTAATATTGCACAGACAGGCGTAACTGTTGAAGAGCAGCGTTGCTGATGCATCATTTCACATCCCGTTTTAAATTGACTGCCAAAGTACAGTTTTGAAAAGATCAAAAGAATCCATTTAACACCTTGTATGAAGAAATGCAGGAGAAATCCATAGCCTAATTCTCGTGGTCACAGGACACGTTTGGCACTGTGTCATTGCCAGTGGAATCACACTGACCGTGCAACCCTACGTGCGACATGCTGACTCCTCAAGTCTTGGTTCTCTCTATGTTTTAGAAGAGAATGGGGGATGAACAGCAGTCAGGGTGTAAATAAACTCTCCATTGCCTCCTAGTCATTTGAACACCAAGACAAAAAACCCTTCATGAATAGCATACACTGATGCTCTCCTGAGAGCTTTAATGGGCAGTAATTTAGTTTTTGTGACTTTGAAGTGCTATTGTACCTCTGTAATGTTTTCTTATGAGCTATGGCATGTTTTATCTGCCACTCAATCGACAAAACACAGCAGGCTGAAATATATTACACATGAAGAAAACATGAGTGTATTGGCACATGAAGGGTACTCGGGATAAACAAACCAGATAATATCAAGATTAGCATTGTCAGTAGGTGAAACAAGCATTTTGGGTTCGTAGTCATTAAGTGATCAAAGGGCCTCACTTTTATGGTTTTAATTGAGGTTGATGTTTAGAACCTGGATGGCAGACACTTTTTGCCTAGTGATGGTTGCATTTGTGTCCTCCACAGGATAGCACGGGGATGAAGCTGTGGAAGAAGAGATGGTTTGTGCTCTGCGACATGTGCCTGTTCTATTACCGAGGTTCGTCTCCTGTTTGCACACATACACAAACGCTCACACATACATACACAAACTAAGTGGGAAGGATAGTGTTTAGCAGCTTCTTGCTGTTATAACCCTGTTTTTTTCTTATAGCCATATTCTCCTTGTGTCTTTATCTTCACGTCCTTTGGTATACTAGCTAAAATGGTCAAATAAATTCGACATATTTTCAAAGAACATTTCTCAGTAGCTGGCAGCAGTTTTTTGTCTAATCCTGTATGTTTATCTCTCATTGTGTGGTTGCTATAGTTTATCACGTAGTCTCTGTGTTTAGTCCCTTTTATTTTCAGTATGACCAAGGCCAGAACAGCCCACATTCACACACAAACACAGAAAGATATTTGACGTAGGCCCTGTGACAAAAAAAAAAAAAATTCAATTAAAAATCCATTCACTGTGGAGTTTGAATACTGGTGTTCATTTCGTCTTTATTATTGTTGTTTGAGTAGATCACACCAGAGACGCCTTTGGAATTGGATTAGGATAATGATAAGTCCACGCTTGCAATGTGATTTTACACTTTAGCAATTATAATAATAGAGGAAGTGAACAGTGGTGGCATCCACCCTCCCACATGTCTAAGTAGTTTATCATGTTTAGACATCAGTGATATGCGAGGACGAATACTGCAGCAGTGTATTAGACATGTAGGCTTGTGGGTGTGTTTCTTCAAACCTGGAACATCAACTTTGTTTTGATGCACAGCAGAGATTTACTTTGAACGTGGCTGTTTTTCTTTTGGTCCGCCTCATGACATCTGTGCTTGTCACGTTGTTTGTGTAACTGCTGCTGATTTAGTTCGTTTGCCCTGGCCCATCACAAGCTCCTCCTTGTTTCCCAGTGTCCTTCAAGAGACCTAAGTGAGCTAGTGAGTCCTGTGTCTGAAGAAGCAAACAGTGAGCTTGGCCCACCCGACCTATTTAACTTTTCAATTTCATTCCCTTGGGTTTTTGTACCTTGTGCAATATACAAATATCCATAGTCTGGAGGGGTTGTTTTTATTTCCAGGCTGGGGAACATGTCTGGACAGATATTGAGAAATGCACTGTGCCGATACCCAAACCTCATCTCTCTCTCTTTTTCCCCCTCCCTGAGCACTTTGCAGAAATCATGTCTAATACATGTTGTGCCGTTTAGAAACGGTGCACATTGTGAACCAGGTGCAAGGGACTTCTCGCTGTCTGATAGTCCTCATCTGTCAGGTGTTGTTCTTAGAACAAGATAGCTCTCTAACGTCTTAGTTTTATTTGGGCCAGTGGCATTTTGCTGGCATCTAAGGTAAACTCAAGCGGTACCTGGCAGGGTAAACAGTGGCACAAGTGAGCTCAGTGGTTGGGGACACCAGGTGGGTTTGTCTTGCGCCAAATTGGTTGTGTCATATACTTCATGCTCACTTCTCCAGTTGATTTTTCATTCCTGTGGTTTTATATCGAGTGGAGTCGTGCTTCTTTTTTGCGCGCATGATTTTTCTGTGGGCTGTTGAATAAAGATGATTAATAAGGCATGGTTGGCCTTGGACATCAATGAGCAAAAGAAAACATTCAGACCAATGTGGTTGCCAAGTTTGAGCCACCTGAATGGCAAACACATCTTTGGCCTGTCAGGTCAGAAGTACATCATCTCCTGAAAATGATGAAGATAATGAGGAGGGATGCATTTAATTCTGTTTCTTATACCTGCATAAATGAAGACATTCCTCTGGGAGACTTGCCACTTCAGCCCACCTGTTGGGGTCTTACATAAGTACAGCTTCAGCTGTAGGACAGCTAACGACATAATGGTGGGGGTTAGAGACTTGTGCCCTGAAGGTTTCAGATTCAAGAGCCAGGAAAGCCCCTGGTGTTGCACCCTTGAGTAAAGTTTGCTATGGTAAAAAGTTCAAGTGGTAATAATAACTGTTGTTATTGCGTACATTTTAAAATTACTTTGTCTAGGAAAGATGTACAAATTTTCTTAGCCATAAAGTATTTGCTTTGCTGTTTTTTGGCTGTTGATGTATGCTTTGTGTTATTTGTCCTCAAGGATCAGTCAATATTTTCCATTCTCCAGGTTGAATGACTCCCTGTGAGGAAAAAGAAAAGTAAACCCAGGCACCTGCCTTGTTTTTACCTTGTATACACCACACCGTGTGGGTGGATATTGGTTTACTTTCATTGCAAATCTTAGATGAAGACAAAGGCAGGCCATTGGAACAGAATATGCTCTCTGCTCGCTGTCTGTCTCCATGGTTACGATTAGAGAGGTCCCTCTGATCTGCTAAAATTGGCGGACGTAAACCTGTTTCTCTAATTAAACTACAAGTGTGACTGCCTTCATAGATGTTTGAAACAGTTCCTGGTTTACTGTGTGCTTTGTTGTAGTAGAATTGATTTTGTTATTGTTTGATTTCCTGATTCTGAATTCTGTAATTTCCATAATGAGACTTTTCCAGATTTTGTCATTCTGAAATGAAACATGACTGTTTGCTTTAATTCATTGAATGTCATTTAAGATAAACAGTAAAACCACAGCATATTTGTTCTGAAGTTCTGTTTTTAAAAAAAAAAAAAAATTATACGCACACAGCTACTTGTGTAATGGATACTGGTTTATACAGAGGTATGAGACAATTTGACTGTACTCTAGAATCACATTTCTATGTCCAGATCTCTCCTCCTGTTGATGCAGTGCACTTTGGTATTGTTCTTGGGGATGTATGTCACTTTGGAGGAAATGTTTGCTATGAATAAATTAATGTTGTGGCTTTATGCATCACTGATGTTCTTTTCGGTAATCCATGCTTATTTTACCACAGTGCAGACCCCTGTATAGCTGGGGGCTGCATGTGAGTGCAATATGACTGAATTATGGTCTGGTTATGGTCTATTGTATAACCATTGTGTTAAAATGAGATTATGACAGAATGGCCACTGCTGTTCCAAAAGGAATATGCTGGTCATGTGAACAAGGACAGTAATTACTTTATTCACCATTGTCTCTCCCCATAATTAAAAATAATAATGAGACCTGTGTATCTTAATGAACTCATTGTTTGTGTTGACCAGAACAGGCTTTCAGCTAATGGAGTATGCACCCCTTCTTAATAGCACCCCCCCATGCTGCACTACACCTCACCTGAAGTTACTCTATTCACAAATACATCCAAGGAGGAGTGCTTCAGTTCAGATACTGAAAATAAGGCAGCATTGTGTCAGTTTGAGGGTAAATGTATGTATGTATTTTCTCCATGTTTTGCAGATGAAAAGGAAGAAGGAATTCTGGGAAGTATCCTCTTGCCAAGCTTTCATATATCAATGCTGTCTGTGGAGGACCACATAAACAGGAAGTATGCCTTCAAGGTTAGTATCTTTTTCTTTTTTTATTAAATAAAATTTATTTTTTACAGACTCTCCTTTGTTAGCATTCTATATAATTCTGCTGAGAGATACTATTTAGACTTTCACTCAAAGAGTACAGTGAAGCTGTGAGAGACCTTCATAGCATTTAAAAGTGTAACAAAAATTCTTGAGCAGAATGTCAAGAGAAGTCATTGGGGGAAAAATTTGGCTCCCAGTTTCCCATCAGCCCTGTCGTACACCTTGACCCAGTGCCTGACACTTCTCTTCTGGCAGTGATAGGAAGTTGATTTACATTTATCTAGTTAATAGACACTTTTTTCCAAAGCACCTTCCACTGAACTCTATGTAGTGTTATCAGCCCACACACCTTATTAACCAAGGTAACTTACACTGCTAGATACACTAATTACAATGGGTCAATACATCCATACATCAGTGGAACACTCCATCTCTCTGTCACTCACACACTTTGGGGGAACCTGAACAGCATGGCTTTGGACTGTGGGAGGAAATCAGAGCACCCAGAGGAAACCCATAAAGACACAGTGAGAACATGCAAACTCCACACAGACTCTGTGTGGATCAAACCCATGTCCTCTTGCACCACCCAGGCGCTGTGAGACAGCAGTGCAACTCGCTGTGCCACCGTGCCATCCATTTATGTGTTCTGCCTCAGTGATGCTGAAGTCCATACGCAGGTCTAAAGAAACATCAGGCTGTTCCTGGCTGGGTGATGTGCAGTCAAGAAGAATCGAGCGAGTGGTCATTCTGTCCTTAAGAGGAATCAGAAAACACGGACTGACTCCTTCAGCTCACTTGGAGGAGGCATGTTTTAGAGCTAAACTGAATTTAACAATGCACTCTTTGTCAGATTGGCATAAACAGTAATTTACTAATGTCAGCCAGCTGCCGCCATGTGGTCAGCCCAGTACTATGAACACGGTCCTCGATGGGGCCTGTTTGTGTTTTACTGGAGACAGTGGAAACACCACAATGAGAGGAGGAGTCTTTAACATGTTTTTCTGGTCCTCATAATGTGGTCATTGTAAACCCCCAAAGAAATCTAATTTGGTTTTCTTGCCCACAATGCTCTGGTTGGTCTTCCATCATGAGGGGACTGTCAACATTCCTCCTGGGACAAGTGCCATAGCAACGCGGTACGTTGATCTGCATTCCTGGGATTGCTCAGTTTTTCTGCCTTTTTGGTGTTTTTGTTTTGCGATGTGCCCTGTGCTTTTAAGAATAAACCGATTTAAATTGCCAGTGGTTTATGTCAATAAAGTTCTTATATAAAAGTTCAGCATGGAGGACTGTGCTTGTTGCCAAGAGTAACAGAAGTACATTTGGTTTGAAATAGGTAGTGAATTTGTGTATTCTGAGAGATTTGTTGAGGACACCAGTCTGTCCTCATTACTATTTGGCACAGTGACTTCTCACACAGCAAATTATGTATTTTACCATGTGCCAATTAGCACTTTTCTCAAAAACACAGATGGACACACTCAGGGGTTTAGATCTTTGCTTCACATAGTGAGAGTATTTTAGTAGAATTTAATCCATTTATTCCTGTACTGATATCCACTCCTTTTTCAAGACAGTTGTAAAGTATTTGTATATAAGTAAAGCAAAGTTATCTTACTTAATTTCAACCCTCTCTCTGTCTCTCTCACTTTCTTTTTCAGGTTGCCACTTCCACAGTACTGAATCTGATCTCTCCAAACCAGGCCACGCACCCAAATATGCGGACATACTACTTCTGCACAGACACGCCCAAAGAAATGGAGTCCTGGATGAAGGTGATGACTGACGCAGCTCTGGTGCACTCGGAGCCTGTAAAGAGGTAAGCAGTCCCAGAAATATGGCAACCTAAACTTTGTAATTTCTCTGTAACTGATTTCTCCCCACCTTGGATCTGACAGATTTCTTCAGTCTGTAGTTGTTTGTTAAAATTTATTCAGAACTGTTTCGGCTGTTGCAACACTGGGTGTATTTCTTAAGGTAAGCTGAGGGGTAGAAAAGGATTTGGATTAAAGACAGTACCCTGTGAGTTCAGTAATGGTCTGTAAGGGAGCTGTCACCTAGAAGCATGCTTTTTAGAACCTTTTAACTAACTGGCTGTCCAGTTAGCTCCTACACTCCCTTCTCAGTACATGCAGCAGGGACTTGTGGACCTGTCTTGTTTGCTGTCTTTACTGCTCTCTGTCTGTCAGAGACTTACTGGTTACTGTACATTTAAGTGTCTGTGTCTTTGGCTTGACATAGATTTCAGTGATTTACTGTACACATGTAGCTGTACGTTGTCTGAATGCTTCTATTCTGCGCGATATCATCTCTTTAACTCTTTCTCTTTCTTCCCACAGGCTGGAGAAGGTGAGGTTGGAGCAGCAGAGTACACAGGAGCCAAACAACATGCTGAACCACCGGGTTCTGACTCTTCCAGAGCTCCAGAACAATGAGCGGAATCGTGAGGCCAGCCACCAGAAGGAGCTTAGACTAAAGGACAGCGAGCAGTACGGCTTCCCCAAAGACGGGGTTGAGCGGTCACTCACCAAAGTCAACAGCATCAAGCTGCAGCCTGCTCAGTCAGCTGTCATCCAGGAGGCTGTGGCAATCTCACAGACGGCAGACAGTTCTGTCGCCGTCGCCACCCCTACAGATGTCCCCAGTGCCCCTCCACCAACCTCTCAGTACAAGGCCCCACCACCCCAGGTGAATGGATCAGGGGAGCGCACTGTGGAGCACGACCTGGGGGAGACGTCTGATGCTGTGCTCCAGGGGAACTCTGGAAATGCCGCACCCCCTGCTCTTGAGGCTGAGCGCACTCTGAAAAGGACCAACTCCATGCAACAGCTAGAGCACTGGATGAGGACCCAGCGAGGACGGAGCCAGGAGGACGATTCCCGGAGGTGGGTGCATGTTTGTGTGTCCTTACCTGTCGGGGGGGGAAGCACCAACCATAGAAACTTTCACAAGCAATTCCTGTCCAAACTGGAGTCGAGAATCAGACCAATGTACTGAAACAGTGTATTTTCTTATAGTGCAAAGCTTTGAAGTACAAACAGGCTTCTTTGTGGCTGTATGCCATGCTGATATGGGTTATCCTTTGATATAAATCCAGATACTTTTTGTAATCTGCTGCCTGGCAGATGCACAGTGAGAGAGCGACTTAAAAAGCTTGTAATGTCACAGACATATGTGTCTGTCAGCAGTCATAATGTTATTTTGGAGATTTCTGTACGTTGGACGGAAGTGTCTCTGTAACTTTCTCAGTGTACTGTATGTGGGTAGTGAGATGTTCTCTTCTGAAGGTAAAGTGCAGCTGAGGTGGTGGCAGCTGTCAGCACTAGCAGGGAGAAAAGTACAGAATTTTTCTGTGTTACTGGGAAGGATCATTTGTGTTTACCATGCCAACATCTGACCTTTTTGACACGAGTGTAATGATAAACATGTAGATGTTTGTTGAATGGTTTTTTGATAAATTGTTGAATAATGAATAAACCCTTATGCAACTACATGCATAATATGTATACCGGTTCATGTGGTGGTATGTAACAAATGGTTTGTTCTCTAGAATCATGTGTCTGCATCCAAATCTCTCTCTCTTTGACGTAATTTGCTCGTATTTTTCTCTGAGGTTGTCGCTTGTAGAAAGCATCTGTTAAATGAATAAATGTAAATGTAGACGTGTGCATCCTATAAACAAGCTTCTCCCACTGCCCCAAGCTGCTGTAACCCTGCAGGTTTGTTGTCAAAGCATTTGTTTCCTGTTCAACAGCTTAATTAATTCTCAAAGCATTTAAAGTTAATTTTTCCGTACAGTGACACGTAGGAGGGACTCCCAGTGACACCCTTCTTTGAAGGAAACAAAACCATGAAACAGCTGTCAGGAGATCAGGAGATAATGGGTCCAAAAGAGGTTTTGATATTCTTCTTGAATGCTGATGGAGATTCAGCAGTTCTGAAGGAGAAAGGCAGCTTTTTTTAATCAAATTCCATGAGAAGATGCCATCAGATGCAAAGCTGGAGGTGTTGACAAGCAGCTTTTGGCACCTCAGGGTGAAGCGAGAGGCTGTGTTATGAGTGTTATTGTTGTCTAGTTTTTATGGCCCTCTTAGCATGACCTACCAAACATCACCTTCATTTGGAGTAGTTAGTAAGGGTCATGGGGAGCATCGAAACAATAATATATATATATATATATATATATATATATATATATATATATATATATTTTTTTTTACCTGAAATTATTTTCAATCTTCAGTCCACCTGTGGAAGTACAAGTATCATCTGAGCAAAAAATGTTTCTATCTCTTTCTGCACCAAACCCCAGGCCAGCTCCACCCCCTGTTCTCATCCTATGAGGCTTAGCCAGGTGGCACTGTTTTGAAAATGACTTGGAGATAAGTCCCCCCTGCCCTCCATTGGATAACATACACAAAGAGAAACTTTCAGGGAGTTCAGGAACAGGAGTATAAGTAAGACACATGTGAATGGCACCGTGGATCTGATAATGCTGTATCAGAGGGCCGTTCAAGCAACCACACAATGAGAGGATGCCATTTTGAATCTGGGCTGCCGGTCGCCTGACTTTTGTGTTCATGATTTCTCAGCGTTTTTGTTGAGCCGCCAGGCTCACAGCATTTCTCCAAATAAGGCTGTGCCAATAAGATACTACTGCCATGTAAAGGGGGAAAACTTGTCTGGACTGTTGTTTTGGTGGCAGCACTTGCAAGAATTGCCCTCCTGTTTCCTAATGCTTTAGTACCTCCTGTTGGGGGTGTAAGATTACAGTATAACAATACTTTGTTTTGTTTTGCTGGATATTTTGGGTTTGTGTTTTCCAGTGTCACTGTTGCTCATGATGCTGATGGCAGTTGAGTTAAACAGGGGTTCTCGTGTACTGGACCTGGTACAGATACTTTTGGCACATGAAACGAATCTGGCTTGTCATTGCATTCCCTCTAACAACAAAGGGTTGTGTTTCTGCAAGGGTGTTTTGAATTTGAGTATGTTAAAAGGTTTTCAGTAGTTTAATAATTTCTTCTTAATTCATAAATTAAGAATTTTTTATATCAATAATAAATTTTTCCATAATTCATAATTGATGTTGGTGTTACATTAACTGCAAGTTTACTGCGACCTCCCTCCTGTTTTTTGAAAAGGTTGTAATAAACTTTGAAGGGTAGCATTCGTAGTTTGAAGGGGGAAAGATGTCAAAAGTTCAAATTATTGAACTTAACTACATTGTACAGTACTCTTATTCCTTACCAGATGGAGTTTCTGTTTCACAAACGAAGTTGGTTTCTGCTGAATACCCTTAAACTATGAAAGTCTGTTTCAGACTTGTTCAGACTGTGTCAGTATCTGGAGTTTTGACCTGCTCCCATTCCTGTTGCCTGCTGTCTTGGCCCTTCTGTTTGCCTCTGGGGGGAGGATGAGGGTTTGAAACAGTTGGAGCTAGTTCACCATGCTCCTTTTTCCAGGTGTACACTATTCCAGTAATCCAGCTTCTGAGAGTGGAAGAGCCCATCGCTAGTGTTCACAAGGATTGTTCTGGACACGCTGGTGTAGGCACAGGCAGGTGACAGAGCTGTCAAATTAGCTACATCCTAATTACTTCAGCCATGGCTGCAATAAGGTTGTTCTAAATATAGTGGATGCTCTGTTCTGTATAAATGGGGCTTTCCAGAACATTCCTTCTCAGAGAACTGGATCACTGCTGTGCTTCAATGATAGAAGAAAGCCCCTGTCCTCTTCTTTCTGTTGTTTATGTGTTTACTCACATAGCAAATATTGTTTGTAAGGAGTACACTAGCTAGTCAGACACTTAAGGCTTGTGGCATTGTGTTTTCTGTATGTTTCTTTACTCCTTTCCACATCTTAATAGTGTGCTGATGAACGCTGATAGGCTGTCATCTGATGAAGACAGGCAGCAACAAAGCAACATGGTCATAGCTAACAGTTTTGTTAATGCTGCTGTTGAGTGTTGAGCAGGATTTCCCTTACTGTTGGAGAGGAGCGGTGGCCTGTTGTTGACACCTTATGCATAACCTACCTTTGTTCCCTCTTTTCCAGCATCCTGTCCTACCAGACACTGCCCAGGAACATGCCCAGTCACCGAGCACAAGTGGTGCCCCAGTACCCAGAGGGTTATCGCACGCTGCCCCGCAACAGCATGGCACGGCCCGACAGCATCTGCAGCGTGTCGCCGTCGTTGTATGAGCATGCACTGGAGCCCCCTACAGCAGACAAACGGCGCTCCATGCGCGATGACACCATGTGGCAGCTGTATGAGTGGCAGCAGCGGCAGACTTACGGCCGGCAAGGAGCACACCCCACTGGACCCTACGGAACACTTCCAAGCCCCAGGACCATGGTGAACCTGTCGGAGCATGTAGCCCATTCCATCCCCCCTTCACCCTCCCATGGCTCCCTGGCGCTTTATCAAAGCTACTCGCCGCTGCGATCCTATAATGCAGGCTCCCGCTCAGAGGTGTCCTCGCCAGTCTTCCGGGGGGACGTGACTGTTGAGCGGCGCCGCAGACCACACCCCAGCAAGGTGGGCCACCTAGTCAAGCTTTGTTATTTCTGTGTAAATAAGTGTGTTCTTAATTCTGGAAGTGTTAGACTAGGGTGGACAGCCTCTTTAGTACTAGCTCAACTGTTTCAGTTAATGTCACAGTTTAGCACCTAGTACAGGGAGAGTAAGGTGTCCCAGTGCTCTCAATTTAATTCTCAGTGGTTACTCTTTCTACCGACTGGGCTTCCTAAGTGTGTCATCCAAAAAAAATGTGTAAAATGTCAATTATTAAGTGATCTCATTGAATGAGGTTTATTACTAGAACTCTATGTTGCATAATCCTCTGTTGCTTTTTAAGACGTTGTTCACTGAGACAGAGTTCAGAATGGCGCTATGCAGAACAATGCAGTGAGGTGAGGCTGCCTGCTCAGGCCTGCTGTGTGTGACCATGATCCTCTCTCTGCCAGTATGCCTACCCACCTGATCGCAGGTCCATGCCAGCTGGGATCCCCATGCAGACAGTTACCCCGCAGTCCCTGCAAGGCAAGACAGTAAGTGGTTGATTGTCACTCCTGCCCCATCATCTACCTTGTCACCCGGCCCGTCTTCCACCATTGCCTTGGTTCTGGTACTAGCTACCCTGTCATTTACTCCTTGGGTTGAACACAGCATTTTCTGTGGTTTTCCTGCAGTCGAAAAGAACCAAAACAGTCCTTCCATGATCTTCTTGGTCCCTTTTCCAGCATAACACATTGTTGTTCTGTGGTTTGAAAACAGATGTGTGTAAGAGTGTGGCATATTGTCACATAGTGGTTTGCTCATTCTTAGAATGCCATCATGCATTTTAGTTAATTTTGTTTGCTTTTATTACGCTTACTCCTTTCATAGTTGTTCAGTGGTACCAATATAACCTTTAAATGAAGTTGGGACAGTTATCTGAAATATGCAAATCATCTTTTGTCAACAACGTAGCATAACTGAAATGAAATGGCTTTTTCTTAAATGGGAATGTTACACTACATGTTGAAACTAAATCTTTGTCATGAAACTGAACATCTGGTGCTTTTACTGTGAAATATGAGAAATAAATTTGTTAAAGTGTTTTTCCAAGTGTACCTATAGAACCAGCTAGATGGTACGGGTAATACCAGTTACACGTTATGAATCTGTCAGTAAAGATGCTGTCAGATTTCAGTGATCTTTTGTCATACCTTGTCCGTTGAAGAAGCAACCCGGGAGGGTATAGCCAGGCTGCTGTGTTCTGGGTGGGTGCTGAGGGCTTCCTTTTTATGGTTAAGGTATCGATTGTCCTGGTTAAAGCAGTGATGGGCTATTGATGCTGTTTAGTAGTAAAAGCTGTGAGAGCAGTAAATCTACATACCCGACTGACACCATACCGGAATAACAGTATGATATGCAAACATTTCACAAAGTCCTCCTGACTGACACAGGCAGTTTACAAGGCATACATAGCTGAAGAACTTTAACAAAGTGGCACGCATTGTGACATATACCCCAGCCTCTGATTGACAGCTGAAAGAGATGTTCATCTGGATGCATGTGAATGTGTGTGTCAAGTGAAGGCCAGTAGATGGATGGATGAACATACTTTATGACCAGTTCTTCTCTCTGGAAGCATCTGTCACCTTTAACTTGTTTTGCTTCCTGTTCACATTGACTAATGTTGCTGTTAATGTTTCACCTCTGCACATATTTTGAATGAAGTATTTTGGTATGGAAAATAAAACAGTTGAGAACATTATCTACTTAATCACTTGCTTGAAGCTACAATAGTTTATATACGGTTGGTAGGATTCAGTACAGCAGAGTTCATCCCAGGGCAGAGAAACACTTTGAAAGTGGCTTAACTTATACATAAATGTCTTTATTAACATACTGATTGAGAGACCTTGAGCAATAGATTGTGAATTTTGCATTTAAAATTGAACTCCTGAGAAAATTTAACTCTTGGGGAAGTGCCAAGTGCTGTAGTGACAGGAGCAAAAATACGATGACAGTTTGCTTTCTGTAGGGTGTGATGTTGAACATAATTGAGGAAAAGCAGATGTGTGACCAGCTACATGTAGTCACACCTCATAGAAGGTGAATATTGAGTTAAATTGCCTCGGAAATAAAACAAAACAATGGATCCATCTGTTCAGCAAACAATGCTGTCTTGACTGGTTTAGGAACACATGTGGCTGTTGCGATGGGCCGCCAATACAGGCCCAGCTCTGCCACGTTGTGTTTCAGCTCTGAGCCCCAGTGATTGATGAGGATGATGAAACCAGCTTGTCTGCTGTGGGGCATTTCAGCGTTCATGTGAAACCTCCTTTCTCAGATTAAACTGCTCAGCTTGCATTTAGAAGAACATGTGCTTGTGTTTGGCCATCATTGTGGGTCAGTCACAGAAGGTCCCCCGCAAACAACACCAACAAAAAAAACCCTTGTTCACAGCTGCAAAAATTAAAATTTCAGTTTTTAAGATAATGACAGTTATTTCCGGACTGTAATCTCACCCAGTGCGCCTACAAAAGCATGCGGTCTGCAAAGGTGCCCGTTGGTTTCATTCAAATATCCAATAAAGTAAGTGATTTTATTTTTTTTTTTTTTTTTGTACGGGGGCCATCTTCACAGAGCCTGTCCAATCTGATCCAATCCAGCTGGGTCACATTTCCATTGAGGTCTGTCCCTGGCAAGCTGAGTCATCCAATTGGCCCACTTTAGCATGTCCCTTCGCCCTCCCTGCAGCCTGGGTGGCCGTGGCTAACCTGGTGTGTCCCCCTTGCACCTGCAGCCAGAGGAGCTTACGTTGCTTTTAATCAAGCTGCGGCGGCAGCAGGCGGAGCTCAACAGCCTGCGGGAGCACACTGTGGCACAGCTCATGCAGCTGGGCCTTGATGCCGCCAACCCGAAGGTTAGAGGACGCATGTGCATCACCCCCCACGTTGCCACTGTGGGTGGGGGATGAAGCTAAGGGTGCCATGGCCAAGTGACCTTGGTTCACCTCCCACAGCGCACTTGGAACTCTGGCTTTTTTTGTGTGTTTTTATTTTTTGTCATCACTTACCTTTTGACTGTTAGAAAGATATAAATAATTTAACAATGAATATAAGACTATTAACCCTTGAATACTTTTAATCATGTAGTCAAATTAAAAAATGCACAGTGTGGGCTCCAGAGCCAGAGTGCTATGGGTTTGAAATTTTAAAAGGTTTTCTGCATGAACTTATGATAAATTACTGGTTTGCTTCACTGTAAGGAAGCAGTAACAAGTACCTTGCTTCCTCAGGAACCTCAGCAGCTCCCTTGTGGTAATAAATGAGGTAATAGTGTTTCTGATGGTGAGGTTCCTAAAGACACTTGTCATGTAAACCATGTCAGTCCTTTTCTTGTCTTCACACTGAAATTCATATTGGAATTGAACTCTTCAGGAGATTCACTGTTTAAGGGTCAATAGTTGCTGCACACTCGTTGGCTTCTTTAGAAAAGTGTTGTCTTGGATTCTCTTTTTTTGTTATTTCTCTGAAACTTCTTTTGTTGTCTGGATTTGGCCATGCTTATTGATTGAAGCAAAATCATTGTCACGTATCTTTTGTTTTCCGAGTCTCTTGCAGTTGCCTTAACTTGTTTTGCTTTTGGCACGTCTTGTGCTTACCAAGTTTTTTTGAAAACAGATTTGGAAATACTATGTTGTTTTTATTTATTTATTTTTTTGTGTGTGTTCCGCTGCATGGCTTGTGATCTGAGTGTGGTCACGGACAGTGTATATGACACTGGTTTAGTGGGCGATATCTTTTGTTTGCATACAGCATTGGTATTAATTTACTGTTAATCTCAGTTTCCCATTCTGATGGAATGCTTGCCTCCTGTGTGTTCATCTAAACCCCCCCATGTACTTGTTGGCTCCTGCTCCTTCACTGTTTTTCTCTTCTCTCCTAAATGCTGCTGATGATAGACTGAGATTCTTTCCCATCATCTCCAGAGGAACCTTGCCTACTTGGACAGCCAGGTGGGAGAACCAGCAGTTTTCCAGAATTTGAGAGATCATTGTTCACATGTGTATTGGATGGTTTATCTCTGCAGTGAAATGCCTTGAGCAACAGTTGGTGTAAATAAATCTTCAAAGGTGTCTCTGCCCTGTATTTACACTTTCATCTTCCCCACTATTTGTTACATTCTGTACTTCTGCTCTACTAAACTTGTACATTAATAAGCAAATTGCTTAATTTTCATTTTCTGTTAGAAAGCTATTAAAAAGTTTAGGATCCCAGTTCCTCAAAGAGTCCTGGTTGTGAACACCAAAGATGTCATTATATGCTCCCACTGCTCTGACTGCTCAATGCATATCTGTTACATAACAACCTTTTACAGATTTCTTTGTGCATGTTAGCTTCACGGCTTTTTTGCCGTAAGCCATTTTACCTGGTATTTTTACAAAGATGTTTGAAAAGCAAATCCATGTTAGAAGGAAAGTGCTCAACACATTGAGTGACATATCTGCAGACTGTTCCAAGCTTTGAAAAGCTCATTTCAAACATGAGACAAAGTAAGCTAGTGCATAATTTATTTGTAAAGGAGAATAAGAGCTAGCTGCTTTCCCCCCTATTAAGTGACAATTTACAAGTTTATTAGCCAGTGTTGTGTCTGAGAGTACACCATGTTCATAGGCACATCAATGCTATATGATCATAAACTCTACTCTTAACAGCAATGTACAGTATCACAGTTATTACTTATTGGCACTTCCTGTCTCTATCTGATCTGTGAGTTGTGATGTGCAATAAAATGCCTGATTTATCGTGGTGTCACATTTCAAAGACTCTGGGTTGAGCTGAGCTTGACTGGGCACAGTAATTTTGGCAGGGCTGGGTCAGCAGTGGGAGAGGTCATTTTGGTATAATCTGTCAAATGAAATCCCCAAAGAGCTGACTTACCGCTGCTCATTTAGTTGCATAATTTAGTCTGTCTCCCGTTGTGTGTATGGATTGAATGTTTTCCACTGAATTATTTGACTTCTTGGGCTCTCAGAGGTCAAAGTGACATATACCGTGGTGTTATAAATAAGGACACAATATTCTTCTGTTTGTTCAATGACATTTATTGTTGTGCTTGGTGACTGAACCTGTGAATGTGCTCATGCAGTGTGCTGGTTATATCCAGCTGTGCCGCAGCCCTTAGAGGGGGAGCACTGTAAGTGCCAGCATGTTGTCTCTGGACTCTGGTTCTCCTGCAAGCTGACATCTACTCTGTGCTCCTTCCAATCTGAACTAGATGAAAGAAAATGAGCCCTTAATCGTCATGATTCACACTATGATTGAGAACTCGGCGCCTCGGCCACAACTGTACCAGCAAGTAAGGTCATAACACACATGTGGCTTTGCTTTGATTATTTCTGTCATCTACCCAGAAGTCCCCCTCTTTTTGCTTTCCGTTTTTTTGAGTGGCCCACTGGGCTCTCCTGTCGTCTTCATGACATTCTCAGCGTCGCACTGTTTCTGTCGAAGCACGTCACCCATCGCTTTCTCCAGTCATAGCTGGAATTGTGGGCATGGCTTATGATAGATGCCACATTGTCCAACGGACTAAACGTTGATGGACATTGATGGGTTTTTCTATGTGCCAAACTGTGTGTTGGGTTTGCTTTTGTTTACCCTTGCTTTGCCACTGTCGGTGTGGAGCAGATAATATCATTGAGTATTACCTGCTTGCTGTGGAATGTGAGTCACTATTGAGATCACATTTTTGTTCCTGAATAATCTTTTGAAAGGCTTCCTAAAGCCACATAAACACACTTAAACATCCAGTGCCTCTCAGATATCTCTGTACTGCAGGAAAACTCTGTGACTGTCGTGACTGCATTTATCAAGCAAAACAAGTACAGTCTGCTAATGAACAGGGTTTGTGAGGAACAAATTAATAGTTCTTTAGTAAATCTTGGGGAAAGTGTACATTTCAGCAACTGCCCAGCATTTTCTGCCAAGCCTTGATGATGTGGGTACCTGAATCCACCCTGGAAGCACGTTCACAGCAGTGGTTTTATATGTGCAGAATTGTCCAGGTTGGAGTCACCTGCTCCAAGTACATGTGGCAGCTGTGTGTATTGTGCCCTGTGCCTCTGCCAGCACATGTGGGTGCACGGGGGGACCCTGCTTCCATGACTGTGACATCACTGCCTTTCGGCCACTTTTGTAACCCAGGTGAAAAAGTGATGCCGCGGCTATGCTGTGCGTGACCAGAGCATCTCCATCTTCACCTGTGACTGCTTACACACGCCCACACACGCACACGCCCACCTGGAAGCCATCTGCATGTTTACTGTGGAATGTAGCCGAAATGCTTGGACAGACACATTTGTGTCTTTGTACTTAGCACTGTAAGGTGTGTGTGTGTGTGTGTGTGTGTGTGTGTGTGTGTGTGTGTGTGTGTGTGTGTGTGTGTGTCAACGTACAGTTTATTGCCAGTGTGCATATTGATTTTACATATAAAATAGTAAACACATTTTCATTTTTTTGTCCCGAGGTGTGTTTTTTTTCTTTAAAAAAATCTCAGAATTTGAATATGTTTTCAATTACGTAACATATGTGGGGGGGCGCAGTGGGTTGAACCGGGTCCCACTCTCTGGTGGGTCTGGTGTTGAGTCCCGCTTGGGGTGCCTTGCGACAGACTGGCATCCCGTCCTGGGTGTGTCCCCTCCCCATTCAGCCTTTCACCGGGTTAGGCTCCGGCTCCCCACGACCCCGTATGGGATAAGCGGTTTCAGATGATGTGTCTGTGTACACAACATATATGTTGTGCAAAGAAAATATATATATAGAGCAAAAAACCAAACAGGTGACTGTGTGTGACATGAAGGTATTGTGTCTTGATAAAGATGCAGAGTTTTATCAGTGTACTGTATTGTATTTTTCTGTATTGTTCAGAATGTGTGAAAGACCTGTTCTTGAACTCTGGTTTGTTGTGATGAGCATCTCTGGATATTCAGTCTGATTATTCCGTACACATAGGGATTCCATTGGCCCTTTGTGTGTTTATCCTAAGCCTTAAGTTGTGAACTACAGTGAAGCCTCTAAAATATTGTCAACTGAACTGTAAAGAGCCACTGCAGCCATACAGTTTTGCCCATTTTTCAATTTGTTTTGTTATAAAAAGTACTACTTATGGGTCACAGATGGTTGGCTGGCTCAATTTTCTGCCCTTCCTGTGTTTTGAAGCTCACCCTGAAGTACAGTAACTCTAGAGGGCTGACATCACACGTCACGGGTGTCTCTCCCATGGGCAAACCAGACGGAGTGGTACTTGTTTACTGTCCTTCTGCACCACTGAAAGTCACGCTATACTTAAGACATGGCATTCAAAGCTAGAGGAAAAGCAGTATTTTTTCATTGTATTTTTTTCTCTTTTACTCCGTTTATAGTATTTGAATGAATATCTACTGCCATAAGTAATGGTACGTCAGCAGAAGTATTGCCTCTGCCGAAAGTGGGGAAAAGAAGTCACTTTGTCTCCCACCTTTATAAGGAAGGTTTGTCTTGCCATTAATATAACAGCAGAGGCTCTTCAGACAAAGTAGGATTCTGACTTTAAAAAAAAAAATTAAAAGGGGGGGGGAACACCTAAGTGTTGTAACGAAATTCCGTAGGACTACGTGAACTACAGTTGCTGAGGTGTGTGCCTGCTGGTTCTAAGGTTAGCTAGTGTCAGATTATTGTTTGCATTCTGTAAAATACAGTGTTTGCACTTCTCTCTGATTGTCACCTCCTCACCTAGATGTCACCTGAGGACTACAGAGAGAACTCCTACACCTACAGGACTGAGGATTTTGACATCGATGTAAGTCTGTCTCAAAGTGTGTGTATGCGTGTGCGTGCGTGCGTGCGCGCGCGCAGGTAATGGAAGATAAATGGACTCTGGGCTACATGCTTTGTGAGGAAAATGTGTGATGGATTGAATTAATTCAGTGGAATTATACAACCAGGAATTATTCTCATTATCCAAATTGAGTTCATTCCTGAAAGTGTGTTGAATTGTTAATTTTCAGATAGCATTATCCTGTATTCCATTATTTTATACAGGATAAATAATGCATTCCTAGCCCATCTTCATACTTCCTATTGGGGTAGCAGGTAGCGTAGTGTTTAGAGCTGCTGCCTTTAGACCCAAAGGTTGTAAGTTTGAATTCCACCTCTCACTATAGTACCCTTGAGTATGGCACTTACCTTGAATTGTTCCAGAAAAATTACCCAGCTGTATAAATGGATAAATGATTGTAGATAGTTTATCACTGTAAGTTGCTTTGGAGAAAAGCATCAGCTAAATGAGTGTATGTAAATTTCCCAAATTATCACTAAAATGCTTACCTGTTTAACAATCCACCAGAAATTTCTGCATAATATAAAAGATTTAAAACATCACTTACATAGTTGACACTGAAGGAACACATTACCGGGGAATTACCCAGCTGTATAAATGGGTAAATAATTGTAACCTTAACATTGTAAGTTGCTTTGGAGAAAAGTGTCAGCTAAATGAATAAATGTAAATGTCTGTGTGAAGTACCCAATGATACTGTACAGTATCAAATACAGTTTTTCTTCTAAACTACAACAAACATGTACTGTAATGTAAGTAACCAATGTAATAGTATGTTAAAAATACGTAATGGCTGCAAATAGCACTTAGCAAAACAAAATTTACAGACAAGGCGATTTCAAGTAAATGAGTACTTACTGATTTGAAGATTTGCTTGAGTCAGATTTGGTGATAGGAGGAAGACGGAGGCTGTAGTCACTTTTGCTGCTGGTGGCAGGTGAAGGTGAGCGTGCACGTGTGAGTGAGCATGAGACGCCATCCTTTTGGGAGAATAGCTGAGCTATGGCTGCAGTGCACTCATTATCCTCCCACCTGGACTTCCTTAAATGTTTTTGCTCGTGTGCACTTGGAAGTTTTTTCGGATGCAGAGTTGTTATAATTGGTATTTGTTTCAAATAGTGATTTTAAGGATAAACTTTTGCAAGTTGTTATAGCAAATTTTCAGACACTGAGCATTTAGATAGTGAGAGAGACCTGTATTTAGCTCTGCCCCGTTGTATGGTGAGAAGTTTTTTTTTTTTTTTTTTTTTTTTTTTTTTCTCTTTTTCTTCAAATGGATGTTTTTCTCTGATACATTATATATAAAAGCTGTCTGCAGATGTATATGGATAGCCTGGTATCTATGTAGGACTGCTCAGTAAGAGTACATGTGCATCCCCTGTGGCGCAGTTTTAGCACCAATAAACTAATTAGTGAAAGCTCTGCTGTAGAAGGAGGAACACTACAACTGGCATTAATCCTGAAAGGACATTCCCTGTTAGCTGAAATTTCCGGCAAGCCCACAAGAGAAACATTTAGACGAAACCATGATGAAGTCGACCAGAATTAAAGTGGTCCAATTAATAGCTTGTATATAGCCTGCTAATCAGTGGTAATTACAGCGGCACAAACGGACTCCTTTCCATCTCCTCACACGTAGCCACTTTTTAGGTGATTTTAATCTGTATGTTTTAGGTAATTATACTCTCAAAGTTACAATGAAAAGTGCTTTTATAAATATCATTAGGTAGCTTTGGTTGAGTTGGGGGGTTATTTTGTAAATGCAGCAAAGTATCCATCAGGGCAACTGTCCCCCCGTACAGAGTGTGCAGAGCAACATAGGAACCCATAGGGAAAAGCACGAAATGGAATGGGGTGTCTTTGCCCTTTCAAACAACTGCTTATGTTTTGTTATATCCATTGTGGATGTGCACGCCAAGTGGAGGTCAGTGGTGCTATATTGCATTTAACAGCGTCCTGGTGCTGAGTGGCTCACAGTACTGCATCAAGATGAAATATGTTTACCCCATGTAATGTACTGCTCCACGTATTGCGTCAAGAAACGCAGTCCTGTAAAATTCAAAGGACCTCTTTACATAGCGTTTATTCCATTTAATTTGTCTGACACGTTTAATGCAGCAAAGAGATTTACACTAAACTGAGAGGCATCAGACTAAGGGAAAAGTCACTGCAACGCTGAGTCACTTCAAGCTGCAGCTTATGACCTCTGACCTCTGTGTTTTCAGGCCAAGCTGAGCCGGCTGTGTGAGCAAGACAAGGTGGTGCAAGCACAAGATGAGAAGCTGCAGCAGCTCCATCGGGAGAAGGTGTCTGCTCCTCAGCTCCGTTCATACTGCGCTCCTCCGCTGGCACCGTCATTACTGTGCTTTGGATTGATCCATTGCACTCAGTGGGAGAGAAGGGAATCTGAAAGCATTTAAGAGGAGTTCTGGGAAATGGTGGCTGGTACAATACATGAACAAGACCAAGGCTGAGAGGACTCTGACTTGGTTATCTTTAAATCTTATATTCTTATAGGGACCCTTGAGTGGATGCCATTATTACCTGTAATCTGGTTCAGAAGTCCTGTTTAATCTAGAATCCCCAGGAGGAGTGGGCAACCACTGGCACTTGGACCCCCATGAGGTTTTTTTCTCCCTCAACCTTCTTTTGGGAGTTTTTTGTTCCTTTCCTCTGTGGCCAGTAGGCATACTTATAGCTTTATAAAAGCATTGATAATGTATTACACTCATTCTGTACTTTCTTTGTTTCCTTGTCTGATGTATTTCTTTCTTTGCTCTATGCCTGTGTTCAAGCGTTCTGTGCCACTGTGTGAGAAGAACGCTCTATAAAAATTAATTCTATTGATGGGGGTCACTATGATAGGCTACAATGTTTGGTCTGCAGCAACACACAGTACAGTACATGTTGGTGATACCCAAGAGACCCTATGTGTGTGGGGCAGTTGGTAGGGTTAGAGCTGGTGCCCTTGGACCCAAAGGTTGTAGGTTCAGATTCTACCTCCAGCCTGTACCCTTGAGAAAGGCATTTACCCTAAAATTGCTACAGTAAAATTACCCACCTGTATAAATGGGTAAACAACTGTAAGAAACTTAACATTGGAAGTCACTTCAGAGGAAAGTGTCAGCTAAATAAGTAAATGTTAATGCTAATTTCCTACAGCACACCCTCGAGACAGCCTTGCTGTCTGCCAGCCAGGAGATCGAGTTAAGCGCAGACAATCCGGCAGCCGTGCGGGGCGTGGTGCAGCAGAGGGATGTGCTTCAGAGTGGCCTGCTCAGCACCTGCCGGGAGCTGACCCGTGTCACTGCTGTAAGTGACCCCGTGTCCGGCGTGTGTGTGTGTGTGTGTGTGTGTGTGTGTGTGTGTGTGTATGTATGTGTGACTGCGCATTCCCTTTGAACCCTCAGGAACTGGAACGGTCCTGGAGAACCTACGATAAACTGGAGTCTGAAGTTGCACTGGCCAAACAGAACCTTCTGGAGCAGTTGGAGGCTCTGGGGAGCCCAAAGGTATATTCTGCCCCAAAAATTACTATTCAGGCCTTGATATGTGAGACACATTGTAAGCACTGTAATAGGCAAGAAAATCTAGTAAATTTAAAGTAAAATGAATTTCTGTTGTATTGTCCAGAGGTATGTGTTTCTAGCTGCTCCATAACCTTGCATGATGACGTTTGTCACAAACGCCTTTGTTATTGTGTAATGTATACCAGCAAAATGGTTGTGTGGGACAAACTGAGTGACTCTGTAGTTACATGTCTCAATGGAAAGCTGCTCCTCTTTTGTGAAAATAATTTGTTATATCTTATATGTCACATTGGGGGTGAGGGGGTGTTTGATGATGAATAAATGTACAGGTAAAAGTATTTTCGTAAAGCGGAAGTTTTTTTTTTTATAAACTTATTTTGGTAGTCATATGAAAGCTGATATATAAGGTGTCAATGATCATGGCACTAATCACACCTGTATACCATCAGCCTTGGAAGCGTTCAGCTCTGGCATTGTTATACTCCGCTGTGTACAGGAGGTCTAAAAAGCGGCTATTGGTGCCCGTTAGGACGGGGAAGAAAAGTCAGTGGGTGTGATTGATTAGCTGTGCACAGGAGGGGAGATCTTAATGAGATCTGAAGGACCTCACCTTGTTTTCCCAGTAACATCTCAACTCCTTTCTCAGAGGCCTTTACGCCCCCGCTAGGTTCTTTGTAACCTTTGGCAAGAATGCAAAATTGGTGTGTCCTCTGTGCCCTTCACTAAAGACAGGTCTGTCCCCAGGAAGCGACAGGCAATTATCCCACCCGCGCAGGCAAGCTCAGTTCGCTTTAACACACTCTCTTCGTCTGAAAGAATTGGGGTGTAGTAATAAGTTTTCAGAAGGGCAAGAGTATGAGCGATAACTTCACACCTGAACAAGTACATTTCTCTCACTCTCTTCCGTTTCCTGGGAGTTTTTTTTTCCACTTGCTCTCATAATTAAAATTCCTTTTGAAGTTTGGTCTCTTAGGGTGACTGCCTGCCTATTCCTCCATTGGACACACGTGTGATCGGATCCACTGAGAAGTAGTTCTGCTTCACTTGATATGAAATGTGTATGTCACCCTTGAATTAAAAGAAGAAAAAACAGGAGCACCTTTAGCAACAGACTGCTCCAGTTGTGCTGCTCCAAGGAGTTCTAGATGAGATCACTGCTGTCAGCAGCTATTAGACTCTATACGAGCCCTCGTTCTCGGGGTGGAACTGACCAATTTGCCCCAGTGTTACTGAGCTTTCAAGGGGGTTTTTTTTTTTTTTTTTTAAGTTAAATTATTTTTTTTTTTTTTTTTTTTTTTTTTTTATCTCCCTTATTCTTATTTTTTGCAGTTTTCTGTTTTACAAAGTTTGTTCCTGTGTTTATTACAATGTCCTCTTTCTGTTCTGTTGTATGTATGTATGTATGGTGTAACCTTGTGCAATTTCCCTCGGAATCAGTAATGTTTTTCTCTGTGTTCTGTTTAGCTATCCATTTCTGTGCTGTCTAGCCTAATTGATCAGATCAGTCTAATGGTTTGCAAATCAGCGCATGATGAAGCCTGCCACACAGGCCACGGTTAGCTGGGCTTTTTATGAAATGTGTGTAGCCCTATATAGTCTTTTCTGACTAGTGATTCTTTCACCCGCTGCATGCAGACGGAGCCCCCCACCCAGAAGCACGTGCAGATACAGAAAGAGCTGTGGAGGATTCAGGACGTCACAGAGGCTCTGAGCAAGAACAAGCCCCAGAGAAGCACTGAGAGCACAGGTGTGTTTTTGCGTGTATAAGCCTCTGTATACATGTGTCCTTGGTTCTAATAATAATCCTTTGCAGTGGCTTAGGTATCTCATACATTTACTGTTTAACTTGTATGTAATTTATACTGTTCTTCAACGTAAATGGCATTATTGACATGTCTTTATCCACCAATGCAAATGTTGTTTTTTCTGCACATATGCTATTTTACGGAAAATGGAAAGCATACAAATTATCCTTTTATTATTTTCAGGTTTCTTGAACTCCAGACCAATTTCAAATATATACAAGAGTGAGGTATGTTTTTCAAATGCTCTCAAGATTATGCATGAGCAGACATTTTTATATACATACACACACAGAAACACACAAACTCAAATCTGTGTCCCTCCACCAGAGGAAAATATTCCTTTCATTAACTGTATTAGATTCCATGGAGTCCCAACATAGGATGTGGCCCAATGAACAAGAATTGAACACCCCTTGTCTGCTGCATGGTCCCTCATCCTGACGTACGGTAGCCTGCAGAGCTCTTGATTTCTCCCAGGATGCCCTGCGTGGCTGTTGGGTCTGGAGTAAATGGGTGTAGCCCTCTGTCTGTCCCTACCAATGTCCTCGTCAGCTGCTTCTCAGCAACAGACTGTAGAACAGTCGCCTTACCCTTTTTACGGCCCATAGGAAGAGGACCTGGTGCCCCCGCGGCCCCCTCTCCCGCAGTCGTACAGCATCAGCGAGCGGGCCCCTCCACTACCCCCATTGCCCTCCTCTGGCGTCCAACTGCACACGACTCGCCAGCCGCTACATCGGCTGGAAGAGCGCAAGGCCAGCCAGAGGAACGGCACGCACAGCGTAAGCCGCTGACCTCTGACCCATCTGGTTGTGCAATGCCTGATCGCCAGAAACTCATTTGGTTGATTATTTTTTCATTTATTTTTTGGCTTGTTTTAGATTTGAATTTATATTTATTACATCCTTGCTTAATTTTTATTTTTGATTAATTTATTTTCATCTGTCATGTGGCATGTCCTGTTTTCATCGAAACCGTGTGTTTTCACTCTGCCATTCTTCTAAACACCTGCTCCAAATCGCCACCGTTGTTCAGTTCCATCGCGTTATTCAGTTGCTATGTAAATGCATTATTTCCGTTTTCTTCATTTGTTGCTCATTTTTTATAATTTGCCTTTAGAATGGTTTGCCATGTTGGAAAATGTGCCTGCAGAGTGTGTATTTTGTGTTTGAGACTAACATGTAGCGCTAAGAAACCTCTTGATTCTTTCATGCTACCTTTTTATTGTTCTCTTTGATGTACATATCTTTGGAGAAGAGCATTTGCTAAATGGATAAATGTAAAAGCAAATGTTAAACCATGTGGTACAAGGTTTACCTTTCTCTCAGAAGCCTGGACTGCTCAATATATTTTACATTTGGTAAGTGCACTTCTCAGAATGACCACAGGAGGCATCACCGAATTGAGAGGTCTCTGATAAATGTAATAAATACACACACACACACTTTATGAACCGCTTGTCCCATACAGTGTCGCGGTAATATATACAGTATAATGAAAAATATCCCATATGCTGTAGTCTTGCCCCTTTGTGTGCCCCTGTTGAGGTGCTCTCCCCTAACTCCCCTTCCTGCAGGGGCCAGACTACCGTCTTTACAAGAGCGAACCTGAGCTGACAACAGTTGCCGAGGTTGACGAGAACAATGGAGAAGACCGGTCCGAACAGACCGCGGAGAAAGACCCGTCCATTAAAGGTGTGTCAGTTTTGGCATAATTCTGAACCAAGAGCCGGTCTCAAAGGCAATGCCATGTTTCCTCATGGATAAATATGATCGAAACTTGGTTATGAAATTCACACCTGTAAGTGGTGTAAACATAGTCTGTGATTTTGCCTCAATCTTGACATTTGAACAGGTTGTATGAAAAGTTGATTTAGCTCTGTAGAACTGATCACCTGCTTGTGTCTGTCTTCTCTCAGAAAATTATTACAGAATGTCTCTCTCTCTCTCACACACACACACACACACACACACACACACACACACACACATACACACATTTACTGAACCGCTTGTCCCATACGGGGTCGCGGGGAACCGGAGCCTACCTGGCAACACAGGGCGTAAGACCGGAGGGGGAGGGGCCACACCCAGGACGGGGCGCCAGTCCGTCGCAAGGCACCCCAAGCGGGACTCGAACCCCAGACCCACTGGAGAGCAGGACCCAGTCCAACCCACTGCACCACCGCGCCCCAATACCAGAATGTCATATTCCCTCTTATTTGATTTTTTTTTTTTTTTGCTTTTTTGGGGTTAGGAATGTCCTACCCTGTCGGGATTGTGCCCCCAAGAACAAAGTCCCCTATGCCAGAATCTTCTACCATTGCATCTTATGTCACCCTAAGGAAAAGCAAGAAGCCTGACACTAAAACTGTAAGTATATGATGTGTGTTGGGCTGATTTGTTGATATTTGGTACAGAGTATGTGTATGTATTATGTGTGCGCATATTGCTAATGTCCCCAACACGCGCTGCAGGACCGTCCCCGAAGCGCAGTGGAGCAGCTCTGTGTGCCAGACTCGGCCCGCCCGCGAATGAGCCTGGAGGAGCAGCTGGAGCGGATCAAGAGACACCAGAATGCTTCTCTGAAGGACAAAAGGAAAAGCCTGAACATCCTGAGCCAGGAGAATTCACCTTCCCGCAACTCCTCCTTCTCCAAGGAGAACACCTTCCGCTCCTTGCAGGTACAGCCTCAGTGGGGAGGAGCAGTGCCTCCAGCTATATACAGGCGGTCTCTGATTACGATGGGGTTACGTTCTGCGAAACCCATCGTAAGTCGAAAATGCATTTAATACACCTTATACACATCTATGTGTGACAGACTGGGAGATGCGGATTGCTGCCGTTGCCCAGCATCACGAGAGAGTAGCGCACAGCATATCGGTTGCCTGGGGAAAAAAAATCTAAATTCAAAGTACAGTTTCTGCTGAATGTCTATTGCCAGCTCACCATTGTAAAGTCGAAAAAATTTAACCAGTCAAACCATCGTAAGTTGAGGAGCATCTGTATACATTTGTGGCTTACCTTAGTGGGTGTAATAACACTCATGGTAAAACACCTTAATTTGTTCTGTTTTCTATCATATTTTTGTTTCTTATTTCTCACTTTGGTAGTACTTTAAACAAGAGTAAACTACTTTTTCTTCTGTTTCTGCAGCTAGTTCAGCATAAGCAAGTGTCGTTCTATTACTTGAGGCTCTCGTTACAAGTTTCTATGTGTGTAGCAGAGCCGCAAGAGAGAGGAAACAGTTTCTGGAGATATCCAGATGCTGGAGGCCTCTCTGCGGGAGCAGGAGCTGCTAAAGGAGCAGGAGACGCCGGCCGAGGAGATCGCCCGCCTCAAGGAGGCCGTGCAGATGAAGCATTTAGACATGGACCAAGAGGTGAGGCATTCCAGGGTAACAACTTCAGATACATATTTGTCACCTGAAACTACTCCTGTCAAGAAATGAAGATAAAATGAAACCAGTGAGTTTTTCGCTTTCCTCTTATCTGGATATATTTGTCAGGTTCTTGTTCTGTTGGTCAGCTGTGGAGGAGTGCTAGGTGCTGAATGTAAATCTACTTCCTGATTTTCTAAACTCAGTGTATGTGTAGTGAGGAATTTCAGGATATATAAGGGTAGAATCCAATGTTGCAAAGGATCCTTGGTATCAGGTTATCCGTCAGTTACGGATGTGTTGAAAGAAGCAGAAGCCATTACACAACAAAGTAATCTGGCTGTTTTCTCCAGCAGATCTTTCTGAGTAGTAGTGCGTTCAGTGCTGTGTCAGCAGTCCACAGCTTTCCAGCTAAACAGACCTATCCATCACTCTCCCTGCCTTTTTATTTAATACCAAATTTTACCCCCACCTGCAGGCTTCCGGGAACCTCTTCTTTGTGATTTCTGATCAACCCTAAATGACCTTTACTAGATGGCTGCTTTTGCAAAGCGATAATCAGTCACTCTTAAGAGCAAAATGTGTTTTTGATGGAGAAAAGGAGGTGTATGCTTAGAGAGGGAAGTTGATACCTGTGTAGGTGTGGGGGGTGAGGACCTGACTGTGTACATTTTTCCTGTGGTCTTTTGCCTTTGGATTTGACTTTTTGTTCCCATGTTTATGATGATTTTTTTGAAGCAGTGGAAAATTATGCAGACTGTCTCACATTTGTCAGAGCGTCTCCTTCACTTTACATCCCACTCAGGAGAGGCTTCTGGTGGGTGTTCCTGAGGACCTGCCCTCACACCCATTTTAAATATTAGAGTTTTTACCAGTACGGTCACTAGCTTCTCACAATTCTGTTTAAGGGAAGGTTCTGGGATATAACACAATGCTTATCTGTAATAGCTATGAGTGCATTTAACGTTACCTCTACATGGTAAATGTCGATGACATGGTGACCATAACCCTGCCTTCTCTTTACCCTGATCGGCATGGCAGCTAGCAAAACCGACCAAGGTGCACATACCGGAGCGCTACGTGGAGGCAGAGCCAGAAGAGGTCCTTAGCCCGGAGGAGGAGGCTGACAAGCAGAAGAAGGTGAATCGCATTAAAACCCTCATTGCCAAAAACAGGTGAGTCACTGTTTCTTCCCCCATGCCCCTCCAGCACTTTCCTCATGTCCGGTTCAGTCTGTGAGCAAATCCAATCACCGTATTCATTATGGCTTCTGAAGCGCGAAAGCTGCATAGGAGAACCAGCAACTAAAAAATAAAGTCAGTATCTGGTCTCAGGCCATTTGATGCAGAGTGAGACTTTGTGAAGTCAGTGGGTAGTCAGAGAAATCCTGTCACCTCTGTCACTCTAATGAGCCTTTCCACATGGATTGACAGCACATTTATAGCTGAAGAACTCTGAATGCCCCAACATTTCAGTACTGTGTTTCTGATTGTACTGTGACATTTGAATGAAGACTTTAAATGTTAGCTCTGGAATTGCCTTTTCGAAAGGCCAACCCTTTTGTCTGATTCTGTACTCTTGGAGCTACTGGTGCCTGAGATGGTATTTACCCCGGAATATGCCTTTAAGCATGCGGTCAGCACTAATTGGACATATACACCGTGGAAACCACATATAGAAAAATGAGAGAATTTTCATTCATTGCCAGTCCTGTTAAGGTGTTTGTATCTCTTTGCTTGGCAGCGTACAAAACATGGTGTCAACAGTGTCCTTGAAGACAGAGCATGGAGCCGACGAGGAAGCCGTGGCACAGGAAAAAATCATCAACATCTCCTACGAGCTGGCAGCTGAGGCATCTCGGCGAAGCAAACTGGTGGCAGGTAAGGAAGAGCGTACTTACGCTGTCTCGCACAGCACAGCCTCACCTGTAGGCTGTGGCTCCACTCATGGATTGTCCATACTGTGATTCCGCACTTTGACAGTTCTTGATGTGGCTAGGCCCAGGGACAAGTCATAGTGTGGCAGTGTTAGTACACTATGTAGTAGGACAGCACATAGCACATGAATGGAGGGCTGTGCCTCAGAGAAGCTCCTATGTGAGTTTACATCTTAAGACATTTTATCACTGTCTGCTCAGTTGATGTTCCTCCCAAACTTACTTAAAGTAGCTGCATGTCCAGGAGGAATAATAGTTGTGGTCATTTTATTTTTTTTTTTTTTAAAAAACTTGGCTCAAAGTTGACCTGTTACATTAATTTAGCAGACACCTTTCTCAAAAATGATGTACAATGATTACTATGTGGTATTTAGCTGACAACTTTGTCTAAGGTGATTCACAGTGCCAGGCACAGTAAACACTTCAGTCATTGACGCAGCAATACAGCAGAGCAATGTAACACACACACACACACACACAAATGACAATTTAGTCACCACCTGAGACACATGCCTAGGCTTCAGGAAACTGGAGCAGTGGGGAAACCCACATCAACATAGGGTGAGCATTCAAATTCTACACAGGCTGAGTGGGGATCGAACCTACATTCAGTTACACAGCCCAGGCAGTGTGGGACACCAGTACTATCTGCGCCATAGTGCCGTTTGAGACAAATATGTAATGGCAGAGAGCCATTGCCATAAAACTGTACTGTCAGCCTTTTTGTAACAGTCCTATACAATGAAAAACCACTACTGCTGCTTGTGGAAATACATGTACCCTTTTTTCCATGCAAAAGAATTATTATTCAGTACAGCATTGCCTGGGTAAACAGTCGTTTTACTCCCACACCAGGAATTTTGTTCACTCTTTACGATGTCTGACTCCGCAAATCGTATGAACACTAAAGTTTCTTCCATGACAAAACTGTTAAACTGTATACACTTCCATCACATTGATAATCTCAACCAGTCACCCTCAATTAAGATAAATATAATGCCAAAACAGTAGTAGGAGTTTCAATAATAATATTAATTGCTTTTACTGACACTTTCTTCTAAAACAACTTTCTGTGTTAAACTGTGGTTTCCATGGTTTCCCATAGTCTCATTTCAGGTAAACTGGGGACTCTAAATTGCCTGTAGCGTGTGAATGAATGTGTGCCTGTGTGTATGGCTACCTGGCAATGGACTAGCGTTCTGTCTAGGGTGTACTTTACTTAGCCTTGTGCCCCATGATTCTGCTTTGGACCACAACCCTGACATGAACGAGTGGTTAAGAAAAGTGAGTGAGGGTAGTTTTTACTGGAGGTATTCGGGGTAAGTACCTAGCTCAAGAGTTCTACAGCAGGAGGACTCAAACATTTGTTGGTAACAATAGACAGCACCTTGAATGGCATGATGTCCTGTTTGCTTTGCTGAGTAGAAGACCCAGGCAGTGGTCTTTGTGAACTTTATTTCTTTATATCATAAACATCTTTGAGCCAAATTATCAAAATGTTGCTGTCCAGGGTGCACTCTGCCTCGCACCTAGTGCTTCTTGAATTAAACACTGAAAATCCGTGGCCCTGCAGTGGACATATGGTTACTAACACTGAAAACTATCCGTTATAAAATATGTGGGTGTTTTCATTGTATCACATAAAAATACCCCTCATTTCAGTATATTAATGAAGTCTGAGTGATGTATTCTTTTTTCCATACAGGAACTTTTTCTTCCCTTTTTCCACATAAATAATAGTAATTTCATAGAGAATTTGCCTAATGGGGTGAATTTACAGAACAAATTGACCGTCATGTGAAAAATTGATGTGAAAATTTTGTCTCCATTTTCTCAGTTTTTATTTACGTGTGTGTGTGTGTGTGTGTGTGTGTGTGTATATATATATATATATATATATATATATATATATTTGTGTGTGTATATATTTCCATATATGCTGGAGCTGTAGTTCAAATTTCATAGAAAAAATATAACTACTGAAATACTACAGAAATTGCATTGCTGAATTCTCTCAGCTTGTGTTTATCTACTGTGGAAGATTTCATGTCATACAGGTATATTTTCAGCACTGTTCATAACCAGGTGGATTCCTCATTGTTAACGAATGTATTTCACCCACCTGCTGTGATCAAAGACCTGTACTCTGCCTTCTGAAGATTTTGAAGATTATATTTGATTTAAAAGACGTAATCCTCAATTCATAAAAACATTGTTAACCAGGCTTAAATTCGTTATGCGGTGCAAATTTCAATATCCATTCTTGTAATCCCTGTAAATCCCATCCCTTCTGAGTGCTAAGGCTGGCCCATTAAATCCAAAATAAGCCTATATCGTTCTGTTTTTTTAACCTTTCATCCGAAAGCCCAGTGTTCTGAACACTTTGTAAGTCACAGTCTTCACATACCTGCAGTCCATTTGTGCTCCCTGAATGGGAAACGCAGTGAGCCACAGTGTTGTGAACTGCACCTGTAGAAAGGGAAGTCTCGCAGGGCCACTGGCCTGGAAAGAAACTGTAGGACCTGAGGCTCCTATTTATTTGGGCTTCATGCTCAGCCCTTCACCTGCCAGACACTCTGGACTATTCAACAGGGGCCAGTAGGTGGCATAGTGGTTAGAGCTGCTGCCCTGCACTCAAAGAACCTAGGTTTGAATTCCAGTGAAGTAAGCTTGAGCAAGGCACTTACTCTGAAGTGAGCCAGTAAAAATAAACCAGCTGTATAAATGTGTGAATTATTGCAAGTAACAGCACTGTAAATTGCTCTGGAGAAAAACATAAGGTAAGCAAATTAAGAAATAAAAAAATAAATATTGAAAAACATGATCATGCTTTCAGTTTGTGTTCTCTCTCTTCAAGCTATTCGCACAAAAAAGACCCCCCCCCCCCCCCCCACCAGTCTATTTTCCCAGCAGGGGCTGTTTAGTTAATTTAGAAAACATTTATTTTTACAGAATACTGAAAAGGCAAGTGGTTGAGCTGAGGTACTCCAAAGTGAAAAGTGGATTGTGGGCATTGAGCACTTCGGACAGTTTAGCATCGCTGTGTTTTTGTTAAGTGTTTAATTGTTGTTCTGTGCAACTTGGACCTGCAAACAACATTTCTGTACTTCCCCATGTGCTCAAACTCATTCTGTTTGATTGTCTCTGTTCCCTGTCTCACAGTCAGCCTCACCAACCGCTACCTCACCTGGGCTCTATTGATTTGTCTGTGTGTCTGTCTGTGTGTCTGTGTGTCTGTCTGTCTGTCTGTCTGTCTGTCTGTCTGTCTGTCTATTGGCTGTCATTTGCAGTGAAAAGCCTGTCTTCACCACCCCAGTCCCCAACCTCCTCATGCCCAGAGCCTCACCCCCAGCTCGCTGATGGATCCCACTTCATGTGTGTGTAGTAGCAACAGTAAGAACCTCTCTGAACCCCCTTTGGCTGTCTGCCACTGTCCTTTCTTGCAGTGCTGACCTCACATCTGTGTAGTGTGTGAGCTTAGAGAGTCTGGTGGAAGCTGCCGCAGAGTAAAGATGAACCGATGCGTCATTCAACAGCACGCTGTTGAACAGCACTCGCTAGTGCTGCCTTTTCCTGCTTGGCGGCACTGCGCGTTATGTTGTCCTCTGAGCTACTCATCATTTTGTGGACAGAGACACAATGCGGAAATGAAAGGGCTATTCTGTGGTGTTGTGCTGTCCTGTGCATATACATGCAGACATGCAGGAACAGAGCAGTGCAGCACTTTCAGATCAGAAATACACAGAGCTAATTGATACTCCCTTATTACAGTAAATCCCAATAAAAGAATAGAGATGTGTAATGTCACAGTCAAGCCCTAGTGTGTGAACAGCTTGCTGTTTTCTGTTGGCTCTTGTTGTTGTTGACACTCACTGCTATCATCTCTTCTGTGCCTCTTACACTTCCAGCACAGGCAGTGACCTCGGTTAAGACCTACATGTGAAGCGGAGGTGTAGCGGGGGTACAGCTGTTCTGCTGAATACCTCCCCGTCGGACAACTGGCAAAGACTGTCGATAAATGCAGCCTAAGACTCGCCCCCACCACGGGCCCAAGTCCCACCGTATAGACACATCAGACTGCCTACCATCACCGCAACACCGAGAATCAAAATAAATCAAAAAGACACGATGCCTTTTATTGTTATTACTGTCAATATTACTGGATCATCTTTTATTTCTGGGTTCCTGGGTTCTCTTGACCCAAATACCGCTATAAGAAATTAAGGTGATATTCAGAGGGTGTAGAATGATACTTTGCCACAGAGACATCACATTATCACTGAGTTTGGTCAAAGTCCACATACATACCCACATGATGCCAATTTTCATTTACACATTCAGGAAAACATTCTTTTTTAAATTTTTTTTTATTACAGCTTATTTTAGTCCTGTTGATAGTGATTTTTAAATCCATTCTCTTGTTTTTTCCACTTTTTTTTTTCTAATTAAGTGTATATCACACATACGTGTGTGTGTGTGTGTGTGTGTGTCTTACCATGTAGTGATATACATGGCTGACCTCTTTTTCAGAAAGGTGTTAACTTTGTTGCTACAGATGACAGATCTGTAATATTTTCTGGGGTTGTAATTACTTATTCTATGGTGCCACATAGCTGCAGACATACTCTCAAATGTCCTGGCTTTAAATCTGCTTTATTTTGTTTTACATAACTGAGAAATGTTTTAAAACAGAGTTTTCAGGTTTGGAACTGTTATCTGGATTGTTCTGTATTTAAAGAAGAGTATAGCACATGCTCAGAAAATAAAGCAATAAGCAAGTTTTATTAATTCAGGACTGTGGTTTTGTGTATAAAATGTAATTAAAAGTTCATTGGTGTATATACTGTATACCATACAATGAGCAGAGCTGATGTAACTATAAGATGCTACTTATTAGAGTTATTATGCAAATGTTCATATATCATCTGTTTTATAACATATTAAATAAATGTTAATGTTCTTATGCTGTGGAGTCTTGTTCATTGTTACCCTATCCTGAAATGGCGACACCAGGCTTATGGTAATGAAAGTGTAAAATGGGTTTGTGGAAACCCAGCACAGTATGACACGATTTCATCGCATCAAGCAAGACGTCCACAGGCTTTATTTACACTTTATTTGGAATAGAGCCACAGCGCACATTGGACCCTCAGCCATGGACCTGAACTACGCCCAGTGTGCACCTACTGATCAGAGGTCCCCCTTAGCCCTTTAGGCTCCCCTTCCATAAACGAAGTGGTCTTTCCATCACTGTGGTAACTGTCTAATGCAGTGGAAAGCCAGTCAATGTGCGAGGCGTTTTGCTTTGATTCAAGCAGCCCTCGTCCATCAGCAGTCATTGGCGAGTGGGAGGAGTGCAACACCTGAGAGTTCCTCACACGTAGGGGTCTTAAAGGCCCTGTTTATCTGTACTGTTTTAATGAGCCTATTTACAAATAAAAGCTGAAGCAAGTCACATCTGTTTTTAAAGCTCTGTTATGAAACATTTATCCTTGGGAAACTCCTGTTCTAATCTGACTAAAAGCAAGGCTGTAAAAGCATAGGTAGCGCAGTATACAGTTCACCGTTGTGGGGGCTAGATCAGAATGATCAATCATCTTCGTTGGTTCACAGTTTTGGCCACACACTCAAGTATTGTTCTTCTGGCTTCAGAGAACTGTTACAACACGAGAATGGGAGGATGAAATCATCATCCACCAGTCGTTACAGGCAAAGTGTAAAACCACATGATGCCCTCATTTGTTTGTTTAGTGGCTGCATTCGCTTTCTTTCTAGCAGTTTGTTGTGCAGAAAGTCCTCTTCTCAGCAGTTCGCTAGTGAGGGATGTACACCTCCCGCAGTCATGTCTCCTCCTGCAAACTCATGCTGCCACAAGGAAGGCGGTTGCCATGGAAACCGAAGGACCGGTCCGGATTGATTAAATGAATCGTCTTGAGAGCAGTGGTCACGCATACGCTCCTCAGCACGAGGCAAAGAAAATGATAGGCAAAATGCAACAAAATGTTACAATCTATACCAAGCAACACTTACCTGAACAAATGGCAACATGTCACAAAAAAAAGCAACAAAACAAAGTGATGTGCTGTGGGTGAAAGGACTGTAAGAGGAGGTGGGGATATTATTTGTTGAATAAGACTCATTGTCCATTTGAGAGGCCAGGCACGCAAATATCCCTAATACCGTAACGTTAACGTTAGTATGTTTGAATCTGTAATGAAATCTACTGCACACCATATCACACTGTACCCAGAATCAATCAATTAACTGGAGCTGAAGTCGTTCAAGCTAAATATCGGTTTATATGTCCGGATGTGACACTGGGGACAGCTGGTTGCGCAACACTTAGAGCCGCTGCCTTCTTTGGAGCCGAAAGATCGCGGGTTCGAATCCCACCTCAAGTTGCAGTACCCTCGAGCAAAGTATTTCCCTTACATCTCTCCAGTAAAATTTACAACGTTAAGTCACTTTGGAGAAAGGCATCAGCTAAATCAATCATGCATGTACTTTCTACTTCAATTTTTAAAATGTGCGAACCTCTGCAGGGACACACAGTGCCACTTCGAAAAGAAAGCCATCTCCGTGAGCTAAAAGTGTCACCGTATGACATACGGCAATTCCGTGGAAAGGAAATGAAGCTGCAGTGTAATATTATATAATTCGCTCAGAGTTTGAATTACGGACTTTTCCTTTCATCGGATTCGCAAAGGGCTCCGAGGCCTGGAAAACCACCAGCGCCTTACATACGTGTGGAGACCGAAATCTCCTCAAAAGCAACCGGTGCGCTTTTTACCCGTGGGTGTACAGGAAAAGGGCTCGTTCCTCTCACACCACAGGCAGAAAAAGGCAGATTAAGACAAAAGGCGCCATCAGCTGCCAACACGCAGCTCGTGTCCCGCGTCCTGGTTGCTCCGCACCGGCTACCTTTGGAATGACTACGGCGCCCCCTGCCGGTTCTGCTGTTACACACGGCGCCGTCGCTTCGCTTCTTTCGTCATACGAGTGTTTTGAGACACGTACTTGACAGGAACATTAAGCTGTCACTCATCAAACCCTTAGAGCGCTTCCCTCTAACAGCCGCCCGTTTTTACCCATTCAAATGCGGAGGGGAAGGGCAGCAGTTTGCACCTGCTCTGCGTCTAACGGTGTTTCCATCTGCCAGTCTATATATGTCCGGCGCCGGCCACCATTTCGGCTCTACTAGGTCCAGTTCGGCTCCATTTCGGCTCCATTCCTTCGCCTTCCTTCGTTCCCCCCCGCGGAGCGCTCCTGAAGCCAGTCCAGAACTGCCTTCACATCTGATTTAACTGCCTTGTAAATATCTCTTAGAATAGATAACGAATTTCTGCTCATTTCCATTGCGTTACAGACACGGACAGGCATACATAATGAGGCACGAGCACATGCACGAGTTCTACCGAACACAATCAGTCAGTGTGTTTTCTCGTGGTGGCTGAACACAGCAGAGTGAAGCAGAGAGGCCCCGCCAGTCATATCGCTATTTCAACGCGGACCCGAACTCACTCAGTCATATTTTAGTCGCATTCGTCCGCCGAAAGTAACCGAACTGTTGAAAACCGGAGCGAAAGCCGACGCGCTCCCACGTCATTAGTCTCCGCCCCTCTCCCGGCCCCTCGTGCTGCCAGAGTGTGTGTGTATGTGACGGTGTGTGTTAGTGTTTGCTTGTGCGCGTGTAACTCTCTCTGTGTAGCGGTGTGTATTATCCGTGTGCCGCGCGCTCCGTGGGCAACAAGGACTCGTCTGAAAATGGCCGCCGGCGCGAGCGACTCTGGTGCGCTGGAGACCGCGGCGTCGAGCAGCGCGAGGGACCCGGAGAGGACGGCGGGCCCGCGAGTCCTGGAGCGCGAGCCCCGCGTGCACGGCGATAGGACCGCACGCGAGCAGGAAGGGGACGCGGGAGCGCCCGAGGCGGCGTTAACGGGCGGAGCCGCCGAGGGAGACGAGGAGGAGCGGGACGGGGGACTGCGGCGCGGGGGCGCGGGTGCCGAGCGGAGCCCCGGGACCGGCGGGAAGCAGAAGAAGCAGGAGGAACAAAGGGAGGAGGAGAGCGCGTCCTCGCCTCGGCGCGGCCCCGGCGCGGAAGTGTCCTCGTCAGACGGGGAACCGCTGAGCCGCATGGACTCCGAGGACAGGTGGGGTGTTACTGGAGAGAGAGGGGGTGGCGAGCAGAGCACGAGGACCGCTCACACTCACACATACAGGGGCCTCGTTTTGCTGCAGTGTGTCTCGAGCACTGGGACACGAGGGGCCGCGAGGACACACCGCAGTGACAGCCGTACGTCACTCACTCACTCACTCACTCGCGCGCGCGCACACCCGTTGGGCTTCGTCGTGTGCCTTCGATCATTTACTTCACATAATTACTCACAGCATTAATTTCTCACCTAAAATTGTTCGTGGCGCCGGTTTGCTGCGCTGAAAAAGAGTAATAAAAAAAAATGGAAGAATTGATGCTAATAATGAGCAAGTAAGAGTAGGAAATACAAACTTTTCGCTTAAAAGTGGCAACGTGCTGAGCAGAGAACGCCGGTTCAGAAGGTCAAGCGCTTGTGTCAACTTTCTGTGTGTGTGTGTGTGTGTGTCCAATAACATTGGGTACACACAGTGACTGGTGTCACTTTGGACCGGGTACAACATCGATGGCTCTTAAACAAAATTCTACCAAGTTCACGGTCTCTAAAACAGAGGTGATTACAGGAGTAGTCTATTTGGATGGTGTTCTTGGGTCGGAGACAGTGTGGTAAAATACTGTGGTAGAAGCTGTTTCACACTGAGAGTCACCCTGGACAAAAGGCATTAGGTGTGACAGTTGGCACGTTCACGTATGTAGTGCGAGCCTCCTTCCTTCAACTCATGTCTAGAGAAGTCAGGAGGAGTTATAAGTGAGCCTCTCCTCGGGGGGGGGGGGGGGGTCTGTCTTTTGGGAGCATCTCCTGTCTTAGCACTGCTCTCAAGCAATGTGATGGTCCTTGGTTCAAATCCCACACTTAGTGTGGTACCATTGGTCAAGGAACCTGCCATGAATTGATAGAGTAAGAATACCCAGCTGCACACCCTATGGGGGCAGCGGGTAGCGTAGTGGTTGGAGATGCTGCATTTGTTTACTGGAACAATCTAAGTACCTTGCTCAAGGGTTCTACAGCTGGAGGTGGGACAGCTGGAGGTGGGATGAATCCCACCTCCAGCTGTAGATCCCACCTCCAGCTGTAGAACCCTTGAGCAAGGTACTTAGATTGTTCCAGTAAACCTTACCCAGCTGGATAAATGGCTAAATCAGTGTAGATAGCTCAACATTGTAATTCATTTTGCAGAAAAGCATCAGCTAAATGAGTAAATGTGAATAAATGTTGCACTTGAAGGACCCAAGTTTGAATCCTACCCACTGTTGTAGTACCCTTGATCAAAGTACTTACCCTGAATTACTCCAGTAAAAGTACCCTGCTGTGTAAATGGGTCAACACATTCACCTTGGAGAAACGTGTTGTCTAAATAAAGTACATGTTTGTGTAAATCATAGTGGCGTGTGTGTATATAGTAGTACACAGCAGACATAACAGGCTGGGGGTTACAGTGAACTTTCCTTCCCTGACCAAACTCTCCACTGATGTTCTGAAGAGGAGCCAAGATAAGCCGCTGTATTCGTCACCCCCAGATCATGTGTGCGTTAAGTCCGTACTAGTTCTTGGCTACCTGTGTCATGTATCTGAGTAACCACAAAGACTTGTCATTCTGGAAAGGGTAATGTAGACATCCTCTTCAACTTTTTACATTTATTCTTTTAACTGACACTTTTGTCCAGAGTGACTTACAAAATTAAGGGTACGATTATTTACCCATTTGTACAGCTGGGTCATTTTACTGGAGCAGTTTAGAATAAATACCTTGCTCGAGGTAGCCGGAGGTGGGAATCGAACCTGCAACCTTTGGATCGAATGGGAGTAACTAACCACTTCGCTACCAATTGGTTTTGATGTTGAAGGTCTCCTGCAGCTCTTAGGAAGCACAGTTCCTAAACTGTTTGGAGTTGTGAGTAATGTGGTGTCGGGTTTTCTATAAACACAGATGAAATGGCTTGACGGACAGAGCTATATGTGCTCGCCATGCTCTGGGGTCTCATGAAAGGGAAATTCAGTTCCAGGGGTTCATTACCATAACAAATGGACATTGCGGGTTTGACAGCACAATGCCATTACTCAAGCTGCTTTCCAGCTAGCTTGGCTTTGGGGGGGGGGGGGCAGTTTCTAGTCCATTCCTAGCACAATGGACCAGCATGTGGTCCCGAAGCACAGCCCCCCATTTCAGGACAATGCGTCTGTCCAGGCTCACTTTTGGAACTGGGCGGGGGGAGGGGGACCCCTGTTCCTCGGGCTTCTAGACCCACCCCCTGTACCAACACGCCATTTCAGACACAGCTTGAAAGAAGTGGACATGTGGTGTGGAGGAGATTACTGCAGATTTTTGTCTCTTTGTGGAACATCATTTGTTTCTTTCCTTCATTTTTTATGTTTGATATGATGGATGATGTGGTATTGAGTTGGATCTCTCTTCTGGTCCACCCAAATCCAGCTACCATGGCTGCTGCTCTCTACGTCATACAAATAGGGATGGGTTTTAGGTTCTCACTGTCACAAGTGTTGTTGTTGGGTCTGTTAATGTAGTATCTGTAGTTGACTGAGTGACTCCAGCTGTTGGATGACTTTGGCAAAGAGGTTGGAGAAGGAAGGAAGGAAGGAAGGAAGGAAGGAGTTGCAGGGGAGGATATGTTACTCCCTCAGGCATCTTTCTGTGCTTCTGCAGTCTGAACAATGGAGGCCTCCTTCAGAAATGCTGCATTAATCCAGTTTTGTGCTCTTTGTGATGTCACTGACATCTCCAGGAGACAGGAGCACCCTTGCGTTGCCTGTCTGTTATAGAGCAGAGGTGGTTGGTATCTCTGCCACCCACTCATGAAGTTCCCTGGGAAATAATTAATTAGTTTAATCTCTGATGACACGATGGAAGCATTTTTGGGGAAACATCTTTCTATAAATAGAGACAATTAACTAGTAATTAGACCAGTTAAGTCATGGGAATGGGCTGTTAGGAAATGTGACATTTGCATTACCTCCGTAGAATTGAGTTGACAGCTCTGAGCAAGGATAAGTGGCAGGTTGGTTCTCCTGTGCTCACAACAGAGTTGGCAGCTTTTTTATTTAAAAAAAAAAAAAAAAACATTGTTTTTATTTAAATCAGATTTTTAATTTTTTTTTAATTCTTGAGCTTTCTCTGTCTCTGAACAGTTATTTTAATAGCAATGTTGTATTTTATTACCAAAATACTGTTTCTCTTGAAAATGTTTAAAATACCTTAAAATAGTTACATTTCAATTATGTGATGTAATTGATGCGGAATATATGGCTGCTGTCAACCAGCTTCTTTATGCTACTACATCCTCTGCAGGTGTAGAGCGTGTCTTTAACACATGCACTTGTCCAGTGTAAACTTAAGAACAGGCTTGGCACAGAAAATGCAGCAGAACTTGTTTCTCCTCAGGGTCCTAAGCAAGAACATCGAATGGATGAGCCATAAGTAACCCACACTTCTAGTAAAACTGTTGGTGTCTGTGAATGAAGGCCTGTAATAATATTATTATTATTATATTCAAAAAACTGGTGTGTGATTTAATGTGACATGTTTTTTGACGTTCTGGGCAGTTTACAGCTCACTTTTATGTTAAGCACTGTGGTTTAATTATCCTACAGTTCTTTTCACTTAATTAATAATGTCATTTGTTCAAGTACTTTGTGCTGACAGTTTCCTGTAATTTAAAGCTGTTTTCAAGTGCTTGTAGATACATTAGCAGATAAACCTTCAAAGATTTGATGAAAAATATATGAAAAAAATTCTGTAAATTTGATTTAAATGAACAATTAAAAAAACGGATGTTTTAAATCTGCCCACCCTGGCTCACAATGGTAGATTTAACATTATGTAGAGATGCATAACATAGAAACACAAGTGTAATGACGTGTTATTGATGAAGACAGTGGTCAAGGTGACAGTTGCAGTGAGTAGCTGCCAGGCCTGGGATGCATTGCCAAGCACACGGGCTTGGTGTTACAAATGCTCCAGTTTTGAAGACACGTTTCCCAGATAATGTTTTAGTTAGGCTCCGGCTCCCCGCGACCCCCCCATGGGACAAGCGGTTCAGATAGAGTGTGTGTGTGTGTGTGTGTGTGTGTGTGTGTGTGAGATTTTCTTCACTTGTCTATTTTCTTAAATGTTGCTGTGAAGTGAAACTGACCTGCCTTTGCGTGCTTAGCTGTTAGTTGTCCGTAGAATACAGATAAATAGCATGGAAATGTAAGACTACTTGAATTAAACTCTCCTCAACTCTGTTTTCAGTTCATGCCTGACATTTCAGTGTCCTTGTTCAGTAGCAACTTGACAAATGGACACTTTACAGGAGGGGATGTGTTAGTCAATAGCTGGCATTCAGTGGGAGTTTGTGGACAGTGGTGTATTCCCCCCCCCAGTTGCTTTGAAATTTTAATATATTTTGAAATGTATAAAAGTTCTTAATTGTTCTAATATTTTAGCTTTACATGTGATTTTTACAGAACCTAAATTCATGAAAAGAAGAAATTAAGCGATCACCATTATTACTGATCTTTTGATTCTGTATAAAAGCTGAAAGTGGACAGAAGCTGTTGAATACTGCAGACACTTGTAAAATTAATTGGTGGACTCATTGTGGAAAATTGTCATTTTCCGTCATTTTAAATTTAGTTTCAAAGATGTTTCAGCGAGGGGGCCGTGGTGGCGCAGCTGGCTTGGCCGGGTCCTGCTCTCTGGTGGGTCTGGGGTTCGTGTCCCGCTTGGGATGCCTTGCGATAGACTGGCGTCCCTTCCTGGGTGTGTCCCCTCCCCCTCCAGCCTTGCGCCCTGTGTTGCCGGGTTAGGCTCCAGTTCGCCGCAACCCCGCTTGGGACACGCGGTTTCAGAGAGAGAGAGAGAGAGAGTGTGTGTGTGAGAGAGAGAGAGATGTTTGAAGTTATTAAAAATATTTAATGTTTACTATTTTAATTCATATGGATTTATGTGAGGCTTTGTACAGAACCTAACCAGTGCATATTGATGCCTGTTGATGTATTACTCTGCTTTTACTGATTATGAATTCATGGTAAAAGCAAATTTTGATTTATAAACAAAGCAAGTTATGCTCAGAAAGGGGTTAAATGAGTTCAGTTAGGACATTGAGTTGAATCAGGTGGTTCGCTGGTCAGCTGGGATGAAACTTTTTTGGGTTCTTCCCCATAGGACTGAGACTTGAGTAACCATCAAGTAAGCCAAATATGTTATGGTTACTATAGACTAGTGAATGACTGGTAAAGTTATATGGTCCCATGAGAGTGTGTCTCATCCACTTCCTCTGCACATAGCATCAGCAGCACCATAATGGACACGGAGAGCCCAGCTTCCAGCGGCCGCTCCACACCGGCCATGATGAACGGCCATGGGGGTAGCGCTGTCGCGACCTCCTCCACCAAAGTTGTGGCCTACACCTGCTGCTGGGACCAGTGCCTCGGCCGTTTTGACTCCAGCCCTGACCTGGCTGAGCACATCCGGGGTGTCCATGTGGACTCTCAACGAGGAGGGGTCAGTTTCTCCTTGGTCTCATTGCCCTATTTTCATCCACATTGCTACATTGTCTAATAATTCCCAACACTGTCCTTCCCCTTTCTTCTTAGCTCCTTTAGTGTTTTTCCCCTCTCTCCTCGATTTATCATTTGTTTTTCTTTGGCTTCCTACAGCTCTTTCCATCGGCTCTGGCTTTTTTACAGATACGATGTCTGCCCTGGTCTGCTGCCACTTGGATCTGTGTAAATTGTCACTTTTCCTATGGCACTGTAATAACTGAGTGAGCCATCATGCCCCAACATCCCCAGTGCTGTTAGGCTTTTCCAGTCATGAGGTTTTGCATATCTTCTCGTCTGTCCCATAACCAGAAAGGATCCATTTCTCCAGCGGCTCCATTAGCAAAATCTTGCTTGTTTTCAAGATGTTCAGTGTGTGTGTCTCCCTGTAGGGCAATACTGTGGAAAGTAACTCCAGCTGTTTGTTTTAAATCTGGAACAGCTGGGGTGCATCTGCTGTGTAAAGCACCCAATGAGGGGCAAAACTCTTCTCTTAACATTTTAACATTAATTTTTGTTCATTTGAAGTGTTGTAGGGGTGGAGACAGAGGGCTTTTACTCTTGTTTAAGACACCAACCACGGTCTTTCCGTATTCTCTTTTAGTCAAGCGCTAATATTGGCTTGTTTGTGAAATTTTTGCTGGAAGTTGCTGGTGTGATGAAAAAGTGCCTGTTTGTAAAGGAGTAGCACTAAGAGTTGTATGCTCTGCTGAAACTTGCATGATCACTAGCAGTTTTTCACCTTTCTGCTCTTATAACAGCTAGGCTCTCATGCAGCAGATGTGTGGTTGTAGGTTTCTTTCATTTGTGTGCACAGTGAAGGCCAAAAAAAGGCATAAGTATACATGAAAACATGATTCTATACCTGTTTGGAAAGTCAGCACCAGTCTTGTTCCGCTAGTATAGTTTTTTGAAGGGAAGTACTTGTCCTAATTGTAAAGCTGCTTGTGTGTGTGTGTTTCTCTTTCAGGTCTATGTCTGCCTGTGGAAGGGCTGTAAGGTGTACAACACACCTTCTACCAGTCAGAGCTGGCTCCAGAGACACATGCTCACTCACAGCGGGGACAAACCCTTCAAGGTGGGACTCTGCACGCCCTTCTCGGCATCCTGTCTTTCTTGAGTAATTTGAACAACATCCATTTGTTGCTGTTGACCGTTGAAGATGTGCAGCTACTTTTTAAACTGTATTCCCTGATTTATGCCTTTGTGATTGAATGCCTCTGTGTCCTGTGTGTTCTTCCAACTATGACCCCTCTTTTCATATTCTGGCAGTGTGTGGTGGGTGGATGCAATGCCTGCTTTGCCTCCCAAGGTGGTCTGGCACGGCATGTGCCCACTCACTTCAGCCAGCAGAACTCTTCCAAGGTGTCCAGCCATTCCCGGGGAAAGGAGGAGTCACCCTCTAAGGCTGGTCTCAAGAGGAAGAAGCTCAGGAACAAGCGCCGCCGCTCCCTGCGTACGTTTTGCACATACAAACCTCCTCACATTGGCTCATCTTTCTTGCTGTCCGCTACTCCCAGTGGTTTCTTGTCCTTAACACGTTCCCCACCTTGCAGTGACTGCAGCCTGGGACAGCTCAGAAAGCAGGAACAGCTGTTTTATGTCCAAGTTGGTGCTGTTCACTGTATAATTATGATAAAAATTCACTGTAACAGGAGCAGGGGGGTGTAGTACTTGCATTACACCATCTCCAGCCTCTGGACTGTATGGAAGCAAACAGCTGGGGGAGGTTCATTGTTAGACTCTCAAAACTGACAGATGACAGCACAGAATGCACAAGGGGATGTGTCCACATTATTGTTGTTCGGGTCTTGGGTTTGAGCAGATTATAGTCCCTATGCTCTGACAGATCTGTTGCAGCTGCCTTGCCCATTGGGTCAGTTATCTCAAGCACATCCTCCTTAAAATGGACAAGATAAGTCTAGGTCAGAGCCAGTTAGTCTTTTGTTGCAAAGACTGCTTGTACTCCTGTACTTTGTTTCATTAAAGTAACTTGGAATAGTATCTCTCAATTTGTTGTTCCAACCTCTGCTGAAAATGTAAGAAATTCTCACAGAAGTTGGTGTTACTGTCAGGGCAGCTTTGACATGCAGAGGGTGCCTCTGCTATAGTGTGACTATGGAACAAGAAATTACTGTGTAAACTGAAAATTTACAGCGGTAACCCCCCCAATAATATAAAAAGTCATTAATGTGATGAGATGTAACAGATTTTTTTTTTTTTTTTTTTTTTTTTTTCCTCTCCCCTCCTCCATGGTTTCACCTTACATTCTGTTTGGTCAGCTTTTGAAGATACTTAGGATCAGTAAACAGAACAAAATATTAAACAGTTGAGTCATACTTTGCAAAAAAAACATGAGCAGCAAAGAATAAACTGGTACTCTTTGGAGATGGGCTAAGTGGAGCAAAATGAGCCTTAAAAATGCTTAAGTTATATCTCATACTTAGCATAGATGGAACAAGGGTTCCATCCTCATTCTTAGTTACTCTACTGATGTAATAATTGACCCAAAAATAAACTCTTTATGGTATTGTTAGGGTAGCACAGTGAACGAAACACGGTAGTAGCTGAAAGCTGTCGTCTCGTTGCTGTTGAAAACACATTTGAAGTTGTACTCCAGAACATACTGACCTGTAACCCACATCATATTTCCAGATTTTTAGAAAGTGCACTCTATTAAAAGGGGTTCTTGTTCTTTATTATATTTGATGCTAAGAGTATACTGTGAAGTGTACTCACTTTAAATGCATCCCTTCTCATTTAGAGGACAGAAGTTGTCTGCATGTTTATAAACTTCTGTACGCTATGTTTTTTCGAAGATCCCTTTTATAGTCATTAGACTTTTTAGTTTAAAGCAATTAATAGTATTTGTAATTAAGTTTTTAATTAAAATTTGCCCAACAGTGAGTCTACTAATGTATGTGTAAGCAAAAAGTGTCATCTCATGAAGCATGCTCACAAATAAGGAGCATCGTGTCATTGTACACCAAAGTGTTGCATCCAGAAGAATAGTGGCTTCAACTGTGTGGGTACATTGTGAGCTCAGCAGGGGGTGTGCTGACCATTGCTTAGCGCACTTTCTTCTCTCTCCCCATCAGCACGGCCACATGACTTCTTTGATGCCCAGACCATGGATGCCATCCGCCATAGGGCCATCTGCTTGAACCTGGCCACACACATTGAGAGCCAGGGGAGTGGCCACAGCGTGGTGTTCCACAGTACGGTGGGTGTGCTGTATCCTCTGGGGGAAAAACATTGTGCATAGGGCTGGGATCTGATCAAGGAACAGGCAGGGCTTGAAAAAATACAATTTGGAATACTGCTGTCTGCGTTGCTGTTGGTGTCACCTCATGGCAGCTTTGGTACTCGTGAGTGCTGCTTTCTAGAACAGTGTCAGAGTGTCGCTCAGCTCATGCCCTCAAGATGAGCTGTTCAGGGAGATTCTGTCTTGACCTTTCTTATGCTGTGTCTTTCTGCTGCATAGGACTCTTAAATGAGAGGAAGAGCATCTTCTATTCCACTCCATTCTGCTCCGTCCACTAGCAGCCCATGCTGTACTGTTTTTGTCCAGTAGATGCCAGGAGAGTCTCTCTCAAGCACCACTGTCGTGTATTAGCTGGAATTTATGCTCAGCCTTTCTTCATGTAGCTTGTGTAGCAAACTGCACCTCATTGCTCTCAGAAATTTTATTCTGCGCAAGTAGTCAGTGTAATGGTTTAAATTATAAATTACTAGTGCTTGTTTGAAAAATTACTTTTCTGAACACTCGTGTTCCCAGCAGAGTGCAAGCAGGGAACACTCTGCAGTGTTTTTTTTTTTTAAAAATGCAATCAAATTTGTTTAACTCACCCATCATCCCCCTCTTAAACTAATGAAGTGGGAGCAATGGATTCTGGGAAGTGCTTGAGCTGGTTTTCTGAATGAGCATTGAATTAGCCTGAAGCTGGGCTGAATGGACTTGAGGAAATGACTTCAGCCACTGTGGAGCGTGGAAGCTTACTTTGGCACTTTCCGGCTTCCTGGCCATTACACAGTCAGTGTTTTGCAGCTCGTCTTGTGGATGGCCACAACTTGGTATCTTGTTAATTCTATGCAGAATGACTTAGTCTGCATGGCTTATTAGTTGGGAATTGGGGATTTCTGATTACAAATGGTTTCTTTTCATTACTCAGCTTTGTATAGGGAAAAAATAAGATTATAGTATGCTTTTTAATTTTTTACTTGCATTTTATTTCATGATTCCCAGTAAATGTATAGTTTAATGCAAGAACTGATTTATTAGGGAGAGACTAGAGAGGGTTTTTAAGCTGACTTCCATCTCATTATATACTGTGTCCACTAGGAGGCAATGTAGTCTCTTTGGTAAATAGGGAGTGTCTTATTTGACAGATAAAAAGGTCATGCGTTTAACTTCACAGCTTAGACTATAATCAGTACCTCTCCGGTGTGTTTCCCCGACCTACTGAGGTCAGGTTTTTTGAACATGGACATATGTTTTCAGTACACCTACAGGAGGCTAAAATCAGATTCATCCCCCAGCCACTGGCAGGAGTGAGGACTAGTGTTTGGAGCCGCTGTGCAGATAGGACTTGCAAGGAGAGCCCATCTCCTCCTGATAGATATTGTGTGTTGCTTTTGTAGGTTGTGCTCCAGTTCCAAAGTACTAACATCACATGTGTAGCACAAGTTTCCAAACATAAATGGCATTTAAAAAAAATTTAGTATCCAGATGCCACTTTCGCCAAAGGTGATTTATAATGGTAGATACTGTGCTTAACTCCATGCCATCAGTCACTCATCTCATGTACAGCAGAACAAAATAACACACACACACAAAGGACAATTTGTAGATTCACCAGTTCAGCTGAAACAGGTGCCTTTTGACTGTAGGAGGAAGCTGGAGCACCTAGAGGAATTATACTCTGTGTGTGTGTTTATGCCAGGAGACGCCAGTAATTTTCTGTAACGAGGAAATGGAGTCGCTCTAAAACATCCTTGCCATTCAACTGCAGATGGTAGGGAGATGAGAGAAAAGATTATGGACTTGAGGGGAGAAAATTAATGATAGATATGCTGGGTCAGTCATAGCTCATCACACATCTGGTAGATAAAACAGGAAGCAGTTCAAGTGAATGGTGCTATACCTCAGGACTGCAAGTCTTAGGAAAGGGTGTAGAATCTCCTCTTCCAGCTCCTGGAACTCCAACTGCTAGGAGCATACCCTTTTTACCTTTTTATTTATGTGAAATCCACAAGGAGGTGAAGGGAGGAAAACACTTGGATGGAGCTGGACCGAAGTGCAGCCAGGATATTAGCAGGAGGCTTTTTGGGGTTGGCTGTATCAGACGGGACTGGATGCAGAGCTGGGCAATGACCTGGTGTCTCATGCTGTAACCTGCCACATATGACGAAGTGTGTGGTGGTGACATGGTCTGTGAACACTACGCATGGTTTGTCAGCTTGTACGGACAGCTAGCTGGAGATGCATGTAGTATTTAATGTTCTCTTCCATATATGTAGAGACACATTTTTTGTTCATGTAGCATAGGTTGAGTGTTCCCATGTCAGGGGATCCCCTATGTACATCCTTGTCCACTGTGCCGTTTGCAGCTTCTGAGAATTTTGCAGACTGGTGGGTAGTGACCTCAGTTCTTGGAAGGGTTTTAGGGACTGCCATCGACAGACTAAGTATCTGCAGTGTTTATGTGAAAAGGAGAGGGGTTTGTTGACCATATGATCTGTTGAGCTCTAAATTGCTGGAGGAGGGGACTTACTTGTGTCCCCCTCAGCTGCGTGTATGTTTCTGTGATCGGAGAGCCCAGTAAAGTGCATCTTGCTCTTGTTTTTTTCAGGGACAGAGAGCAGCTCCCTTTCCTGCACCCCCTCTGCTGCTTTCAGCTTTAATGGAGCTCTTCTCAGTCCACACACCTTCAGTCTGTGAGAGCCCAAGCGCCGGTGTGCCTCAATAGTTTTAACCCGAATTTACTGGATCTTTCTGTCAATGGTCCCTGTACCTTCACAACACGTTGCAGGTTGCAGGCGTCTCCCACATTCCTGAACAGGCTTTGTGTTTACAAACATTTCCCACACACTAAACCCAGCGTGCTATTTAATGTCGACACCAGCATCACTGGCAAATCCCATAAGCTTCTTTGGGCTCATAAATCCTTCTTGCGTGGGCCAGCCACTGTCCCTTTAAGGATTATCTGCATCCCTTGGGGGGAGCCCTAGGATACAGGCGAACCCTAGGTCTCTATAATGAGAAGGCCAATGAGGAGGCTATGGGCTGCAGACACACTTGCCGCCAGGACCTGTTGTTTTTGGACAGGGAGGAACGGGTAGCCTTTCCTCCCTACAGGCGTAATTGGAGTTCCCATGCCAGCGTTGGAGGAGAGGCTTCAGCGAGTGGAGGAGGACCCCTGGTTGTGTCTGCAGGCAGGGATTTAAATGAAGCAGAGCTGGCCTCCGAGGAAGAGGATACTCTGTATCTGAGCTCTGTGGTCGACATACTGCAGAGAACATCCGCTGCCTTTCTCTGTTCATCTCGTAGAGCTTTGTGTAACAGAATCAGTTGCTCTTGAAAATGACGACTCCAGGAAGGGCTGAAGGTGTCTTTGTAATGGAATGTGAAATATGTGGTCAGACTCTGAAAAAGACAGTTTCCTGTTTTTGAAGCAGTCTACTGTCTCACCATCTTACTGTGAGGTATAGATTCTGGAGTGTCCATATCGGAGGGCTGTGGACTGAGCGTGTTAAAGTTGCACATGGGCTGGGGCCAGTGGTGGGGGACTGGTGGGGTTCTATCCCGCCCCTCCTTGCTTGGTAAAGCAGGGAGAGAGCAGCACCCTGGCAGAGCTTGTGAAAAACTTTCACGTCCTGCTGATCAGCCTCTCTAAAGTCACCACAGAACGTCAATGAGAGCATGATAAAGGGTTATCACTGGAAGTGTGTTTATGCCATGGTGTCTGCGTATGTGTGCAGGGGGCACAGAGAGGACTACTGTTTCGCTCTGTGTGTCTAACCTGAACCAGATTGCACAGAGTGATGTTTCATGCGGTCTCAGAACGAGCCGGGAACATGGGACTGGGAACGATCTCTTCCATGCGGTCTCCATAATGTTGTCGTGGTGAGGGACACACCATGACTGAGGCCATGAGCAGATGTTCCTTGCGAGAAGACTGCGATTGGTTTCCAGCTGAGGTGTGATTATGACTGCTGGAACTTTGCTTGCGTTACTGTCTTACGGCAAACATCTCAACGCCTTTGAGTTTAGCAGCAGATTCCAGAGCAGCGGGACGTTTTGTGGTTTGGGAGGTTTGACCAGAAGGTTGTGGGTTCAAGTCCCCAGAGAGGCCCTGCTCTTTTAGCCCTGACCAAAGTATTTGACTTGGATTGCGATGGTAAAAATGTCCAGCTGCACACACCAAACGGGTTGGCTGTGTGAGTTGCCTTTAAAAAAAGTTTGGGAATAAACAAAGCAATGTAATGTTCTGAGAATTGTTCCCCATGCCCAACCCCCCACCCCCAAATCTTGTTTTTGCCCAGTACCAGCACAGTAATTCCATGGTGCTTTTTCAAGTGGTCCATCTGAGGAGATGTCATGGTTCTTCACTCTTTGGGGAGCACTTTGGCTTTCTTTGAGTATAATTCCAGCCCGCACCGTTTTGCATATCTAGTCGTCCACTATTCCTGAGGATCTGCATGGTTTGACCTCTGAACCTAATGGCGGTCATATTGCTGTTGCTTACTGTAGCGGAGCTCTGCTGCTGCTCGTGCTTTCATGTGCCCTTGCTGCAGCTCTTCCCCTTACTGTGTGTCACACTTGTCCCCGTTAACACTATAAATCAGCCCATGGCTTTGTTTGATTCCAGGGCCAAACTGCCATTCACTTCGTTTATAATTCTCCCTTTTTCATAGTGAGCAGTCATATCACTGCAGGACCACCTCCCACCCCCTGCACTGGCTCGTGTTCTGCAAGCGTGTGCAGACATAGTGTGTGGGCGTTTGTGTTTGCGTTCGTGTTCATCTTTTCCTAAGCCGTCTGCTTTATTTTTTTATTAAGCTCAACTCCTTTCTTTGGCCTTCCAGGTCATAGCACGACGAAAGGAGGATTCTGGGAAGGTTAAGGTCCTCCTCCACTGGACTCCTGAGGACATGTGAGTACTGCTGGCTTTGTCACCCACAGTCTGGTGCCCCACACTACCCTCATTCTCACAGTGTTGGTGGTGATTGCCTTTTCGGTCATCCCAACAGGTAGCAGGTGGGTGACTCATGGGATGTGTACCCTGGCATTGCCGTTTTCCTTCCTAGTACATTTAAGCAGAAACGCCATTGCCTGCAGTCTGAGGACCCTGTGTGTGTATCTGCAAGCCGCCTCCCCCCCCCCCCGTCTCTCTGGTTTCTTTACTGAATTTGCTGGCAGTTCCAAAGGGGGAGGATGATGGCTATGCTGAATTCCCCCCCCCCTTCCCTCTTCAGGTTTCCATCTTGCATTCACCAAATGGGCTCTCGCTCACTTTGCTCTGCATGAGTTTTCCGATGAGCGCCCCCATTCTAGTCTCACTAATGTTTATAGTGGATTTTGGCTGTTTTATATGTCTCAGCTCTGGCCAGAGACTTCGCTGGGTTTCAGCAGTTGAAGTTGTACCAGTGAAGTGCACAGTTCGTACAAATCCAGAGACAACAGAAATTGTGTTTTTAGACACCGGTGTGGCAGAGACATACAGGTGATCTACTAATGTTTTAAATTTCCTTGCTCCTCTTTTTGTCCACCTTCCAGGGGGAAGCCTGTCTGGCTGGTCAGAGCATGATCAAGCGTAAAGATGAGTCCACAAGGACTGCTGTGTGACACTCGGTGTCATTCTGCTCTCTTTCACCTCTTTCTTTTTATTTGCGCATTTGTGAGCTCTGAGTTGCATTCTTTCTGTAGCCTTGAGTAGTTCTTCTCACTTTTTCAGAGGCATGGTGTCAAGAGACAGAAGGGAGCTCTAATGGAGTAATAAAAGGGAGATGGCCGACAATATAGAGTTCCATTTTGTTTGGATCATATTACCCATAATCTCTTCAGTCTCCTTTGTTACCTGGAAGTCCATTTAGAATAACTTAGGGGATCTAAGATGTTTTTGGGTTGAGCCAGCTGTGATCGCTGCAGAACTATGCATCTCCAGGACTGGTCTGAGAGTTGTTTTATGGGTAAGGGTGTGACCTTCTGTGAGGAGGTGTTTGACGTCACCATGCAGGAACAGCGCCAGCACATCCAAGGTGGGATAACAGAGGAAACCTGTGCATGTCTGGCCAAGGCTTAACTAGCAGCTTGGTTTTCAGCTAGCTAACTCATGATAGTTTGACAATTGGGGCAATTTTTTTTCCTGCTTTTGTGCCTAAATTTAAATTTTCAGTGCAGCAAACACCATAGTCTCCCATAAATCTTGCCCCCACCCCTTGCAGTTTTGAAGCATCTCAAGTTTGATTTTTTCCAACCGTGTGTTTGTGATGAAAGCACAACATTGTGTCCCTGGGCACAACTCCTCAGGGAAGCATTTGACGTCTGGTCCATTCAGTGTCTTAAACTGGGACCTGTGTCTGGAATGTTCCATTAAACGGTGGCCTTGTCAGGAGAGCGGTGTCTGTGCCATTGAACATGTAGACCTTTGGATGAGGCATTGCAATGCCTCAGTGGGTGTTTTCTACAGCTTTGGTACTTTGGGCATAGATGCTAGACCACCGTCAGACCCAGACCTTCTGGATGTCTTGGTTTCAGCATGCTTTGTGGCTGGCGTGTAGCCGGGTCAGGTTAGGACAGTCTTGGCAGTGGAACACCCTGTCTCTGCTAAAGATCCAGTTCACTACCCAGTGGAAAGTAATTGGGGGTTTTTGGAGAAAAGCTCTTGTGCTGCGTTTCCACTGTGGTGTTTGTGTGGGCAGAAGGGTGTATGAACCAGGGTCACTCATCCTGCCAGACAGAAAAAAGTCATCACAACGAGCATCTTGATAAATTGAAGTATGTATCAGAGTAACTCCTGTGGTCAGGTAGAAATAACTGGCTGGTAAGATTTTCTTTTTGTAGTGTTGTGATTGATATTAAGCTTGTGCTGAAAGGTGTAGAATTTGGAGATAAATTCTCATGTTGTGATTTAATGGTTTAAAGTATATAAAGAATGTCATTGTTAGCTTTTTTTTTTTTTTTTTTTTTTTAAACTGTCCAAAATCAAGACAAGTGTCAGACGTTTTTTATGCTTAAAGATTTTGTAAGCCGAGGGGGTGCGGTGGTGCAGTGGGTTGGACCAGGTCCTGCTCTCTGGTGGGTCTGGAGTTCGAGTCTCGCTTGGGGTGCCTTGCGACGGACTGGCGTCTTGTCCTGGGTGTGTCCCCCTCCCCCTCCAGCCTTACGCCCTGAGTTGCCAGGTTAGGCTCCTGCTCCCCGCAACCCCGTATGGAACAAGCAGTTTCAGATGGTGTGTGTGTGTGTGTGTGTGTGTGTGTGTGTGTGTGTGATTTTGTAAGCAATAGTATGTAAGTGGAAACCAAATGCATCATTTTAGAATAAAATATTAAGAAGTGAAAATCTTAGCTGTGTAAGTACATGCTTTAATAGATATTTTGTGGATGCACACTTTTGTTTACACCACTGTGTCTGGATAGGCCTCTACTAACTTTTATCCCACTTTTCTTAGAATAGTTCAATCTTGGTGAAACTGAGGGGGTCTCCTGTGCATAACCCTCTAAGTTGGTGCACAGATTTTCTGTAACTGATCCCAAGGCTCTGACAGGGCATTTCTAGGGCACTGACCTCCCTTTTTAAGTCATTCTTTATTTGTGGTGTTCTGTGCTTTTTATTGTTATGCTAAGACATGATATTCTTTAACTTCAGCTCTCTGGAAGTGGGTAGCAGGTTTTCCACCAAAATATGTTGCTATACGGAGTTCTTAATTTTTTTCCTTTCCTCACCAGAGCCCCTGTCCCCACTGAAGAAAAGCAGCCCCGTGGAATTATGCTCCTGCCACCATACTTGACAGTATTTACTGTGTTCTTTGAGTAATGAACTGTGTTATCTTTGCACCAAGTTTTGTTTGGAATTAAAGCTAAAAAGTCCGTGGTCCCTTCAGAATATGAGACATTTCCACCAAATGGTTTTAGGAGACTGAATGTGTCTTTATGAAAAATTTATATGGTCTTAGAAGCCATTTCTCACAAAAAAGATTATCTTGCCACCCTATATCACATCTGCCAGAATATCGAAAACAGTTGTACATAGCAAATCACCAGTCACTCTCATAGATACACAGCTCCTTTATGGTCGGCATATTCCTCTCTGATGAGTTTTCTCCTTGCCCTTTTTTGGAGGAATGTACTTGTTTTTAATGACCTGCTGGTGCTATATTTTCTCCCTTTCTTAATGAAGATATTCACAATATTTTGTGGTATACAGTATGTCATACTATCATAATTGTTTTACTTTGCTCTCTTCATCAGTACCTTTGACGATTCTATGTTAGCTTTTTGTGGACCATCATTACTGCTGCACTACCCAACCAAGAAACCTTCAGGGAAACCCTACAGGAACAGCTGCTTTTATTTAGGGCTGTTCAGTCTCTTCACTTGCTGTCATGTGAAGGCAGATCACTTTTGTACGTGATTTGGAATGTGATTGGCTAAATAGTTAGTGTTCATTATAAACTGTAGGCAGACTTAAGCAGCCGTCTACTCAGTTTCTTATTTTTCTGATAATGATAAATTTGTTTTTCATCTCCCAAATTTTTGGTTGCAAGGTCTTGTTACTGGTGAGAGGTCTGAAATGATTTGTATTGATCTGAGTCTTTACTTCAACAAAAGCTGAAACTTCAGTAAGGGTGTGTGGACTTTTGATAGCTACTATACTTGTAGCTGTTAAAACACAGATACCTGTACAGGATTGGTGGCTTATTTTGTCAGATCAGTGTGTTGGAGAGGATACAGGGATGTTTTGTGTCAGTGTATCAAGTTTGATTTGCAGCAGTTTAAAAGTTTTTGATTTATAGAGGAAGAAGCTCTGTCCAAGGCGAGATGTATGTATTTACAATTCTGACCGTTGTTGGGCTTATTACATTGTCTTAAGTCAACAGCTATGTCACTATGGGGAAAATGCTTGTGACTGACACACCAGCGGTCAGCACGATTGTAGACCGTTATTAGCCGATGGTCTTACTGGTCTGGTAGCATCCAGTGTTGTCCCTCTTGGGCTGGGCTAACCTGGAATCAGCCAATCCCTCCCTTGGGAATATGTAAGGTCAGCAACAATTTGGGGGAAAAAGTTGCCCTCTCTGGAGACTTTATGTGGAATATAAATATCTGGGTCATGGAACATCCAAACCAGAATCTTCCTTTGTAGAACATAAATAATTGTAAATTCTTTCTTTGTTCCTTCTTCAGGGGTTAGAAGTGGAGGTGGGAGGAGCTGAATAGCCTTCTGTTCAGAAGGGTTTTTTTCTTTGGCGGTGGGGGGATATATCTGTCCTCTGTGAGGATTTTTTGGCACATAGTAAGTTCTTCAACCAGCAAGCAAATGTGTGCCAGTGAGGATTGCTGTAACATTTCTTCAAACATTGTCTTTGACTTGTATTTATTGCTGTATGCCCTCACCCTGCTGTCACTTGACCTCAGGGATCTTCCCCCACAAGCCAGAGTTTGGCCCAGTGTTTCTTCCAGAGAATGGAGGGATATCTGTGTTCTACACTCAGTTAATGTGAGTGACAAAAGGGAGGTAGGCATCCACTGACTGGTAGCGAGAGAGAGAGAGAGACAGAGACCATGTGCCTTCCTGTCCTGTGAAGACTGGATCTGCCTTGCTGTTCAGTAACCTAGGCTGGAGCTTGCATGTGAGGAGAGCAGGGCCACCACCTCAGCATTTGCCAGAGGCCTCAGTAAGTGTTTCCTGCCCGATGTGGGCTAGAAACCATGGTTTCTCAAAACCCAGTAATGGCATTCTAAATCCACTGGCCACCCTGCATTTTAATAATGCACACAAGTTGAAATGTCCTATTGTGTATTGAAGGTGCTAATTTATGAGTGCCTTAGGGTTGTCTGCAGTTGTGAGCTGTTTGCCCTCTCGTGGGAACGTTGCTTTAGGGCTGCAGCCGATGTATTTTGAAACGCCTCCAAGCAAGGGGCTCCCATTTGGTTCTGGCTGGTGTTACGATCTGACTCCAAGGAATTCCACACGATCACGGCCAGCAGGTCCTGTGCAGCTATGGTTCACTAACACTGCTGGAGGAGCTGTATCGTTGGGATAAAGATGGTGTTGGCGCCACAGTACCCTCCCCCCAGCGCTTGCCCCGTGCTGTGAGCCCCTTGGTGCTTGCCAGATCCTGCCTGTGATCCACAGCCAGCAGGACTGCTAGTGACGGAGGAACCGCGATTCGCTTACCCTCGTTCCTCTCTCGCCAGCTCTCACTGCCTCTGGCCACCATCTACCCCCCCCACCCTCGACCTTCACCTCCCCCCTGCCTAGCTGCAATCAGGGCGTGTGTAAATATGGGCTGAATGAAATTAAAAAGTAGGTGAGTTATTTGGCTGAGTGGCAGCTGCTGGCTCTTCTGTGTGGGGCGAGCGAGGGCTGCGGGGGAGATTAGCGTCTCAGGGGGTTCCTCTGATGACGCACGAACTGCTGGAGGGGGCGGGGCAGGCAGTGGTGCGGGGGGGGAGTGCACTGTAGCAGTCAGCTCATTCTGCTCTTTCAGCCTTGTTCTTCTGCTGTACTGTAAAGAGCAGTTTTGTCCTTTTGCCAGCAGTGTGTTTGCTGCAGACAGTACAGCTGTGTGCTCACTTTTTTTTATCTCATTGCTATGAGTCTTTAAGAAAAAAAGAAATATGCCCGAGTGTTGTAGGTTGCCCGCATCAGCAGGTACCAACTCAGGAATGTTCCTCCCCAGTTCATGGAGTGGTCTAGTCTGGTTCAATCCGATCCAGTTTGTTCAGCCTTTCTACAGTTCCCATTTGCATGACTCACTTCAAACTCTGTGCAAAATCTCCCCAGTTGCTCAAATAATGAATGTATGTCACCTTCATGTACAGTTTGAGAGATGTAGTCAGACTGCTTTCCGTTGTTGATGGCATGCATTCTGGTTACTGTTGTCTCATCCTGCAGTGTGGTATTGCTATAGTTTGTTCTTTTGGAGAAATTGTGGTCAAGCTCTATCAGATCTGAAATCCAGAGTTGAAGAGTTGAATCTGGCTGAAGCACAGATAAGTACCCGAAGCACAGATAAGTACCCAAACCACTCCCTGCATTCACACGCAAAAGAACACAAAAGCTCTTTTATGAAGGGAACCTTCCATTCAGTCTGTACTGCTGCTCATGTAATCCCTGTGACAGTCAGCAGGGGGCAGGCCTCCGTTGAACAGCTCTCTGGCCATATCAGTCTCTTTTGTGGAAGACTTTGTTTGGAGGCAGACTCAGAGGAGAGCAATGTGGGGAGGTGTGAACATGAGGTGCTTTCACATGTGATGAGTGTTGTCTTTATCACCACCCCCCCAGCTCTCTCTGTCCATCAACCCTGTGGCGTTCTTTGTATCCCTGATTGTGTCACATCGGTCCTGCTTGGACTTGCCATAGAGCCTGTTTCTGTCTTCGCTGCCTGTGTGCACAGCAGACAGTCATATAAAACCTCTTGCATATTTTTGGGTATCTCCAACTCCCCTACCCATCTTGTTTTTGGGAATATCCTTTTTTTTTCTCCCCCCATTTCATTCCATTCTCCTGGTACAATTACGTTAAAGGCACCACTTATACCAGTGCATTGTGGAAATGCTGCATTGCGTTTTTCCCAAATATACCAGAAGTAATTAATTGGAGTTGATTGGAGGAAATTTGGAGTCAAAACTGTTACAACTTTCTGGAGGATATTTATAGTTTTTTATTTTGACATGTCTGCCTTACTGGAACTTGAACCTGTCCCCTACTGTTTCCCTACACACTGCACCCCCTGCTACCCACTTATTACAGAGCTGGAGATCAGCCTGTTTGTTGCAAGGATGGGAGCTGTGTGGGTGTGGGCACTGGTGGGATCATGCTTGACCTCATGCTCTGTCAACCCCGTATTTCACTGAGCCTGCTGCTCGCTCCATGTTCAGATTACCTGATGCCTGGGTGAACGAGACAGACCGGCCACAGTTGAAGACTAAAGTTGTCCACCTGTCTCAGTTGCCACAGGACACCGCCCTTCTGCTGGACCCCAGTGTGTACAGGTGAGTGCAGCCACTCTCACAGGGACTGACCCATGGGCCAAACTGGAGGTACCTTTAGATTTAGCTCACGGTTTTCTCCAAAACAAATTACAATGTTAAGGTATTTACAATTATTTACCCATTTATACAGCTGGGTAATTTTACTGGAGCAATTTAGGGTAAGTACCCTGTTGAAGGGTAATACAGCTGGAGATAGAATTCAATCCAGTGACCTTTGGGTCTAAAGGCAGCAGCTCTAACCACACCACTACCAGCTGTCCCATGTGATTGGCTACTCTCAGCATCCTTCACCTGCTGTATCCAGGAAGGTTAGCATCATCTAACAGTGAAAACTAAATTTTCTTGATGTATGCAGGGGTTGCAGGGCAGATGTAAACTTTCAGTGTTTCAGACATTTTGAATGTATTCTTTACATATAGTCATACAAATGTAAGGTTTGTTTTGCAATATTTCTTAAGATTCATATTAGACGAGTGTAATATTTGCCCTCATCTAGATGTATCAAGAATAACTATGAGCAATGGATCAATAAAAAAAAGAATGGTATTAAAATACTTCAATATCTAGCCAATAAATTTCAAGGGTCTCATAATGCAGGAAATATAAAACAAATGTTAGAATCCCTGCATATTTTGTCCTGAAGCCTGTTCTCTGTGTGTGTGTGTGTGTGTGTGTGTGTGTGTGTGTGTGTGTAAGAGTGAGGGTTGATGCATCAGACTGTCCATCTGCAGTATATTACTGTGGAGATCTTTCGTGAGACCCCCCACACACATTTGCTGCGCAGTGTTTCTTGGCTGCCTGTCACATGCATGTACGCTGCCCTCTCGTTAATCACAAGTGCTTTGTGCCATGCAGCGCGTTCTTGTCCTTTGTGAGGTGCTTGTGCCCCCAAGGCAGTTTCAACACGCTTTGTGATATAGTACGTAACAGGTCTTGTGGAAATCCCAGCTGATCACAGCACCTGTAAATAATCCTATTGGTGTTGCAGGCTGAACGTTGTTACATCTTGTCGAGATGTAAGTACATCATCGTGTGGGGGTGTGACTTCTCCGCTTTAAACTTGGTATGGACAATGTAGGCACAAGTCCAAAACCCACATTCCACCTGTCTGCTTGTAACACATCTTACTGCTTCGTTTGGTTATAATGAAGTTGCATGTGCAAAAACAAGCAGTACTGTTCCCTTTGGATTTGAAAAGGGGACAGTTCAGCAAAAACCAGTGGAATGCCATCCTGTATTAAAAATTAAGAGAAACATCTGCTTTTCAGGATGTTTTTCTAGAAGCCGCACCACTGACCCCCTACCCACCAGCAGTGTGTTGTTGCCTGATGCCATTTCTCAAGTACCAGGAAGAGAAGTGTGATAGACCAGCAACATGAAGACAGGAGAAATTTCTTCCTCCTTCAGATCCCCTGACTGCACCAAAGTACACGTAGACATTTGAGTGTTAGTTTTTCCTCTGCCTTTCGATATGATTAATGAAGTGCAAAAGGTAGAAGAAATGCTTTTTTTTTTTTTTTTTAGTTTTAGCCTATAGTTTTCCTCTTTGTTCAATGGATCTCATAAAAAACTTGGTAAATGTAAAAAGTAGTGTCTGTAAATATTTCTACAGATTTGTAATATATTTTTATACCGTAAAAGTCTGCTGTAGATTATCTTATTGTCTGTGTAGAAGTAAATAAATGTAATTGTATATAATGTCATAGAGATTTTTCAATCATTTCTGCAGTAGTTCTGTCAGAATAACTGAAAAGGTGCCCACAAAAGTGTCTCCCCCACTGATTGTTTCTGAGTCACTGTGCGAGCTGTAAAGCCGGGCTGGACAATCACACGTCTGGTCTCTGCTGGAGTTTCAGAACGGACAGTGAGAAACAGTATGGGCTTCTCAATACTTAGCGTGTGGGAAAGTGGCAGCATCAGGATGATGTTAATAAACCATGTAATCCAGTTGAGTACTTCTCTCTGTGTGCTTTTGTTAAATGTGTCCCCCATAGGATTTTGGGATATTGACTCTTTGTTTAAGCTTTAGGTGTCAGCCATGCCTTTAGAATAAATTTGGGAATGGAAGGTGTTTGTAAATGCCCGCCTGCAAAGAGGGGAGTGATCTTTGACAGTGCTGAACACTACTCGCTTGTGGCTCTGGACAGCTTCTGGCTGTTAATTTGTTTGCACCAGTCAGGAAACTGTTTTGACTATGTGTTGTGTGCTGGTGGAAAACAAACTGGTCTGCCTTCTGTGTTACAATTAGAAAATGTACTGTTTTAAAAGCGGCACATGAGACTTCACATGTGCAGGGCATGGCTATTTGTGCGTGTGGGACAGAACTCAATACTAAACTCCGATAGTCTCACCTCTACCAGGCCGATCTCTGTAGAAGAGATTGAATGAAATCTGCAGAACACTACTTCATTTTTATAGTAAGGGTCATAGTTTTCAGTAAAAACATTAAATCTGAAAAATTTAAAATGAGAGTAATAGAAATCGAATAAACTGTACAAAACATATTCGATAACAGATGTACTCAAGTAAAAGATCATTGATGCCAACAACTGGTCTGAAGTTTTTCCAGGGAGTTGCTTAACTACAAGTTACAGTAGACATATTACAACCCACCGTCGCGCATATGGGCAGTGTTTGAAGTGAATAAAATGACCAAAATTTAAGAAAATATGACTAATTCCAGTCTTTCCAAACCTCCATTTGATGTACTTAACCTCACTTCAATTAATATCCACATGATCTATTAACATTGGATTCATATCCAACTATACGCAAGGTTAAATGTGTGAAATTGCTTGGTAATTGAATGTTCTGGAAGAGTGATCTCCTACAGGGCCTGTTCCAAGCCCCTAGGAGTGTGTGGGAATGCATCTGTCCTCAGGAGCAACAACTGCCACACCTGAGCACCTCAGCCTCAGGTACTGCCATCAGGGTGCATCTTCAGGGTACATCTTCCTGGACACAGCCACTTATTCCCACCCCCAGGGAGGTCCCTTGTGGGTAAGTCCACCACCCCGGGACTGGTACTGTCAAGTGCTGGCTGTCAGTCAAGTCATTTCCATCTCCTAACCACTACCCGTACAGGCTGGGATAGAGCAGGTGTGTAAACATACAGGGATGAGAAATTTCCACTTCGTGACACATTTCCATTTTTCTCTGCCACCTGGGTCATTTTTAAGATCTATGTGAGTCTGTCAAAATTTAGGGAGTTGTGTGTGTGTGTGTGTGTGTGTGTGTGTGTGTGTATGTATGTATATATACATACACACGCGCACACACAAATACTGACTGGGGGGCCGCGGTGGCGCAGCAGGTTTGGCTGGGGTCTGTTGTGTTGCGGATCTGGGAGTCGAGTCCTTTTTGGGGTGCCTTCCAGCAGATTGGCGTCCTGTCCAGGGTGTGTCCCCTCTTCCTCCAACCTTGCACCCTGTGTGGCTGGGTTAGGTGCCTGGTTTGCTGCGACCCCGCTCGGGACAAGCGATTGTAGAAGTGTGTATGTATGTATATTATATATATTATATACTGTGTGTATGGATAGTCGGAATTTGGATCACCACGTGAAAACATCTAAGTTGCCTACGTTTGACAACTGAGTGACAAATAGATAAACGCATCACTTGTACAGGGACCAGTTTGAGATGATGCGAGAGAGCCAAGGGCTTCTATATTCCACGTTCTAGAATTGATTAGTCCACCCAGCGCGATAGTGACCCAAACCTACAACGGCAGACGTGAGTGAGTTCGTGCTTCCCGTTCTTCTCCTGCCAAAAATGACTGCAAGACTTTTAGATCGCTGAGATAATGGGCGACTGAAAGAAAACTATTTGACAGTAAAAAGCTAATTCCGACGGGATTGGTTTGATCGATTCGAAACAGTCAGGATCGGAGATGACAGTGGAAGCGTGGACTGCGTGCCGAGCGAGCGCATTCGGAAGATGGACGTCCTGGGGAAAGTTCTTTTCTTTGTAACTTTTGCAAAGGCACAGTGATGCCTCTCAAGCTGTGAAGGCACTGGACAGTCACGTGGCCACCAGTAAACACTTCAACATCGTCAAAACCAGATGACTTGTTTTCATTTTCGGAAACTTTCAGTTTCTATGACCTCTTTCAGCTGTGCAAATACAGTCAAGTACAATTTTGGAGAAATTTGTCCTAAAAATTCTTTACACTTAAATGGCGGAAATAGCCTCAAATTGCATCTCAGGGCTTCCGAGATTTAAATTTTTCCGGGGGGCAGCCCCCTCCCCCAGCGCTGCTGACTTTCATCCCGGACATTGTGACCCGAAGCCCCCGTGATCGTTCATACCTGGCACGAGGGTGCTGAAGAATACCACACCTGCTTTGGCAAAAGGTAGGGTCACCGAAGAATGAGGCTGACACTCTTTTCACAAGAAATGTGTGTGCCCAGCTGTGTCAACAGGGGGTTGAGCAATCGTGTGACCTTTGGAGTCAGGGGCGTCTAGGAGCCCTTCGCTGAGCATGTTCACATGTTGGTGACATGGCCTCAGGGTCAGGACCTCAGCTGTTCGCAGATCGCACAGTAACATGAGTGTCGGGTAACCTGGCCTCCTGCTCAAGAAACGGTAAACACGCTCTCATAGCTTTTCTTAGAACTACTACGTCATACCTGGTGCGCACCATTAATTGTGTTTTTTTTCCAGAAATGCACTTCCCGAACTTATGGAGAAGTTCTCTGTCGAGTTTTTATATTCCACTCTTGATACAATTATCGGTAGCTGTATGAGTGCAGCTTTCAGCACAACGCGGCATCACACCCTCATGTGTGGTGATGAAAGGAGAAGCGCAGCACCCAAGACACAGGAGTGTCCAAAGTGTTGTGTGTCCGTCTCGTCTTGTCTCTTCTCGTCTTGTCTCGCATCCCCGCTCCAGGGGGAAAGTGTGATGTCATCGAGTGCCTGCAACCCCCCTCTTCTTCTTCTGTCAGTAAGTGCAACGTGACATAATTGGGTCTGTCGCTTATCCCTCCCAGCCTGAAGGACTGCTGAACTCTGGGGTCGGGATCTGAAACCCGCTGGCATCTCATGTAGGAGCCATTTTTCTACCTGGGCGACAGGTGGTTGAGGACTTGAGATGATTCACACGTACCTCTCTGTCTCAGCATGGCCTTCAGCTCAAGAAAGTCAGTGCTGTTTCCAACTGCAACCGAACACCAAGACGTGTCTGTTCACTTCCGAATCCGCAGGGAAGTTTAATTTGGAAATAACGATGAATATATAGCAAGCACTTGTCACTATATGGTGGTTGGCATGCTGCCCGATATACCAGGTGGTTGTTACGCCATGCTCCGGGATGGAACAAAAACAATTCCGAGGAATTAATGGGCTATTTTCCAGAAAAGAATGCGAACAGGCAGCAAATGTTCAAAATATGAACCTGTGGACACTTAGAAAGGAACCATGCGTGGGCAGCTGATTTGGTGACTTTACGGTTATGATCATTTTTATGATTTGTGGAGAATAAGGGAGGACCCAGCGACAGCCTGCTTGGAGTTACGTTACGGTACCGGAAAGGGGCAGGGCAGGGTCGCCGGTGTCCCGTTACACATATAAAAGCAGAGTGCCCGTTGATGCTGGCCAGTGTAGCTGGAACATCCAACATCCAAGTACAACCCCACCCTGGTGTTTCCGTAGCCGTTCAAGAGCTGAGCTCTGAATCCTTTTGGGCATTAGGAGAACAACTAAAAACCCAAAATGGGTTTAGGGTTCTACGGTTTGTCTGGTGCCAGCTTTTGTCTTTCTTAACTCCATTGATGTTCACGGCAATAATATGGAGCCGTCAATGAGCATTTATGGGCTGGTGGTTCTTTGCTTACTTTGCTAACAATAAATGTTATGAAAACAGACGTGGTGCTACAGCACAGATCTAGGGACAGAGCAACCGCACCTGGTGAGACCAGGTGGCTGCCCATGTCTCTATGGTCCAATGCACCGTGATGCTGTAGACTTTCAAAGGCTGTGTACCGTCACCAGTGGGTATATCTTCCCATGATTTGGCTCACACCCTATTTGCATATGCGTCAGATATTTAAGTTGTCTATTGAGAACAATGGCAATAAGAAGGACACAAATCCCCTTATGCTTTCATTCCGCTGTTCCAAAAGGTTTCCACTTCTCATGTAATAACGTCAGTTGAATGGCAGTCGTGACCAGTCTTTTTTTTTTTTTTTTTTTTTTCTCCTACCTCTCCAAACTGCAGCAGTGATGTACCATTTTCCAGCAATTGCCTTCTATAAAATGTTGTTCTCTTTCTAGCAAATTGCTACCAGTGGTCCCTCTGAAAGATCCGATGTGTGCAACGCAACGTTTGAAAATCGGCTGTCTTGTAGGAAATGTCATCGAAAAGTGCGACTCAGACCGAAGTGACAAAATGCATGGAAACGGCATTTTGGAAAATGAAGTGGAAACTGCACGTTGATCAGATCTGCAGGGGAAAAACATTGGAGTACTATGGAATTTAATGGAAGCATTATTATCTTCTGTCATTATTTATTTACCTTTCCCACCATGTACCCTGACCTGGGTTTGACAGCTCTGCCCAACCATGACCCACAACTCCACAAAGAACATTGGCTTGGTAGTCAGTCTTCTAAGAGCCAGTCCACTAGGTGAGTCCATAGAGCATCATACTTCCTATCATACCTGCCTCTGCCTTTGAATGCAGTACCAGTACCTGTGTATGGAGGGGGCTTATACCTGACCGTCTACCCCTAACCACCAAAACCCATATAAAAATATAGAGGCTGATGTGCAGTATTGGAGCAGACTATTTGTGAGAAATTGTATCATCTGTACCTTAGGAGGAACCTACAGTTGCAAGAAAAAGTATTTGAACCACAGGAACTACTTGGATTTCTGCATTAATTATGGTCTGGTCTTCAACTAAGTCAAGAACGGACCAACAACTGTACGCCTTGTCAAAACTGAACACATTTAAATATTTGCATGATCATATTTTGATAATTCATGTTAAATGGGTTGGAATATTGGTATGGTGTATTTTTTCTGAATGATTACTTAACTATTTTTTGTCAAGGTCTTAATGCAAGATTGTACTGCACTTGAAAGACTGTCTTCACCCCCCCCACCTACTCCCACTTGGTGGTCCCACGCACAAAATCAAAAGCACAGAGGTTTTTCGGTCGAGTCCTGTGTGACGGCTTGAGCTCCCTCCGTTGCTCAGAGCCGCTGAATCTCTGTACTTAATCGTACTTTAGAATCGCGTGTCTGCATCCAGATCTCTTCATCCGTTGATGTAATGCGCTCGTATTTTTCTCGGAGATGTTCGTTGCTTTGGAGAAAAGCGTCTGCTAAATGAATGAACGTAAAGCCGACAAACCGGTACCGATGTCGACGACCGCTTGTCCCAAGGGGGGGTCGCAGCGAGCCGGAGCCTATCCCGGAAACACAGGGCGCAAGGCCAAAGGGGGAGAGGACACACCCTGGACGGGACACCAGCCCCATCGCAGGGCACCCCCGGCAGGACTCGGACCCTGGACCTGCCACACCCCCCCCCCCCCCCCCGAACGTAAAGCATAATTTCAAATGTTTGTTCTTGTTCCAGTGTGTAGTTGATGTTAATGTGCTACATTCAGCCACTAAGGCTGCGTACACACGTCAGTAGTAGTGTCATGAAAATGACGAATGATAAACAGCTGTTTCTGATGTTAAGCTTCAGCTCAAGCCCTGATGAGATTGCTGACTGAGAGCAAGCGGGTGCCTTTCTCTAGGTGTCACTTTTAATCCCACCTGTTTTAGGCGTGCAGGGGGGCTGGGAGCTTAGAGAGCGGATTTGAGCCACACAGGTTCCAGGTTCACATACCAGGAGGCCCGTGGTTTTATGCCGAGGAGCACAATATTCAACTTGAAGTGCTTCTGTGAAGTATCCAACCCTGAAAATGGGTTTTAATGTACTTTGGGTAAGCAGCCTTCTAGTCTGCAAAGACTCTCAGCAATGAGATAAGAGATGAATGATCAGAGAGCACTGAATGTGCATCTTGTGTGTGTGTGTGTGTGTGTGTGTTTGTGTGCGCGTGCGCTGGCTACCCCATGTGCGGTGTGAGCTAAAGGAGCCGATGGCTGAAAACAGCTCAGCATGGAGGTGTTCCTTCTACACAACACACTGGCAAGCCGATAAATTAATGAACAGACAGATGAATAATTTAATGAACAGATAAAAAAGATGAAAGCAAACTGTTTCCAGATCCATACTTTCATGAGACGTTCGCGTAAGGAAGGGCTGAAGGAATACGATTCGCACCATTTAAAACCGCAAGTCTAAACGATACAGATTGATGTTTAAATTATACTGTCAAAATATTCTGCCAGTAATTAGTTGTGTTAATGAAGAGCCACGTGGCTTTAGAGCTCTCAACTCTTAACCTAACTGCATGTTGTCGCGCTCTGCTCCCGTCACGTTGGCGACACACCTTTGCAGGCTGTACCAGGGGGCGTTGTTTGAGTATGAATGTTTCAAAACGGCATACAGACACACACACACACACACACACACACACACCTCTGGATGAATATCATGAACTCCCTCATGTTGCTGATGAGCTGCGTTCAGAACCTCAGGCCCTGGACAGACTGGGGAAGACTTGAGGAGAGGTAACAGCGGGAGGAGAGCAGCCTTCGCTCTGTGTCCCACGCAGCCGTGGTCGCTGGGGGGGGATGCTGGTTAATTGATGAGCCGTGCGCATAAGCGATGAGTCCAGCGCGTGGCGCCGATGACTGTCAGCTCCGCTGATGCGGGAGGACAGCCGCTCACGTTCGGCCCGCCGATCTCCCCGATGAAGGCCGGGGCCTGCGCTCCTGCCGCGTGGCCCGTTCCCGACGCCGCGGCCGCCTAGGGGTGCGGGGGCGGTGCGGAGCGGTGCGGAGCGCAGGCGAAGGGGGCCGAGACGGTGGCTGGACTGAGAGGGCGAAGAAGGTGGCTCTTATTGGCAGGACAGAGAAGGAGCAAGAGGTGATGAGGGGAAACGAAAGCTCTGGAAACGCAAGGCTGGAAGAGGTGATGGAATCGGCGGAAGTGAGCGAGTGGGTGAGGAAGACGGATGTCAGAATGCCGGCGAACGGGCTGTGACGGGTTCCCCAGTGTCTCGCTTGGAAAGGTGGTCTTCCCAAGTGCCTAAATCGAAGAACTTGTCATCGGCTCATTTTCCCCAATTGTGTCCGACCGTGTCCAACTGTGTCCGACCGCGTCCCGCTCTCCCTGTGCTGAATTGCAGTGTGTCGCTGGACGGCGGAGTCTCGATTTGCTCTTAAGCTGCGAGTTCCTTCTGAATGAACGCTTCATCCTTGTCTACGTTTCTGAATGGTAGAAAGGACGGCGGGGAAGACGAGCGGGGGAAGACTATCCGCTGCAGGAAGGACGATGCGAATGTCGGAGGGAATGAGAGATCCAGACTGAGAGAGAGGAAGTGCTGCTTAGCTTTCTCTTCCTAGCTGAGCCTTCTAATGCAGTGTCACTTTCCGCAGCTCTGTATTTTACCGAGGACATTAACTATCTTGCTGAAGGGAAGTAAAGCAGCCCCCACCTTGAACCTTGGACCATACTTTCAACCTTTCGGTGAGACCCTGACCCCACAGCGCTGCTCCATGTCCTGACTCCTGCCTACCGGCGACACACAGACGTGGCACCAAGGCGCAGCGCGCCAGAAGGTACCGGTGAGCTCAGCGCAGCTTTCAATTAAACCACATGGGTTGTAGCGACGGAGGACGACGGGCCTCGAACCCTCGACTTTTTCCGGTGACCGAGACGGGATCGGCGAGCGAATGAACTCAAGCAGCCAGGAGCGCACATGTCACTATCAGGAATTACTGCAAAATCATGGACGGGATAGGCAGAATGACAGCACAGGAGGTGATCATTGTGACCTGGATACAGGCATGTAACACACACACACACACAGAGAGCTAAAAGCTACGCACTACTATTGTGCTCTTTATATTGAGCAAAGAATGAAGATTTTTTTTCTTATTTGGTTGTAAAACACAGCAGGTAAAATATGTTGCATCTTTGTCCATTTTTATTTTAATTTTGACATGTATTCCCTCTTTATTAGGTTTTAATTACCCTGATTTTCGCACTGTTGTTGAAATATTTCTTTCTCAGCAAATGGCTCATAAACCAAAAGAGCTCAGCTACTCCTTCTAAAGGGAGTTTCTCTCTCATCTCCGGGCCGCGGCGTGCCAGCTTCTCCCTCTTTAGACTCCCTCGAAAAGGAAGATTAATTTACCACTAGAGGAGTGTGTGTGTGTGTGTGTGTGTGTGTGTGAGAGAGAGAGAGAGAAAAACACAGTGTGTGCCCTTGGCCAGAGGCAGCGAGAGCCGAGCGATTGTTGAATATTTTTACAAACTTCCCGTTTTCTGGTCCCGCCACTTTGTAGATTAATTTAAGCAGCAGAAACAGCGTGACTCATACCTTCTCTGCGTTTTTTTTTTTCTCCCCTCTTTTATTATGCACTTATGCACATTTTGTGAACGCCTATCAAAGCGTTCTTTGATACACAAACAAAGGCGATTTAATGAACTGTAGACGCCCACAAGTCGTACTGGAGTGCTTTTCGCCCTCTAATGGAAGGACTAATCCCGTGTTACGAGGCAGCGCCGTTGCACCGGCAAACTCGGAACGTCACGCTTCAAAAACCTGCCCAACATGTTCTATTCCTGCGCGTTTAGTAGCTTCACATGCATCGCACCTTGGCACGGAGGGTAGCGCGCTTCCTAGGCTCCGTCTCTGGCCGTGGGTTCGAATCCCACTCGGCCTGTGGAGTTCGCATCGTCTCCCTGGGTTCCCGTGGATTCGTCCCACGGTCCGAAGATGCCTTTCTGGTGGATTGGTGCTTTAAATCGTGGGCATGCGTGTGCATGTGCTGTAGGGAATTCTCCGCAGAGGATCTTTCACAGTGCTGAACAAAGAATCAGGAGACATAATACAAATAAAAGCTTGGCTATACATTAAAATCCTCAATAACTGTATTATGCGTTAAAGCTGTAGGTAAACCGACTGGCGACTGAGGAAAGGAAAACAAAAAAACCCAAGTGAAACACAAGGGTGGGGGAAAAAACCTCTGGTGGTCCAAGTGCCAGTGGCAGCCCCTTGACGTTCACCTGAGCATTTTAATCCGACATATACGGCTATTTTATTATTATTATTATTAGCTGTTAACTTGTTCAGCTATTTGTAACATTAGTACAATCGGTAGAAGTTAATCAGTTTATCGAAATGTGTTTGTCTCGTCCACAATGGACTGCAGTCATCAGCTTCCGTCACCTCGGAGTGCCGGTGTCACAGCTGGTGTCCTCATCTCTCCTCAGCAGGGAAACAATGATTTTATTTTTTTTTTAGTTACTACAAAAAAATAATGCTACGTTATAAATGTACTTTCTTGTCAGTGTCGTTAGAACTCTGTTCGGTGAAGCCTTTTAGAGAAAGGTGTCCGTGACTGCGTCTCCGTTTCGGGAGTCCGGCTTCTGAGGCCCTTCCGCCCGCCCCGTGGTTCCTGTCTCGGGTTCGAGGAGGCGCTTTGGCTGGTCCTCGCTTGTCGGAGAGCACCCGGCTCCGAGGCGGGAGCCCCGCGGCTCCTTCTCCGGCGCGTTTCGTTGTTTCGCGGCTGTTTCCCGGCCGCTTCCTCCGCCCGGCCCGAGCCCACGTTCTGACGGAGACGTGCCGGCGAGGTGCGCGTTCCCGCAAGGCCAAACGATGAGACGATGCTCATGCACGCTTGCGAAATCGGAAACGCAACGGAGATGAGCAGTGGCGATAGAGGCAGCCCTCGGGGGGCTGTCGCTGCCCTGCGTCGCTGATCCTAGGTCAGTGCCCGGACTCGCCGTGCTCACCCTGCGCCGACAGCTCCGCGTTGATGCCGATGGGAGCCGAATGTTGTCGAAGGGAACGGCGAGTGAGGAAACGACATCAAATGCGACTTCTGACGGCCGCCCGGCCAAGGCCCCCCGTTCCAGCTTTCCGGCGAAGTCTCCACCGCGCCGTGAATTCTTCTAAGCCCAAAGGTACCGAGTTATTTACCTTAATGAACAAGAGCACAATTGTTTATTTGACTTAAAGGGCCATTCATGCAGGTCTCTGGCTTCTGTAAACATTGGTGCTGCAGAAAAGGACTCACTGGATGGTCAAGGGTGATGTTGGGCTACAGTTAATCCGCTGAAATTTTAACTTCTTTCTCAGCTCAGAATTCCACTCGCCGCATGACGTCCGTGTGGGGTCATCCGTAGATTAACGTGTATTAATTGTGTCGCTCGTACGTTAGAACCTGTCGCCACTTTGTGTTTCCCTTTCAAATCGGCAAAGTCCGATTTTAGATTCCTGGGCAATTTTCTTAGTGCTGATCTCCTTCTATCTCTTCTCTTGTTACTCTTTCTAGACACCAAGTGCTGAGCGTCGATGTTTCGTAGGGCTAACGCTGTCCGAATTAATTTTTCGCCGTGATTGTTAAACCTATTCCAAAATCTACCCAGTAACTTGTGAAAGAATGGAAAAAAAAAAAACAGACGCCTTGATCTCTAGGATTATGTGGAGCAATAAAAGACCAAGAATTAGGCTGTCCAAACTTTGTTAACCAAAAGACAAGGGTGGGGCTTCCGTACCAAATATGAGATTTTACTATTGTGCTGCACAGCTCAGACAAAAGACTAATTGGTTCCAGGCTGGACCAGAATCGCTGTGCGTGGGTATGGAGTCTGCTTCATGCCACCCTAGACTCTTAAGATCTTGGCCTCTCATTCAGAAATTCCATGAGATCCCATCCAACCTACCAAATACAGACTTGTGTAAATATCTCCAACTCCATCACTTCATTATTGCCTAAGAAACAGAGAATGGATTGCAGACAAATGGATCGTTAACAAAATTTTGAGAAACGGCTCATTGCACCAAACGACTCCAAGAGCGTGATTTCATGATTTCTGCATTATATGGTGTTTTATCAAGTGCTGGTACTAGCTCTTCAGATGCACCGAGGGAGGCTTGGGAACACGACCTCGACATGCCGTTTAGCGACCGCGAATGGTCATCCGTATGTGCTGGAGTCTTCTCTGTCTGCACCTCCCTCAGCGTCCAGGAAGAAAAGCTCAGGCTCATTCACAGAATCATTGTGTCGTCACAGGATGTTTCCAGGAACATCTCAGCTGTGTTTCAAATACAAAGTGTCTCAGGGCACCTTGGTATTTTCATTCCAGGAATGTGGTAAGATCCAAGATTAGTAAAACGGGGTTCGTGCATCCATCCGAAAAGCTTTCAAGAAAAAAATCTGATTTCTCCCTTTATATCCTCTTGTTAAATCACAACCCAGACTCCTTTCTTGATGATGTCATGAGATGTAGACCAACTACTCTTACATATTTTAATGTTGTGGTTTACACCAGGAGTTCCCCCTGCGGATGACTCAAGTGTTTCAGTTTCTTCCACCTGAAAAACTGACATTTGATTTGCATGAAAATTCTAATGAATCCTGGAATATCTGAACACCCTTCTGGAAGTTTTTAGAACATGCTATGTGTTCACTCCTGTGATATATTGTAACCTTTTGACCTTGAGCCCTCGCTCCATGTATGTGGACATATTTGCAATTTCTTGGTCTACTGTCTCTACCTGTTTGTTGCTGTGACCCTGTGCTCTTGATAAAACCATTAAAAAGAACCTGTTGCCATGTCGTTTTCCCACACAGAGATGGTTGTTAGGCCCTCATTCAGGAGGGGTTCTGGGGAGATACAGCAGGTAGTTCTGGTGCCTCGCAGCCCCAGGACAGTGCAAGTGGGTGTACGTTCAGTCCTCATTGGTGTGGAACCCGCATGTTCTTCCTATGTTCACGTGGGTTTTGTTCGGATGCTCTGGTTTCCTCCCACAGTCGAGAAACACGTTTCAGGTGAACCGCTGACTCTAAATTGTGTAATGCAAATAAATGTAAATGCGAGAGGTGCGAAGTGCTCCTGTCAGAGACGTCCACGTTTAGTATCCGAGAAAGGTGAAGATTTGAGAAGAGCCGTGACCTTCTGAGAAACGTTCCTTAAATGCCCAAAGCGCGGCGAAGGGCTGTTCGCATCTGCTGTGCTGCTGCGTCTCCGGTTCCATGATGCTCCTTCCTGATACAGTCTATAGGGAGGTAACCTATAAATACCCCCAGCCTCCCCTCTCCCCGCAGTCACTGTCTTCTCCAACTAATTCACGTGTTCCAGATGATTGCTGGTGAGGAACGGCCAAAATATTGTCATTTGAAACATTCGTGTAGCTCTAAGCGTTACGAAATGTTAAAATACAGAGGAAACGATCAGTTGAACATTTCTGATGGACTCGTGTAAAATTACGACTTCGAAACGGCGTTCGGAATGGATGTATCCAAGAAAAATACGTAAGTTCCTCGGAACGAGTCACAGAGTCACTGTGGGGGGGGGGGGCGGCACAGGCCATTGCAAGTTTGTCGCACGATGCTTTATCATCGGAAGCGAGGTGAGCTAAGCGCGGGTTCGACACCCAGACGCATAATTCGCCTCTTTCAGCAGGCATCGCGATGCTCTGTGAACCGGGAGCCCCGCGTGCGGAAGCATTTCGCCGCCCCCACGTTTGCTGTACGAGCTGAACGAAGGCCCCCGCGTGTGTTTTCGCAGCAGCCTTGGGTCACGCTTCACCGCGTGGCCGACCTCCTCGCCGGTCACTTCGCTGACCTCTAAGGCCCCTCGGTCGCACTTCACGAGGGCCTTCGTCTCTCCGGGGTGCTGCTCTCTTCCCCATAAAGCGCAGTCACGCAGACTCGCGTTCGCACCCCTCCGCAGCGTCTCCCTTTCAACACCCCCCCATCCGTCGATCTTCGCCGTCTCTCTTCCCTTCTCTGCGATTCCGTGAAGTCATCTGGAAAGGATTTATTGATTTATTAAAAAATGTAACCATGAGACTAAAGAATGATAGACCCCAGTTATCATTACTGATATTTTTCTGGGTTCCTATGGTCTGAAAGATATTCAGCCCGCAGTCCAAGGAATGTGTAAAGTAAGCTTCCGAACGCACGCGGCTCGCCGGTCGGCCGGCAACGGCCGAGGACGACCGCAGCGCCGATATATTAGGGAGGCTGTCGGATAAATAATTTGAAATGCGTGTCGCTTTCGACGAAGGTTCCAGCTGCTGACTTCTCGGCTTCTGACTTTTACGGGACGTCTCTCCGCTACGCGGATGCCGTTAAAAAACTGTGCGAGTACCTAGGAAAAAAAGGGTCCAGAAACACATAGAGAGTGACCGCCCAAAATAGGATTCGGGATTTCATTTATTCTTAAAATCTCACATAGCGATTAAAGCTGTTTAAGGAGCTCAAAAGGCATCTTTTGAGTCACCGGTTAAGAGCTGATGTCCTTGTGTACGCAGAGGCCTTGGTTACGCTTTCAGTCATTCTTTGACCCCAATATAATGATTTTTATCCCTTTCGGTAAAGTGCAGCTCCCTAGCGTCCGGAGACTGTTCTGGAAACACGGGGCATGTTCGTATGTCCACAGGCACGTTATACCCTGGATGGGCTCTCGGTCCATCACAGTTCGACGCGCTCATTTAGTTGCGCATCAACACACGTCACTGGATTGACGGAGGAAACCAGAGCACTCAAAGGAAACTGGCGTGAGCACAGCAAGAACGTACGAGCTCCACGCGGACGGAGCCAGGTTCGAATCCCGCCCGAAGCCACCTTGTAGGCGCGAGTCGCCGGCGCCGTCCGATAAGCCACGGCGTTGCGCGTTGATAACGAAAATGATTATTCGCATATTAATATTTATTTACCTATGACAGATTGGAGTTAAAGAAATGGAGCCCAAAATGTGTGCCGGTAGGGATCGTCCAGAGTCCCGCAAGTCATCGGCACAGTGGGTGGGTGGTGGGGGTGATGCAGAAACTGGTGGGCAATGCGAGGAATCATCTAGAGACACCCCCCCTCCCCGCCCCTGCACACACGCACACAACTGTCATTTGTGTCTTTTGTGCAAATCTGGGTCACAGCAAAGATTTGAAGATGAATCCATTATCCACCCCCCTCCCACCCCGCTGCCACACCTCTTCCTCGACTGTGGCGCATCTGAACTATCTGCGCCAGGGGTCACACGTGAGGAGAGCTCCTCCTGCAGCGTCCCCTTCGCAGCTCTCATGGCAGGATGGAGAGCGGTGGGATCCGAGGTGGAAGCACCCTAAACGCCCACGTGTGCGTGCGTGTGCGTGCGTGCGTGCGCCATCGCAGTGAATAGGCTTCCTTCGTCATCGCGATTGCGTCTTTCCAGCTATTTTTATCCAGCCTCTCCATCTGCCCCCCCCCCCACCCTTCTCCCCCAGCAGCAACTCATTAGCTCTGCAGTATTTCGGTTCCGTTGCTCACTGGGAATTTGCGCTTTCAATTGATTTTAATGTGATTTTGTTTTTCTTGTGGCGTGTTGCGAAAGTGTGGTCCTAAGGAGGCTCACAAAAGGATTTACATCTGGATCAATACATTGTGCCTAAATTATGTAAATATTTTATGTGCACACAATTAGCAGCAGATTAATTTGTTGGCTTGTGCCACGATTTTTTTTTTTTTCTTTTACGGCCTGAGAATTTGCCCATATGGAAAATCTGAAGACAAAGCGTTGAGAGGCATGTGATCCAAATTTCCTGCCGTCTTGCGACCAATTTTGCTGTCATCAATTCACTACAGCTGTATTGTGCCCATATGAGTGACATCGTGAAGATGGTACTTTCTCACCTGTATTCTTTTCCTTAGGTTGCTTATGATAGAAAGTTCACTAAACAGACCGGATTTATTTACGTTGACCCATTTTGCCGACATTTCTCCAAAGTACCTCGCAATGTTCAGACGCTTACAGTGATTTATCCATTTAAACAGCTGCGCAGTTTTCGCCGAGCAATTCGGGGTAAGTCCCTCGCTCAAGGGTACTACGGAGAGGTTTCATTCGAACCTGCAACCTCAGAGTCCAAAGGCGGCTACCCAAGTTTTATCCTCATGAAGTTGAAGCTTGACCTTCTCGGCAGCTCCGATGGCCTTCTTGGTCTTCGTGTCGAGGCTACGGCCGCCGGAACGGGTACGAGTCGGTGAAGTTCACCTAACCACCGACGTGGACGAACGGACGTTGAAGAGAAGTACGTGTTACTGTGGGCCACCACACCTGGACTGGGTTTACTGAGGTCACATGTAAGAGCTCACCACCAACACCATCACGCCAAGGAAGGCAGGAATGAGAGCGAGGTGTGAGGTTGGAGCTTCGCGGCAGCTGCCCGTGTTTCGCTTCCGTCTCCAGATGCCCCTCTGCGGTCGACCGTCTTCATCCGCTGCCCTCCTCCCCCTTTTCGCGCTCTCTCCCACCCGTCTCTCACCATTCTCCTGCTCAGCTGAGCGTGACGAAGGCGACGGGGAGGCTCGTCTCGGGATCACCCCGTCAACGGTGTTTCTAGGGGCGCGAGGCGAACGCTGGCATTTTCAGTGTGTCGCTGCGCCCCGCCAGACAGCAGATTAGACGGAAATGGTAAAGAAGCGACAGAATAGGACGCTGCTGAACTCTTTGGTCCTCGGAGATCTGCAGCTGGTGCTAAAGTTTGTGACGCACATTTTCATCTCATTAAATTTGAACTCTAAAGAAATACACACACACACACTTTCAGAACCGCTCATCCCATACGGGGTCGCGGGGAACCGGAGCCTAACCCAGCAACACAGGGCATAAGGCAGGAGGGGGAGGGGACGCACCCAGGACAGGACGCCAGTCCATCGCAAGGCACCCCAAGCGGGACTCGAACTCCAGACCCACCGAAAAGCAGGACCGTGGTCCAACCCACTGTGCCACCGCACCCCCTTGCCTCTAAAGAAATACTGACTCTCAAACAATTGCAGCGGCAGCCACGGCTTCTGCCAGAGTACAAGGACAGGATACTGCGCTTGAAGCCGTGGATGTAGTAAGAAACTGTTAAGATCTCTTTTACATGTTGACAATATTGTAATTCCACATCTGGGAAACAGGTTGACTGCAAATAAATCTGGGTGATATCCAATACATCTTGTATAACTGGTAAGGTTAAGGAGATTTTATCTAAATGATTTCATTGAATTTACCCAAATTTACAAAAGACCAGTGCTATGTAGAGATTTATAATTAATATAGATAATAATGTGCTTTTTGTGAAAGTAGCCCTGAAACCATTCAACATTTATTTTTATATCCCCTGGTTTAAAAAAAAAAAAAAAAAAAAAAATTGATCGCATGGAAAATTTTGGTTAAAAAGAGCCAAATACTGACATTAACTGTAAAAAAAAAAAAAAAAAAAAATTGACGTCATGGTAAACTTTAATCCGACTGAAAATAATTTTCAAAAATCTTTTCTAACTGACTCATGCATTATGTTGGCACGTAGCTGTAAACACAAAATGGGCAGGGAAGAGTTCTATACTTAAAAATATGTGTAAAGATCTCTTTGCAAAGTATTTCAAAATGTAAAAATAAGAAAGCACTGTTTAGTTTATCTTTGTTTACTTTGTTCAGTCTTTTTAAACGGCGTGTGTTTCTACTGTAATAAGTACCACTGATGACTTTTTTTTTTTTTTTTTTTAAAAAAAAACATACTGTTGCCCTTTTGGACATAAGGCTATGACGAAAGAGAAGCAAAACAAACCAAAAGTTTTCTTAATCAGGCCCTGTTTTTGGCCTGTTCCTCCAAAAACACCAGCCCAGTATCACTCACTCCAAGTCAGGCCAGCTGCATTTTTAGTCCCCCTCCTGGTGCTTCGACGGGTGCAGCTGGTCATCCTAATTCAATAAAGGCAGGGGTGGAGAAGTCTCTCACGATCTTCTGCCTCCTACCCTGGGTTGGATCGCCCACCAGCTAATGTTCTTGGAATTTGTGTATGTAATCTTTTGGTTTTACGTGTTGTTTTTTGCTGATTAAATTTAAAAAAAAAAAAAAAAAAAAAACGTAACTCGATTCTACCGGTCTACAGGTTAAAGGAAGTGAGCCCCAAAGTTTCTGACAGTTGCTGGGTATAAGTGTCTTTCTTCTGTTGGTTCGATGGCGCTCCTGCACGCAAGGCAGCAGGTAGCGACTCGGGTTCAAAACTCTAGACCGAAACGTTGCCGGCGTGACCCTTAGCCCCGCTGCCGTGCCCTTCGGAAATGCGCGAAACGTGTTCGCTGCGGACCTTGCGCGGAACTCCTCTTTGTTGGCTCCGCGTACGCTAGCTTGCGCCTTTGCCGTACCGCAGAGCGCCGTGAGACCGCGAGGGCTCCGACCGCCGCGAGCGTTAACGACTCGCCTTCGTGCATCGCCCAGCACTGAGTCAAAGTCCTTGGAGTCCTTCCGACGTGCACCGCGCAAACGGGCCCGGCCGACGGCAACATATGCGTTTGATTGGGGACGTCTAGTGAGTCACTCGACTGCCTTAATGACCTACAGGGGAACAACAAGGGAGGCGTGAGGGCCGGGGCGGCCGTCACGGCCACGCGTCGAGTACTTCCCTAGCGGTCGTCTCTCGTCGTGCCGGGAGCCGAGGGTTCGGCGTACCTACGCGTCGCGTACGCCCTTCGGACAGGGACCCGGCACAGAGTTTCCCGGAATGCCCCGTTACGCAACCGTTTGTCCGTCTGCTAAAGCAGTCCCGTCTTTCGGAGAGTGGGACACAGCTGCGCTTTCGATCGCGAACGAAAGTCGGCGAGAGCGTTTACCCCCGTGGGCAGCGGCCGGCCCGTCGCCGACCGTCGCTTTGTGTTCCGAACCAGCCGGTTGTGCCGCCGGCCCACAGGTTCCTGCGCTGCTGTGCGTTTCTGTTGTTTTTGCTAAATGGCCTCATCCCGTGCGTCCCAGAGGTCCACGGCAAGAGCTCCCCGACTTGTCGCGTTGTGCTTCGCGTCTGTCTTTTTCGTTAGATGTTGCGACTTCCTGCGGCAACGGGTGCTTTTAACCAGCTGCTGTTTACCGGCACCTGCAGCACCTCTCATTTTTATGAATATGTGGAGCTTGTTTATGTCTGGTCTTTAGTGCATTAATGCTTCATTCTTGAGAGACCTCAAGTGACCTTGCTGCAGCGAGACAAAGTAAAAATCATCGCCTCCCAACCGTAGGCCGAGACGATCCGTTCCGTGGCACTATGGTTTTTAACTTCTGATGACATCCGATATTCTTCATAGTGTCGGAGAAGCTTAATTACAACAAAAAGCTGCACGTGGACCAGAAACGAGGGAGAAAAGGGACGGAGGATCGGAACGAAAAGCACGGCTCTGCGGGGATTTCCGCAGCGTTCGTGTGACTCTCGGCTTTGCCGAGCGTCCGGCGGCCCTCTCGGCCGCGGTGTCTCGCCGTCGGGAGGCTGAATGGGAACAAAAGTTTCGCTCTCCGCAGGAGGGAGAGAGCACTCGCTCTGTTTCACATGGGTTTCATCCTTTTCCCTAGAAGCTGGATGTCTGGACCGAGGCTCACAGCACCGAGACCTCACGTGTTTCCAATTACGCGCAAAATGTGAATTGTTAAACGGCGCAGCCGTGTCCGGCGACGCTCCCCCGCTCCCCGTCAGACTCCAATGCCGTCGTCTTCAAGATGCGCTCGTCTTCAGCGGTCAAAAGCAACCGAAGCACGGATGCAGTAATTTTGTTTTTCCTTCCCCCAGTTTCTTAGCTGTTCTCTGTACCCTCTCACTCTGTTTCGCGTTTTCTTGCATCTGGCAGCTTGCTGTGTAGGTATATGTGCGCTAGTGTTTTACCCTTTGCGGGGCTTAAAAGCGCTTTAAGTACTGCGGTACAGCAGCTTGCTGCGAGTCCTCGGTATCGTCCGCCCTTCCATCTTCCATCCATCCTTCCATCTTCCAGGACTGCAAATCCTGTTATGTTGTCAGGGAACCCAAGGCGGTTCCAGGAAGCCGTTTACATCCCGGACGCGATGCTGGTCCAAGGCTGGCAGTCGAACAGATGCAGACATGGAGACGCACGCCGGGCCCCTGTCGAATGTGATCGCTCTATATCACTTGAGAAAGGTGAAGTCTGAAGGTTCGTTGCTGCCTCAATCTGACTGCTGAAGTACAAACCAACAGGCTGATTTTCTTTTTTCCTCCCCCCCCCCAATTTTGACCAGCTGTGACCCTGAGACTTTTTTTTTTTTTTTTTTGTTTTTGTACAGATGCCATCTGGTAATATTTTTGCGAGGGCACTTTAGTCACTGACGCACATTAATAGCTCGAGTTTCTCTTCATTCAGTATCGTTATCCTAATGAAACACATTATTCTAATGGCTGCGGTGCGACTGAGAGCGCCGTCGGGGCCCATCTGAACCCGAGGTCCGCAGACATTACATGTTACAATGGTAATGAAATCGGAGTCGTTGGATCTCACCCCAATATCGAGCTGAGCGTCGGTGATCAAACGCACAAGTCCTTGCTTTAAGAAAGAGAGAGGAGATGGGGCCAGTGACGTATTTCTTCTGTCTCTGCGAGGCTCTTTCTCCCGCTTTCCCGCCAGGAAAGGTGTCGGTTGGATGTAAGGCAGGCAGAGGAGCTGGAGGAGAGTGTGGTTATAGCTGAGTCTAGCGTTTTTCCTCCATGTCCTTGATGGCTCCCAGATGTTTAATAACGACAGAGTGCCGTCCGGCTGCCGGGATTGCTCTCCCCGTCTCCCTATTCTCCAAGCAGGCTCTTAACCCTCCTCCCTAATTCTCTCTGCTCCTCTCCAGTCTGTATTTCCCCCTCATTCTTTCTCCCTCCTTGCAGTCTGCTTCGCTCTTCTCTGCATCTTCAGAGTCTGCTTATCATCACCACCACTGCGCTCGGTTGTAATTTCCTCCTTTTTCACCCTAAGCCGAATCTTCAGCCACGTATTTTGTATTGGTGGAGAGCGCATGATCTTTGGACTCTTTGCAATGAAGGTCCTGCCACCTCAACATCAGGTGGTAGAAAGTCAGTCTGCTTTCATTTGTAAAGGTCTCACTAGTTAAATATGGTTTCATCATAATATTTTTCTCCTGACTTTGCCTGGTCTGTAGCTGTAGCCAGTACCTTCAAGATTCAACTTGGCAATGTGTGGAGCTCCAAGGGGTTTAACTGTGGAGAAACAACGGTCCATTTGATGCCACATAAGGGAGGACCCACACAAGCCAAAGTGAGACTTGTACACGTTCGCTTGCCTTGGTGAGAGGTTTTGGGCCGTGGAGGCACGTTCCCAGCATACGCAGCTTGCTGGGTTTTGAGGGGACGAAGGCTGTCGCGTTGTGATGAGATGAAGGTCAGTTTTCTGCATTTGGAGCAACGCGCCATTGCGCTGCTGAGCCTTGCAAAGCTGGTGCTACTTCCAGAGCGCTGGGGGCTCCGGTGAAGTGCCTCCTCTCTCTGAAAGCTCAGAAGAAGCAGTACTGTTGGTGACACGATCGCGCTCGCCTTTCCCCAAACCCCGGCTGCCGTTTCTCCCCACGCTCCCAATACTACCTACTACCCCGAGCAGTGTGTGAGGACTCTGAGCTCAAGATGAAGCCGGCCGAACGCGGGCTACTACGTCAGGACACGGTTATTAATTGGGTGTCTGCTGGTTCCGGTCCCAGGATGAAGATATTGTTTCACACTTCAGGAAAAGTGTTTTGTAACTGGGTGGTGTCTACAGCTGTAAGCTACTGTATGTACATTGCAAGTATAAATACAGCTGTTGAGCAGCTTAATAAAAAGAAGAAAAAAAACTAGAAGCCAGGACATGTAGCATGCCAGTCTTGGATATTGCCATGGCAACATATACACACAAGTCAATAGCCGCTGGACACCGTCCTGAAAAAAGTGGAACCGGATTCTTGCGAGAGACCGGAATATGTTAAATATCTTTTTTAAAGTTATTCCAAGTAAAACGGTTTCCTAGCGAGTCAGATGGGCTCTTGACAAAGACGACTAAACTGCGGCGACACGCAATGCTGGAAAGCCTGTACGAAATGTATACAGCGAACGGACTGAGCGTCCCACTAATTTGGGTGGACGGGCCTTTTGTAAAGAGCTGCAGCTTAACTGCTTAACGCAAGTGGCTCAGCAGGCCGGTCCTCGTGTCCGTAAAGACGGCATCAAGGAGCAAATGAAGGCTGAGCAAGCGAGTCTATCAAGTTGAGGCCTATTTGTTTTGCTCTTGCTGGACCTTCCTGCCCGCTGGACCCTTTCAAGGAGCTCAGACCGATCAAGGTCTTGCTTTTGACAGTTTGCTGTTGCATTATTACATTAAGCTGCTTGGCAATACCTTTCATCAAAAGAGGCTTGGAGAGACTGCGCATCGACATGTTTAAACACTTGAGCATTTTTTGGAGGCCATTAATGAGGGGCACGACAGCGGGATGGAGAGCAGCAGCCTTGTGCACACGGCTCCTCGTCCCACACCCACCTGCTCCTCTAAATTAGCTGCTCGTGTTGGAAAAAAAAATCTCGTCCCAAGGCTTTTAAAACTGTGCAAAACAAAATAATTTTACACTGGAGAAAAGCATCTATGATAATTGTGCAACAATAGGCCTTGATTTCTTTTTTTTTTTTTTAGACTGTATAAGAACAATTCAAAACTTTTTTAGAAGCTGCAATTTAGAACAAAACTGTTTTAGCTGCTTGACAAACCACGTCTGGTTATTTCTACAAGATGTTTATAATTAACTCCACTGTTCACTCATAGCAAATGAGGCAAAGAAATTCTTCAGGAATTAAAAATCTTGCAAATGAGCCACACTGATTAATGTAGATCATTTATAGAATGTTTAACTATTTTTCTTTATTTGTTGTTAAGATATTTTATGAAGCCTTTTTTTTTTTGTTTTTTTTTTTTTTTTTGGAAATGAGACACCTCAGCAAAGACAAAAGGGGGGAGAAAAAATTCTAGTTTTATTTCCATTGTTATATATTTTTTTTTTTCTTCCAGAAAATGAATCTAACAACTTTAGGCATCATAAAAGCATAAACCATTGTTATTACTTCACACTGAAGCACGAATGAGGTCATGGAAATAACTCGCAAATAACTCTGGTGGATTCATCATGGGTGCTGTCAGCGTAAATATCCATGCAAATCATGCAGTAAAGCACGGGATCAGCAGGAAACGTCCAGCGCCGACAGGCTCCGAGCGTCGAGCGGAAGCGCGAGCGTCCGCTCCGGGCCCCGCGTTTAACGATCTCCCGGGGAGCGGCCGTGTACGCTTTCCGACTAAGGACCCCGTTTTTGTCTTTCCCAGAGCGAGCGCTCGGGCACGTGCATGGGCCGGTGACCTGAACTCGCGCTAATGAATCACAAATGGCTAAGGAAGGGAACAGTTATTGCTTGGCGCGGCGTCGCTGTGCCTCATCGGGCCCCGAGGGGTCGTCCGGCAACACGCTTCCTGCCGTGGTGACTCAAAGGCCTCCTGAGTCGGTTTCCTGGGAAAACGGGGAACGGTTGGGTTGGACACCGTTTGTCTTGTAATAGCCGTCTGTGCCGCGTGAACATCCAGGCCTTCCTTCGAACGGGCTTCCGCTCTCAGCCGAGACCCTATAATAACGCCGAAGCTCTGGCTCTGCGGCTTCTTGAAATAGTAGATGAACACCTTGTCGTGAACGTGTTACCGCAGCCCATGCCTACCTCCTGGCCCGTCGCTGGCGGGTCGAATGGCGATGGCGAGTCTAAGGGTCCGCACCCGGAGACGGCCCGCAAATAAGTTTTCGTCGGCCCCACCGATCTCCTCCACGCTGGACAGCCTGCGGACGTGGATGGACGCGCTCAGCCGCGCAGCCGGACACGGGCCGCCGACTTCCCAGATGTACGCCGGGTCAAACGCGGGTTTGCGGACCTCCCCCGACGACGCCGATCGCGTCCTCCCGTCTCCCGGGACCGGTCAACGGCTTCACGGGAACGGAACCTGGCGATTCCACCCGGAGCTGCGCTGGTGGGAAGGGAAGTCATGTGTGCAGAGGAATCGCTGCGGCATTTCTTCCGTTTCCTTATGCGTTTAACGCTGGCGGACATGAAAGTGCATGTAGAAACGCGTGTAGGTCTTACTGTGCACGGGGGAAGCGTTTGAGCTACTCGTCAGGGGACGAGCTCACAGATGAACGTCCACCCTTCCGGGTATACGAACGCGCCTTTTTTGCTGCCCCGATCTTTTAGTACGCTTGAAAAATCCGGGGAGGTGCGGGCGGTTTGTGCCTCTTCGGAGCGTAAACCCATTTTCAGGCAAATGAATGCATTTTTAAATGAGCGTGTGACAAAGAGGAATGCTAATTTAGCCTTTATAAGCCAGACCCTGGCCCTTGTTCGCTTTTTTCCTCCTCCTGCCTTCCCGAGGAGTAGCTGCTGTTGCTGCTGGCTGAGAACATGCTCACAGAGCTGCTGTTCTGCACCGGAGGCCTTTTTTCATTGAACTCTTCTGCGGAGTATAAATTACCACCGAATGACTTGGGGTGGTGAGAGCTGGCAGGCCAGGGGAGGTGGCGGGGGGGGGGGGGGGTCGTTCCAAGTCCTCCCTGCTCTCGTAATGTCCGTCGTTACGAGAAAGTTCCCATATCGTGCACCCGCTGGTGTTTTTTTTCTCGGCGCTTCGCACATCTGGAGCTGCTGGATTACCTCAGTGTGTCCGTCTCCCCCAGGGCTCTTAAAGAAAGGTTTCGCACACTTTTCCCAGTTGCAGTCTACGCAAACTGCCCTATCAGCCAGATCGCCGTCTAGACCCTGTGCTCTTTGGCTCCAGGTGAGGAGAGCTTATCTGGCCCTTTCCGGGCTGCCGGCGTTTCGCCACGAAAGAGGTGGCATTATCCGCTTCTTCTCTAGACCCCGAATGTTCTTGCTCAGTAAGTAGAGTTCACGGGTCAGGGGCGTCAGCTCCGTTCTTGCCGCCCCTCGGTGGTCTTCTCGGACTCCCGGATGCTCTCGGACCCAGCCGCTCCCCATCCCGACGCTGAGCCGCGGTCCTCGCAGGCTTCTTCGTCGCTCGTGCTGCAGAGAATGTCTTTAATTCGCATTTCCTTCCGCCTGCGCTCGGAGCGACTTGCGCAGTTCACCGAACGAGCAAGCTGCAGCGAACGGCACGCATCCAGAACACTTTCCAGGAACAGGGGAGAAATAAAAGTTTCCACACAAAGGCTTCTTTGTACTGCGATACGTATCTGATCCTTGGTTTTCCACGCGAAAATAAAACACCTGTTAATGCCGAACGCGCGGGGGCCGCGGGGTTGGCAGCGAGCGGCAACGAGAGGCAACGAGAGGATCGAACACAGAACCGCTGCGGTTAAGTGCTGCTCCCCTCAGACCCCGGGTGGGGGTGGGTGCAGTCTAGTTAGCGTGTCCAGTGTTTTGACCGAGAACACCCAGCTTCAGTGTGCGACAGGACTTAGTGAGTTTTCTTTTTCTCTTTGCTACCAATACGATTTATGTTTGAAAACAGATGCTGGAGTGACGCCCGTGCGTTGAACTGGGAACGAGTCCCTGGCACCGCGTTACACGCCAGAGCTCCGCTTCCAAACTCATATTCGTTGTGATTTTTTTGTAAATTTAATTTTTTTTTTAAAGCTGAGTGCTAAACAACTCATGTGATCCAACCAGAGAAGAGCGGGATCTGTTGAGGGATGCCGGACCTGGGGGTGGGGGGGGGGGCTGTGAGGAAGGTGGGCGGAGCCAGAAGCACAGTAGAGGCACTGATCTACGTACGCATGGGAAACGAATCCGTGAGATGCGGTTCACCAGGAGGATCTCGGGCAGCTTCCTGACTTCAATGTGAAATTTGGCATCAGACACCGGCCTGATGAGTACCAAACGGTCCATGAAGGTCGGCGAGGCGCTCTTTAAACGGAGGGCTGGCGTGGAGAAGTTCAGACAGATCTTTGGGTGGAGAGCGCGAGAGGGGTACTATGCGTTTCTCAGCATCCTGGCTTCTTCCTTCATCACGTGTTTGATACCGTTATGCCTGCGTGTGAGCGCACCTAGAAGCACATGCTTTCACCTGAAGAAAGCGATAGTTTTCCTTCCACATGGGAATTGTGATCTAGAACATGTGCAACCCAGATCCCACCCCAATGAGTCCTCAACCCCCTTCTCACCCCGTCTTGGGCTTTCTATTTCGGTAGCATCTTGCCAGGGACCTCGTTTTCGCATTACGATATCGGCGTTCGGAAAGAAAGAGTAACCGAAGAACTTTGCGTCTGTGACCAAAGAGCACGATTTCCCCAACCGAAGAGAAAAGTCTTCCTCCTTTGCAAGTTTTTGCAGAGTTTTAAGTGCACAACTTCTCTTCCTTTTCCAGGCAAATCTAAATAGAGGGACAATGTTTTTATTTCTCTTTGCCCATCTGCACGGTTTCATATTTACGCTGAGAGTTGCAAGTATCCCAAGAGGAGGCCGATGTGCCTTGTGTTTCATCTGAAAACCGTAAGAACAGCGCATGATTTTTTTTTTTTTCCCTCTTCAGTGGAAAATCACGCATATATTAAGTTCAGAGAGCTGGAGGGGATTAATATGTAAAATTTAAGTACTCTTATTTTTTAAGTGTGTTTATGTTTTCTTAATTTCTTGTGTTGAGTTGGAGGCCAAAGAAGCCAAGTCAGGTCTCAAAAGTGTCATGCATTTGAGAGCTGCTGGCACCCATTTACCCCCGACCCCCCAGGGATCTACTCGCTGCTTTGATATTTTAATGGATGTCATCATTTCTGCCCTGAGACGCTGCTTCACAAAGAGTAAAAAGACCCCAATTGGTGATTGATTAATTTCGCTGGAGCGAAAAAGCATGTAAACGCAAGGCTGTCTGAAAACACGTCCGATGTCTTTCATGCACGTAATCCTTCAAAATGAGCTGCTTCTCAGTTCCGATAATGATGCATTTGAGACGCTCCATGGAGAACATGCTGCTGCGCTTTTCTTTTTTGTGCCCGACATGCAAGTTATTAAATAATAAGGATGTGGTGCTAAGCACTGTTAGCTTGTGATCACGTGAGTGCGGAGGAGAGATTTTCTGAAAGGTGCAGGTTTTTGGGGAAGTATTCAGTAGCCTGGGAATGAAGGGAGGTGGTTGATGGTCTGGAATGGGCTTTTATTCATCCCCTCCCCACCCTCACCAGGCATCTTTGTCAAAAAAATCCATCCATCCATCCACTTATCGCTCCCTGTGAGCCCCTCGGAGTCCCGCAGGCGGAATACTGTGCTCCGCGCGTCTTTAGGTTGCAGCCGTGTGTCTAAAGCCTGCTATTTAGGTCAGGATTAATCCAGCTTTCCTCTGCGCCTGATTGAGAGCGGAAACCTTCCGACACCTCCGCTTTATTGTCCCCTTTTCCCCTCTTTCTCCACAATAATTGGCAGTGTCTTAGTGGGAAACGGCACGGGATTACCCACTAAACATTTCAGTCTTTTCCTTAATTTGCTTTTTCAGGAAATAAAGATGTAAGAGTCGCAATTCCCAGGTCAGTATGGCTCCAGCAAAGGCCATCGTGGGAGTGTGTCAATTTTTCACGGGGCGGCTGGCTAAGAGCAGCTTACTGTCGGTAATGAGACGACCGCTCTCTTGTCCGGCTGCCTTTGGACCCACGTAGATGCGCACACCGCCATCCAAAAAAACTGTTAAAAACGAGGAGCTATGGTCATTCCCCCCATCCCCCAGCCCGCTACGCAGCTGCTCTTCTGTATGCCGAGAGCCCAGCCTAGTGGCCATGCGACCGTTTCGGCTCTTTCGCAGAGGAAGCCCCCATGACCCCAGCAGTTTGTTCGACATGTTCCGTTTCCCCGAGCGTCCCTTTGCTGAGTCACACCACATCTGAGGGTGCCGCGTTCTCGAAATAAACATTTCCTGCCGCGTTCGCCAGTCGCGTTGCCAGGAGGTGGTGTTACCCCACTCCTCGGATATTGCCATCACTCAAGGCTGACCTGGGCAGGTATGGCGTCTGCTGGCAGCAATGGTTGTCCCGCAGCACCAGTTTCTGGGACGGTCCCGGTTACCTTGTCGTTTTACCCGGACTTCATGTCTGGAGACTTTCTCTGACACGCCCGCACGCATCATTAGCTGTTTTACTGTAACAGGGAGCAAAGACATACTGAAGCCAAGGGGGGCATCACAGAAATTGGAGGGACACCAAGTCTCCGCTGTTGGATTTTTAAGAAACTAGCTCAAAACCAGGCTATGTATGGGAGGACCCAGGGTTTGAGCGCATGGGACACAACCGCTGATTATACTGTGGCCAAGCTCGCATAGCTAGGGACACAAGAGGTAATGGATGTGGTCTTCATGTCCGTTCATTCTTACTGAAATATTACATCATATGGCTGTGATGTAACGCATTAACGCAGACCTTCATCAGCCAGGATTAGATTATCGCCTCAATGAGATTTCGGCTCTCCAGCAGGGAACGGACATGTCGTGCAGCCCTTTTCCATTACCAGTGCTCGTAGAGGAGTGGAAAATACCACACCAATAGTGCAAACCCCTAAAGAGCTGATGCGGTGAGGAAAGGGTGGACCTCATGTAATTCCTACTCACGCTTATAGTTTTTTAGGAATTCCGTGTGTCCGCTTTAGATTTGTTCGTTTAGCAGATGCCTTTCTCCAGAAATGATGATTCAGAAAGTCCATCATATTAACAGATGAAGAGCTCTGGATGCAGACACGTGATTCTTGAGTACAGTCAGTACCACTGTATGAACCAGTATACATCATCTGAGTAGCTGCATATATGATTTTTCAAAATGAAATCATTAAGCATAAACATACACATTTATCGAGCACATAGGTGATCCTTGGAGAAGTGAGTCCAAAAGAGATGGGTTTTCAGACCCTTCTTGACTCTCGAATGGGGTTCAGCAGTGCTGAGTGAGAGAGGGAGGTCATTTCACTACATCAGAACCAGAACAACAAACCTTTGTGCATTTGATTTTGCACTTTTTCTGCGTGGGACCACCAAGCAGGCAAAGGTGGGGGAGTGTAGCAGTCTGGTTGTGGCGTAGCGAGTGATCGGGTCTTGAAGATATTGGGGAGCAGATCCTTTGATAGTCTTGCATGTCCATTTGCTCCTGTCCAGATGGTTGCTGTTGAAATAATTTTTGCCCCTAATGTGACCCCTCGGGATTGTATTTCAGTGGCTTTCCTACTTTCATATACACTCATCGCCTGCTCTTCGGTATCCAGACATCTGTTTTTTCACTTAATCTGGTCTCTGATTATTGTACCATTTATCGTTAATTGCTCCAGATTTTCATTTGTCCAGCCTGTGACATCTGTTCCAGGGCAGCAACGATAAACTGCAACTGCGTTTTAAAAGTATGCCAGTCGGCTCTAACAGAGAGACTATGAGATGCAGTACATTAAGGTTATTTATGAAATATTTTGAAAAATTATTTTACATATGATATAACATTATATATTATAAATTTGGCACAATTTTTTCCTTATAATATTACACATCATTTAAGGTGACATTGGAGTGAGCTTGGGATGGGCTTGGAACAAAGTTTTTCCACTTAAAAAAAACAATGGAATAAATAATTTCATTGTCCAGTTTTTTCAATATTTGTTCTGATTTCAGAAACAAGTTAGAACCAGATAATGAGGGGATAAGCGTACCTCCACCCACGTTTTTACGAACCTTAACCCTTCAATGTATTTCATACCTTTCCTTGCCTCTGTCACAGACATCTACGTGTTCCACAAACCCACCAGACACCCCTAACCCAACCAGTGTGTCCAGATTTTTCACTGCGCCCCAAAACATGCCTCTTTATCTATGCCATCCCAGAGTGACATGGTTCTGTTTTGTATTTGTCCCCCAGTACTAACCCTTTTATATTCATCAGGGTGGCACGGTGGTACAGTGAGTAGCGCTAGCTGTCTCACAGCGCCTGGGTGGTGTGAGAGGATGTGGGTTCGGTCCGCACTCAGTCTGTGAGGAGTTTGCATGTTCTCTGCGTGGATTTCCTCTGGGTGCTCTGGTTTCCTCCCACAGTCCAAACACTTGCTGTTCAGGTTCACCCATAGTGTGTAAGTGGCAGAGAGGATGTGCTGCACTGATGTATGGATGAGTGACCCACTGTAAGTAGTGTATCTAGCAGTGTAAGTTACTGCGGTGAGTAAGGTGTGTGGGCTGATGACACTACGTAGAGTTCATTGGAAGTCGCTTTGGAGAAAAGCATCTGCTAAATAAATAAATGTAAAATGAAGCAGCTTCTGCAGTTAGTTGCTGTTGCTTGTCATTCAGGTCCAGTTTCTTGTGATTCAGTAATTTACCATGATCTTCTGCCGCTGTTGGTCCAGCATGCCATGTACATTTACACTGATTCTCTAGGGGATGCAAGCCAGAGTAAACAAAAGTGTCTTTTGTAACAGGTGAAGATCTTAGGATGAAGGCAATCGATTCCCAAAGCGCAGTCAGTTTGTTCCACGCGTAGATGAATGCGGGAGTGATAGGAAATGCAATGGTGGTCGTGACAGGTGTTGTCATGCAACTTAACGGAGTAGTTTATGGAGTAGTAGGGGATCGGGAGAGAGGTGGGCATGGCTGCTAGCGCAACGTGCCTGCTGCAACCACAGGTACACGACCTTGGTGCCGCCAGAGGCGGTAAACAGCGGAATGGTGACGCCGCTGTGATGCTGCGCTTTGCAAAGCCCCGAGTTGTTTACGGCCCTCGAAGGAGGAAGCGACGAGAGCCGCTGATGTTTTTACAGGCCGAGAGAGAGAAATGAGAGCCCATCAAAGTGAGTCCGCGCCTTTCGCAATCGCCACGGAATGTCATTTCAACGCTGTCCAAGGCCGAGAAATGACAAATCTGAACATAATTAGTCACGCCTTTAGGATATCGGGCTCGGCTTGCCCCCTTCCCCTTTCTCGCAGAGAGACTCCTGGAAGGAAGATGGTTTGTTTAGCCTTTTCTGACATGCCTTACCCAGTGTATCTTCGCCTTTCCCTGAGTTCCTGATGCGCGCTTTTGCGTGGCACACGGAAGCGCCCGCGGAGTCGGTCATTCGAGCGCTAACCAGGTCCCCGTGAGAGGTTCTTACCAAGTGTACGTCAATGCTGTTTTGCGTCTTTCTTGATCAGGGCTAAGGCAAACGCACAACATGACACCATGCCACGCATAGAAGGCGCAAGGCATCACTTTACTGGAGCGTTTGTGGGAATATTGGAAAATATGTCTCCGTTACAAAAGCGGGAATTACTTAAAACTCTACAATTAAAGATCTAGTGCCCTGTTGTCAATGAGGAACAAAAAGATGTCATACCTTGTCACTCATTCTATGTGTCGTTGAAAATCGTGTCTCTTAGTTTTGACATGTTGTTTTTATTTTTAACGGTAAGTATGACATTAAGATTTGGATTACCATGCGGAGAAAAATGTTACTGCATGGAGAGCGGTGCACCCTAGCTATACACAATGCCTACAACCATTTCTCCTGAACCTAACCCGGCGACACGGGGTGCAAGGGGACGCACCCTGGACGGGATGCCACTCTGTCGTAAGGCACCCCAAGCAGGACTTGAACCCCAGAACAGAGCAGACCCCGGCCAAAGATAACGGTAATTTCTTTCCTCCAAACCTGGTTCTTCACACTCCTCCTTGGTTCTCCGGGGAATGTAAAAATTAATGTGTCTCCAGAACAGTGACACATTTTTAACTAGACCAAAGATTGAAGACGTTTCACGTGGGACTAGTAAGTCAGTCAGTGGCGTCAGAAGAGGACGTTGCCGTTGCTCCGTCCCACTGGTTAAGAGGAGGAGCAAGTAACATGACTGGCAAATGTTCCAACCCACACAGTACCACGCGGGGTGTTTCATGAGCCAGTCCAGTTGCCACGTAGATCGTATTTATCCTCTGTGACTCACGTGACATGGGAAGGTGAGGTACCTCACACCTTAACGCACAATGCTGCGAAGGCCCAGAGCAAGGTAGTCCCTTTCAGTCTCCTGCGATGCATTAGCTACAGTAATAGATTCAAGCTAATGGCAGGGGTGACGGTGGAATTAAAAAGTCAGCGAATCTATTGATGACCGCAGCCCTTAAATCGCGATGAGCAGAGACGCAACCATCCTTGACATCAGGATAAATGCTGCCTTAACTGTAATAGATGTGCAGAAGGGATAGGCAGCAGATTAAAGGATCATTTACTTACTCGTCCAGAAAAGTCAAGAGTCGATGTCTACTGCAGCCAGAGGCCAGGGCTGCTGGGAAATAACCCCCACCCACCAGAGGTGTATCAGCAGTTACTGTATTATAGATGTGTAACTCAAAATATCTGTATCTGCTGGATATTAGACTCTGCTCTCTGCGGAGGCCATGGCTGTTGAGTGAAAACTTTCAGTCTGGTGTGCTTGGGCATGAGCAAATAGGCAGCACGAGGCTGGGATGTTTAATACGTGCAGTGATTGAGTATCCGTCACCAAAACCCCAGATCTAGCTCATCTGGCACATTCTTGTGGAACCCATGATTCTGGTGAGGATAGGTTTTCCATCTGGAGAAGCTTGCTGGTTCCATCATTCCAGCCAAGGCATGTTGAGTTAGATCCAACTGGTTCCAGCATACCTTTCTGTGTGTCAGATTCATTCATGAATAGCAGGGTTTTGGGAAAGCAGAAGAAGATGAGCCGCACAGGTCTCCGCCTCTGATGCTGTCTGGTAATTGTGGATCTCTGTCTGTGGTCTCTGGCTTCAAGAGCAGTGTCCTGGTGAAGGAGCCTCACTTGAAAACCCGAACTCTGAAAACTTGGAAACTCTGTTAGAACCTTGGTCCTTCTTGGTGTTTCACCTTTAATTGACATCACATATTATTGTGCTGGAACTCAAAGGGTTACAGGAGAAAGATTAGATAATATAGCCAGTGTGAGCTTGGGTGGTGTGGACACACAGGATTAAGGTCCAACAGAAGCAGTCTTTTATAATCAGTTGTTTTCATAAATTCATTGTTGTGTTCTGTGTCACGTCATTCTCAGCGGCTTCCAGTGCCACAGTGCTTACATTATTCATTTTAACATTTTGTTTTTACAGCCTTTAATACAGTTTAGTTCATTTTTCCAAGACCGCATTGGGATTTGATCTCGTTTCTGGACTGGATGCCAGTGAACTAATTGTTTTCTGGCTTGTTGTTCTGCCTTGAAGATTTAAGGAAAATGTAACAATAATGGGAAAAGTCTACTTTTTTTAAGCATTGTTAGGACGTTTATTTGATGTAATAACCAAGGACCGAGTCCAATTATCCAAAGGCGTGAGCTTGTTGTTGGTTGTCATTAATTAGACCTTTCATAAGCCTAATGACTTCAGATGAGTTAGACCCTCGGGGTATACAGCTTTCCTGCTTTACTTGTCAGCCACATGGGATATCAAGTAAGTCCTTATCTCGCTGGCACTGATTATGAACCAAGGGCTCCAGCAGAAGGCGCAATGGTTGGGGTAAGGTGTAAAAAAAAAAAAAAAAAAAAGATGATATCCCAGGGGAAAGATGTTATACCCCTATGTTCGGTCAAACGGGTACCCCAAGGTGATTATTTAAATATACAGGTTTATACGAGCGAACACAAACCGTGACAGTAAAAGCTGTATCATCCCTGCCGACTTGTAATATTTTGCTGTAAGCTGAGGTTCCTGCGAATATGAGGACTGTAGGAACTGCTTGTACCCTCATACATCCTCAAAGAGTCAACCTCATCTGAACCCACATTTGTTCTGCTGACTGCGGTCATGAGAAACTGGTTCAAAGGAGAGCTGGCTCCGCAGCCGAGCTAATAGCATTTACAGTATCGTGGGCAGCGGGAGCTGTGTTTCTGTACCGAAGACGACGCCGTGTTTTTGTTATGAGGCTCGGTGGCGGACAGCCAGCGTAAGGAGAGGGGAAACCTCCGAGTACCCATGTGTGCGGAGCGCAGATCGAGCGAGGGAGCGGGGCGACGCGCCGCGAACGGTGCTGGCCTGGGGGGGGGGCGGGGGCAGGAGCAGAGGTTCATGCTGGGACAGCGAAAGAGGGCAGGGGGATGGTTCTGTCACTTGCATTAAGATCATTCGAGCCATGAGGTCCTCAGAACATGTTAGCATTCAATAGCAATAAATGTCAGCGGGGCCATTTCGTGTCCTCGGCCTTCATCTGCCCTGGCAGCTGCTGTCCGCGGGGAGGGGGCTCGCGACGTCCCGGGGGTCTCGTCTGATGACGCTACGCTCGGTCATTCCGTCCGGCGGCCTGTGGCAAACCCCTTGAGTCCGTTTCGTTTTGCTCCCCTTTTTAAAAATAGGCAGGACATGACAGAGCTCAAGAGCAGTGCAGCCTTTTTCCGTGACCTTCTGCTTAGATGCGCCTAAGAGCTGGATGCCAGGATGTTGTCGGTGCTCGCGCTCGCAGACCTCGAACTCGTCGACGTGTCCTCCGACACCCGCGTGACCCCTCCAGGTGACAGAGCGTTGGCGCGGAGAAGGGCGGGAGGTTAACGGCCCGCCGATGTCCACGCGCCTCGATGGACAGCTTGTCCCTTAGGCCTGAGTCCCAGGGCTCAAGGCAGCTAGTGCTGCGTCCAACTGGACGGGTGCTACCGCAAGTCACGCCTCTCATTATCCGTTTTGTCTGCTCCTTCTCTTACTGACAAGGGCCACATTTTGAAGCACCGTTCTCATTTTCGTTTCATTCCCCTTAGCTTCATCTTAATTATTTTTTTTTTGTAATTTACCTTTGACTTTGGGTTTGACTTTACCGTAAATTTTTACGCTGTCATATTAAACAGCCTCTTCACCTTTTCCTTGCCGCACGTAATGGAGGGAGTCTCAGTAGAGGAGAAGCAGAATCGACCTAATGGATAAAGCACAAGCAGCACATTTCCAGACCTTGGAACATTCCACCAGAGTACCTGCCCTCTCATTTATGAGGCTCATTTATGTCAAGGTAATGATGATTTCTTTTTCTTTAGTACAACATAAAACGTGAAAGAAAAAAGGTTCCTTGAAAAAAAGAAAAAAAAAAAAAAAAAGAACTCCTGCCTTAATTTTTCCATGCTTGCTAAAACCTTTTACCAAGTTATTTCTGGGCTTGAATTGTTTAACATGTGGGTGACAGTGGGCAAAATAAGACATTTCTAGTATACCTGAGCTATATACGCGACTACGGCTTTCTGCAGTTAGTAAAACAACAAGTAAAGGCCATACAGTGAGTACATTTACAATAGGCGCTGAACAGCAGAGCAATTAAAAGTACGCTGGCATCTGGTATTCTATAAAACAGCAGTTTTAAAACTGTAAGACTATAGTTAGGACACTTTGTCCATGACCGTAAGTGTGAACTTTCCCCTATGGATTCACAAATCAGGACTGGAAAATCAGTATTATGCTTTCACCCAGTTTCACCCATTTCTGAATCTACGTCCAAATCATCTTAGACAGTTGTCCAGATTGTTCCTATAAATGCCTCAGAACTAGACACTTTACTAGACCGCTACTTTACTAGACGTATTCCTGACACATTTCATATTGTCCCACAGAATTTCATCAGCGTGTTCTGCGAAAGTGCTCTGCACCTCTGGTCACCGAGTGGTTCCATCACCGCTGAGACTTCAGGAAATCACATGTTATACCATAAACCAAAAGAGGCCTTTGTTGGTATCTACCAGTAATGTGCACAGGGTGCTCATTTGTGGTAAAGTGATGAACTGGTTTGCATTAAGGGTTAGTTTTTTGTGTGAGGAGGGTTACGGTTCGGTGTGAGTCACGTGCGTGTCTTAGTGTGTCTAGGACACCTGGGCCAATAAAAAAAAAAAAAAAAAAAAAAACAAAGTCCTGGTGGAAATGGCATGGTGTTGACACAAACAGGGGCAGAATGCGGGCAAAAATCCGTATGATATTTTGGTTGTACATACAAGCCTCACCCTTCCTATCACAACAAAGGACAGCTCCCATGGAGTAGTTTCATTTGCTCCCACCAGCTGTAGATAAAATTTATGCATCTTCCAGAATGATGACCTGCCTTTGTTTTTTTTTCTTTCTGGAAATGATTTGTTCATTTTTCCTATACGGTTTAAATTGTTTTTTGGTAAATAACTGATCAGAACTGATCACTGTGCTCCTCACCCACCTGGGAAGGTTTACCCGCAGCTGCAGGAAGGCGGAGTGTCGGGTTCATCATGGTATGACATATCTTTGAGAGAGGAAGGTTTATTGAGCTGGCTGTTTTATGGTGCTCTGGAAACACGGTGGATTTTTAGTGCAGTGATAGGGCTGTGTGGGAAAAAATGCCCTCTTGCTTTAGCAGAAAGCTTTATGTTTTTATGAGTGAGATGGAATGCAGTCTGGTGTAAATTGCTGAGCACCTTTCTTGGCTGGCATAGAGAATTGCTGAATGAAGCCTTCGACTTCATCGTGAACTTTATGCCGTGTGAGTGACAATACTTCTCTCTAAAAGAAAGTATCTCGTCAAAGATGCTCCATCGTCAAAGCTCACATAAAAGAGACATTGTTCAAATTGCCATTTCCTATCCTTTTGTTTGACCGATTTACCTTCAGATATTCCACAAATGCTACGAAACGCCACCTTTCTTTCCTCTTCGGCCTCCTTTCGGCATCGCCTGCCTGAGTTAAAGAGCATCACCAGGAAAATGGCCTTAGTTCACTTTCTAAAGCCATTACGGAGAATTCTGTAGCTTCACGTCAAACGGGACAGCCGCTGTGTTGCGAGTTAATGAGTAGCTTTGTTGTACGAATAGCTGTCTGTTGGATTACCTGGATTTACAGCTTTATTGCATCCCAATAAATGCTCCGTTGTGGGTGTTAAACTTATCCAGACAAGAGAACTGTGCAAACTGCGACTGTTGTCATATTGATTTTCCCATACGCTGATGAATGATACCTGCTTTAGAAGGAAGAGCAGCACCTGCAGTAGCTTTCGGTGAAAACAGCGATAAAGGATGTGGTTTCCAGTCAAATGCTTTAGGAAGTGTGTGATATACAACTATTCCCAAGTTGGTGTTTATGTAAGTCAGTCCACGCAGCCGGAGCAGAACCGTGGACATCGTTGCATGCTTTCGGTCAAAACAAAAACAGGCAGAAGAATGGCACACACTTGTGGAGACGTTTATTTCATTGCGCTTGGTGTCCATGCCTGTGACATTAACTCCGGGCGTGCCATGCATAATTAAGTCATGTGGCAGTTACGTGCTCTTTCTCCCGATAAAATGTCACAGAGGGAGACCGCAGAGTAACGCGTGGAACGCACGGACAGCCTGCTTGGGTGGTCCTCGAGACAACCCTCGTAAATTCACGCATGGAGATGGCATCCTACATGTTTAACACATGACTTCATGTAGTCTTTGTAAAATGTCATGCTCTCCAACTCCAAAGTCAATGCTTATCAGCAGAGTTCCCAACTTGATGAGCAATAAGTTGTGACTTCTATTCAAGCTACATTCATCTGCACCACTCTGGAGCAAAATATCCAAGTCCAGTACATGACGTCTGAGCTCCCAAGTCAAAACATGTAGATTATATGAAATCATATAAAGCCTGTCAAATGTTAAGTCGATCCCTGTCCAAGACTGCAACTTCCTCCTTTTTGTAGAACTCCAATGGGGCAACTGGTAGCGTAGTGGTTAGAGCTACTGCTTTTGGGTCCAAAGATTGCAGGTTCAATTCTCCCCCTCTGGCTGTACTACGCTTGAGCAAGGTACTTACCCTAAATTGCTCCAGTAAAATTACCCAGCTGTAAAAATGGGTAAATAATTGTAACCTTAACATTACCTAATCCAACTAGGTGTTGTGTTATTTGTCCATCGTTGTCGACAAGGACCATCTAGTCAGACTGAGGTTGGGGCGGGGGTGCGTTGTGCAAGCGCAGATGGCTGATTATACCGATTTGCGCATGAAGTGTTCTCTTACACTGTGGACATGTGATTGTGCCCTTTTGTCTGGAACGATAGCCTTGGGATTTCCGTTCCTGTAGTTTTTGCACGGCTAAAGTTGTTTCATTGGCTTCGTACAACATCGCGCCTTTGTGTATGGAGCTGCGCCATCTCGTTCTGTTCATTGCAGATTCTTCCCAGCTATCCGTGTCAATGCCAAATGCCTTCATGGACGATTTAAGCGTATCCTTGAATCGCTTCTTCTGACCACCTCTAGATCGGTTGCCTCGGGATAGCTCGCCATAGAAGAGTCGTTTGGGAAGCCGTTGGTCTGACATGTATACCACGTGACCTGCCCATCTAAGTTGGGAGTGCATTAGGATAGTGTGAACACTTGGTAGGCCTACACGGGCAAGAACCTCCATATCGGGAACCTTTTCTTGCCATTTAATAGCAAGAATTCTACATAGGCATGTTGGGTGCCAACTAGGTAACATAAAGGGGAACAGCCTTGAGTCCCTTTTGGCCAGATCCTTCTGTGTCTTACCAACTATGTTTGCACTCAGTCTGGGGGCAACTTCTTGTAAGTGTACCTCTGACCAGGAGAAACCTGCATGACTGGGACTTGGGCAACAGACTCAGGTGCGGACTAGTTTAGATCCACACCATCAGCTGACTGTGGGACCCTCAGGGGAGCCAGATGGAAAGCTGCCACATTCCTGCACTACTTCAACCCAAAGTTCCTCCTTCCCGACCATGGAAGAACATGCTCCCCTTGGTTTTCAGCCAACAGGATCAACACAGAAAGCACAACTCAATTTGATCAAATCGCAATTCCCACATCTTACATGTAGTCTTGTTTAAATAAAGATCAGCACCACATAGTCCCGGGGGTTATTTCAAGAAAAGGTATCATAAATCCATTCTCGGAACACAGAGGAAAGCCGGGCAGTAAAGAGCCATTGTGATTTCTACGAGATGAAGTGCACGTTGGAGAATAGCTGGCATCCAGCTGGCCCAAACTGGTAGAGAATGGTCAAAGTGCACAGTGGTGGCACAGCCTGCGTTTCACACAACATGCTGCTTTATCTCAAGCTTGGTGTAATGTTCCGCTCTTTTTAAATTAACACTTGCAAACTATAAATGTGTTAGCAGCTCAGTCATTTTGAAATTTTTACTGAAAGCCAATGTCATTATGTACAGCAGTTGATTGCTCACATTCCACAAATTTCTGTCATGCACAGTTCTGGTTGTTTTGCTGTTTTGAATTGAAGAAGTCTGAGTAATAGACCCATTCTTGGGTTTGTGTTCCATAAAACAATCAACAAGTCTTGCCATGATGATGGATCTATGGCAGAAAGAGATGTCTCGATTTGGGCCAGACAACATCTAAAAGCTCTATGTTTAACCAGCGATTCGGGTCGAGACCAGGTCCAGTGAGTCAACTCAACTTCATCTTCTCGTCCTTCTCCTGGGCATTGAAAGACATTATTGTAAAACCTATTTGAGGAGATGAAGGAATCCTTTCTCGCTGGCATATCTGTTCATAATTAAGGCCTTCACGTCATGCTCCGTCCAATGTGTTTTTCGTAGCACTTCATGTAAGCTGCAGTTTCACTGTGTTAAGGGGAAAAAACATGTAACTGAATGCTGAATGAGCAATAATTTGTTATGCACTTTTAGTGTGGGAATGGTCATGTTTTTTAAAGCTTTCTTTACTCCCTGAAGCCTTGTCTTACATATGTACATGTTTGCAATTTACAGCATTGTTTTTAATTGTGTAAAGGATCACTAATACCACTGGTCTCCTCTATTGCTTGCTTGTGCAGTGTTTAATTGCACAGTCTACTGCATTGTTTTACAGTATGCTGTATTTTAATATACCACAACAGTTTGTTGAATTGTGTGATCATACACCGACTAACTTTGCTGTCAGTTTTTGCACTCTATAAAGATCAGACAGTGAAGGCTTTTGGGCATTTTTTTTTAAATGTAAGACATCTGTGCCAGGAAAAAGCACAATCCGGCTGCGACTAATGCTGAACAGCTCACTTGGAGGAATATAAATGAATCGTGCTGTGATTTCTGGGTGAGTTGCTGGTGACGTCAGAGCCAGATGCCAAGATCCCCCGTGCACGGCCCGAACCTGTCGCTGTACGAAGGCACAGAATGTCTTTCATCTGGGAGTGTGTAAGGAATGCGCAGAACGCACTGACTGCTGGAGCAGGGTGCCTAAAATTAAATGACAAACACTCTTTACCTTTCCTGAAAATAATAAAAAATGGAAAGCTTTAAAGATGCTAATCTCAGACTCTTCCAGAAGCAAATCTGTAAAATCTCTTACTTCTTTTTGGCGGAGAAAGTGCTTATTCCTCGGTCAGGCATTATTAAAGTAAATTAGCTCTGCTTTCTATTCAGTAATGTAATTATTTTCCAAACACACTGAGACCAACATGTGCTCAGATGTAACCTGGATGCTTAAAGTAAGGGCCTGAACAAACTTGCTGCACCCTATTTGTTAGTTTCACGGAGTTCTGCAGAATATCCACATAAACGCATATTAGCGTCCCTCTTTACCTGTCAGCTGCATCTGCTGGAATGAACTTCCGGGTGTAAGGAAATTTTAGGCTGATTACACTTACGCTTTACACTTATTCACTTAGCAGACACTTTTCTCCAAAGAAAGCGATTTACATTGGATCCTATGTAGTGTTACTAGCCCACACACCTTATTCACCAAGGTGACTTACACTGTTAGATACGCTGCTTACACTGGGTCACTCATCCATACATCAGTGCAACACACTCTCTCTGTCACTCACACACTATGGGTGTCTTTGGACTGTGGGCGGAAACCGGAGCACCCGGAGGAAACCCATACAGATACCCGAAGAACATGCAAACTCCAATTCTTTAGAATTATTAGTTCTGTTCAGGACAGGATTAGTGCTCACTACTGAGCAGTACTGGCCTCACAAAAAAGCAGAGATCCCTCATGAGAAAAAAAGACAGTTGACAGCCAACTTGTTCACTGTCCTGATGTCTGGGCTGATATGAGAGATGAAAAATGCGCTGTTCTCTTTTGGTATGACAAAATGAATTGTAGCTGTTTATCTAAAAATGGACAAATCTAGTTGCTGAACTCAACAGTTGTGTGTGTCTGTGTGTGAGAACATGCAAATTCCACACACACTGAGCCAGATTCAAACCTCTATCCAAGCAGCTCATGTGCTGTGAGGTGGCAGCGCTTCCCACTGCACCACCATGCTGCCCTATAGATACTATACTGTACCATATAGTCTATATTGTGCTTTTTATAGGTACCACATATGAAAGTGCCTATAAAAACCCTTCCTCCCCCTTGCACTTTTTCACATTTTATTGTTTTGCAGAATTAAACATTAAATTTGGCAGTGCTTGATAACACTGGCTTTTTTGATCCTGATCAAGAGAAAAATTCTTATGTCACAGCTGATTGAAAATGTATGTCTACAAATCAGTCTTGACTTAACTACAAATGTAAAACAAAAAACAACTGAGTGCACAAGGATTCAGGCCCTTTTCTACGACAGACCTAAATCAGTTGTGGTGCAGTTAATTGAATGGAGATCACCTGTGTTCAATTAGGATGATTTGTGTGTTTTTAGAATAAATATACCTGTATCTGGAAGGTCCCACAGTTTTTTATTTTTTTTTTATTTTTAAATTGGAGGGGGTGCGGTGGCGCGGTGGGTTTGACCGGGTCCTGCTCTTCAGTGGGTCTGGGGTTCGGGTCCCACTTGGGGTGCCTTGCGACGGACTGGCGTCTCGTCCTGGGTGTGTCCCCTCCGGCCTTACGTCCTGTGTTGCCGGGGAGGCTCCGGTTCCCCGCGACCCAGTATGGGACAGGCGGTTCAGAAAATGTGTGTGTGTATTTTTAAATTGGCATTTTCCTAATTAAAAAACTACAGGAAGACAAAGGAAGATTCTAAGCATAGCTGTGATAACATATGCACCTGTTTTTTTTTTTTTTTTTTTTTTTTTAGTATGTTTTTATTCACCTTCTAGAGGACTGAGCTCTTTGACTTGGCATGGCATTCAAAAGTAGCTGTTGCTCCATTTCATAAAAATAAAGAGGGGGAAGTTCTTGACAGAGTTGTCAGCAACACCTTTGACCACCTCCAGCACAACCACCCTCCTTTCCTCTCTCAACCTTTACTGACGCTTCAGTGAAAAGAGTAGCTGTCAATGCCTTTTTGGCCTCTTTGCAGTCACAGATCACATCAGGAGGATTTGTATCTGCTCTCCAAACTGAGACGGCATAGAATAACATTAGATTGTGTGTTTCCATGGATCTACTGTCAACATCTGGCTTTGCCATTAAGTTCCAGGAAATTTCCATGTCCAACGAAGAGCAGCCCTTCAGACATTAGCGTGACCTTGGCACTTGTCTTTATTATCATCTTCAGTCTTGTGTACAGTCATGATCCCTGATGTCCTCCCCTTGACCTTAACCACAAAAAAGTCAGACCAACAGCACAAGATGTTTCACAAACAAGCTAATAAATTAATATAATGACAACAGGGTATGAACATGACGAGAAGCATAACTGAGAAAAGAACAAGCTTGAAACGTCATTATGTGGGGACATCCAGCATCCTCGGTGTTAAGCAGATACTTAGATTAACATGAGCTTCAAAGCAGTAAGTTTTTCAATAACACAAGAGCTCTTGGGCCTCCACACACAAGACAGAAGAGCCTGTCTCTTTGTCCATTTCTTTCCCCAGTGCTGAGAGCACATCTGCCTTTAAATTATATTCCCTCAATGACCCACCGAGTTTGCTTTTCACATGCTGCTAAAACCGGCTTGAGTTTAACAAATGAGGGTTTTTAAGTTCAATGATTTCTCTTTTTTGTTCAGATTGTAAATGTTTTACAATTACCATGTTTATAAATTATTTAAAAGTGCATTAATTGCTTGGATCACTTACTGCACAAAACAAATACTTTCCTTACTGTACAAAAGCAGCTGTATTTTTCACCTAGATGAATCAATAATAACCAGTAATTGTATCCTTGCTTCATTTATATTTTTCACAAGTTATGTAAATGAACCAAAAACATAATTATATGCAATAAGGTGGGATGGATGGGTGTTAAACAGAAATTTGATTGGCTAAGCTCCAAGTTTGCTTTTCTATATCTGGATTAACGTCTGTTGAAAAACAAATTATGCAGATGAGCAAAAAGGTAAAATTTTAAAACGCTTTGAATGAAAGCACATACTGTTTAAGAATTAAAAAAACTCATAAAATAGCATAAGGGCTTCATAGCCTTGTATTGTGACAGCACTATCAGCTTGGTCAGGTTAATGATTATAGCACCATGGAACTATAGTGACCTGTGGTTTCACCAAGAAGGCCAGTCTATGATGCAGGGGTGTCAGGAGACAGTAACCCAGGGTATCGGGACTGTTGTGCCACTAATGCAACATGTACATCAAGGTTCCTCAACCAGTTTGTGAATGGAAGCCTTGAGTGCGCATCTCCGCACTTTGTGTTGATTCCCCAGGCGTGCCAGGGCACCTGTCAGGACTGATTTATGTTCTGAGTAAAAGGCATAAGCGATACAATTAATCTTAATTAGGTTCTGACAGAGTGAACCTTTAGCTCCTACTGCTTGTGACCTGGACATTTTCATCGGAGCCTTGCCAGCTCAGCTAATACACTGCCATGTAGCGTCTCTGTGTACATCATTTCTTCTTCTGTTCCTCATAACAAAGTTGATTTGTTGAGTCTTAGTATGGAAAAAAAATCAATACCTTATGCGTAATGTTTCATGGGCAGCCAATGCAGGTAAAATCTTGTTTTTTTTTCTTTTTTTTCTTCACCTTTGAGAAAAAGTCACATTTATTAGGAATTAAGGTGATATCAAAGGCTGTTTTCTTCCACATAACATGAAAGTGAGCAATGCAAAATCTATACTCCAACCAAAGTAGAATCAATTTGTATATGATGGACTCTCTTTTTTAGGAAAACCGAGATTTTAACAAGATAATCAAGATTGTTCTGCGTGCAAAGTGTTGTGTATGGGTACACTATGTATCTCATCTGTGGTTCAACAAAGTGTGCGATGCAAAAGTAGTTCATTGTACCTGTTCTTTAAACAGAAATTGAACATCCCAGATTGAATGGTGTCGTATTTCTCTACTGGTGAGATTTGGAATCGGTACTCTGTCCTCCAACCAGCCAAGACTGAGACTCCGAAGCTGGAGGAGGACCGTTTGCATGCGGATAGGGAGTCCCTGGTTTGCCTGCACCCAGCCAGCTTGGTGCAATGTGGCCAAAATGGCCTGGGCTGAATCTTGGCTCTTCAGTGTGACCACGGTGTGTGAGTCTTCTGATGAACCCTTTTCAAGCCATGTAGAAAGTGCACAGCAAAATGGACACGTCAAAGTTATTTTATTGGTGCGCCATAACAAATTTGACTCATCCATGAAAACAAATGTTGCGTACAAAGGGCTAGGCTCCGTCATTGAACGCAACATCGATGTGACTGCACAGGTTTTGCTCAGGTCGAAATGATGCTTTCAACCGTTATTAGCACCGTCTAGGGATTATTCGTTCTTGTCATCGAAGCATGAAGACATGTTAACTTGATCAGAAGTGACCCAGCTGCTGTCCCAGCATCCTTTTCACCATGCCAAGGAGGGGTGGGAGGCTTGCGGTAACCACTGGGACACAGTTCGCCTCCAGATAAAATTGCCTTCCACTGGATTCCTGGAGGGTTAGCAGCCGGGCGTTTATCTGCTCGGTGACGCAGACGGGAGGCCCTCCGGTGGAGAGAGAGTTTCCCAATTTAGATAGGAGAAATCACAAGGTTTGTTGGGTTTCCTAGCCTGCAGATTAGACTGGGGACTGACTGGTGTATCTGAAGAGGGACGGTCGGGGGGGGTCGATAGCCTTTTTTTTTCTTTTTTTTTTTTTTTAGCTCTAAGGCGCTATTGTCCAGAAACGGCCATAACCATCACTGATCACTTTTCCTTTTTTTCAGAGACCCTTTTCGAGTAAACTCTACCAAACATCATTGAGATGATGGCTAGCATAGGTCAATAAATCCTTCTTAAAAATGTAAAACATAGCAGCCTTTCATCATTAGATGATAGATGTCAGTTTCAGTAACATGTGCAGTTCTGAGTGCAGTTTTCTTTAGTGTTTCTAAGGCAAACCATCACTATCAATAAATGCCACTCATTTTATTTGCAGCTGACATCATCGGATGGTACTGTAGGCAGCACAGAAACCCATGTGGCATGGGAGTGTAACACGGTAATTCCTTATTTTTATGAGTTTTTCCCCCCAATATTTTTATTTGGCTTTAAAAAAAAAACCCCACCAAGCCTTAAATTGTTGTTCTTTGTTATTGTCACTGGCTTCCCAGACAGGACCTCCATTTACAGACGTTACAGACCAAGCAGAGCCAAGCTTGGCAGGAGACATACTTAAATTTTAAAGCAGCCCCATTTGAGTGCTTAAATTATTGAAGCACTACGTCCACCCATGAATAACTTGGGCTTAATGCAAACTCTCTCAGAAGGTGCACAGGAGTACGTGTTTGTCAGAATTTAGCATGTCTACACTTCCATAATGCTTCATCATAGAAAATAAATAACAGAAAAGAAAAATTATTGCACTGATTCAAGCCTCTGTTAAATTACCCGGTAATGAAAGTACCTTTAGGTGTCTTTCTGATCCTCTTTGGACCTTATGCCAAGAATAATGTGTTTTGCAGAAATCTTGATAAGATAATACTAATAAGAGATCCTGCAGTTTTATGCAGCCTCTGATGGCCTTTTGTCAGGTGTAAAGTTGAGTGAGATAAATGTAGCTGCACCACTGCATTATGACATTCTGTGGTCACTGTATTTAAACACACTTGCCTACCCAGTGATTTACGGGGGTCAATCTGCGGTAACAAACTGTTTTGAAGTCGTGGGATCTGCTACCTTGCCAGCGCATAAACAAGCCCGAGCGTCTTAAGAGGACCTTGACCGAGCGGTATCAGATACGATGAAGAAGAAGCTGAGCACACGTAATGGTCTTTCACGTTGCCCTCGGAGGAGATCCAGTCGTACTGCGAAGCCCGAGACTGGTGTTCATGGTATTCTCGATTCAAGTGATTGCGCAACATTGCTGTACTGCAGTAAGAGAACTGTCGCACCTTGTTCTTTCCACACTACACGAGTGCTGGTCGAAGATCGCTGAGTGACGTCTGCAAGTCAAGCCTGTTTGTAAACAGCCATCTCATCTTGCCCGTTGAAAACGTGATATGATATTGATGGATGTTGTGCAGTGCTGTTTATGGACGGAAGACCACGCCATCGGTTCCCAGGCACAGCGAGGCGCTGTGGCTATTTTGAAAACAAAAGAAACGGAAGTGAAGGAGGGATATTTCTGAGCTGCCGCTGCCCTCCCGGCTCAAATCTGTCCACAGAGCGAGAGGTCAGGCTGGGTGTGCGTAGCAGACGGGGGTCACAACGTGGGCAGGGGGTGCGGCTGCTGTGAACGTAGTGTCTCGGAGTGTTTTGCTGAGATTGATGCTCTAGAATATCCCCCCTTGAATTTGCTAAATTTCAGAAGATTTTTTTAGGTTATCTAGTCAAAAATGGGGTTTTCAAATGAAAATGTTTTAAATAATTTTTTAAAAATTTTGTAGGTACTTGTTTTGCTGATGAAAAAGGGAAAAGTGGGTGTTGTGCTTTGTTTTTAATACATATCTGTGATTGGGGTCCTTGGTGGAAATGGTTTCCTTATATGAAATCACTTATTAAGAAAATTGACCTATCTGACAAGTTATTTAGGCGTAAATCCTGCATTACATTTTATTTCATCACCTGACACTTTAATCCACACTGAAGTTTGTTCTCCAGCACCTCTGCTTCTATTTCTAAAGGACTCCAGTTAATGTATTCAAGCTGAAACTGGCACCCGTTTCAGTGATTTAAAGAAGTCACTGCATGCGAGAACAAAGAAAAATATATAGCAGTAGCGAGGAAGAGTTTCTAAAAATGAGCAGAGCTCACATTGTCTCCCAAGTTTTCCTCAGCATCTGACCGCAGTGACCTACTGAATTCTATTCCAATAAAACTATACTGAGAATATTAAATTATGAAAGATGCAGTCGTCCAAAACCCTGTAGAGAAACATGAATGTTGCACAAAGACTTTACTGTAGAAGTGCAAAAAAGAAACATAATTTTCCCCAAACTTTATTTTTGTAGGTTAATTACCAGGATTGTAATAGGTATCAGAACTCGTCCAGCTCACTGCTATAAAATAACTAGTGGACACAGTGCTTTCCAATACAAGGAATGGTATTTATGTACAGTATGTGAAAACTTTAACGTTTTCTGTTCAAATTTATTAAAAAACTATGACAATATGCCTTTGTCCTTAAATATAATATTTTGTTGTGAAATAGTGCTGTAATCTGAATTTCTTGTGATATCGTTTTTCATATACCATGAATAATTTATTAAGACCTGGTGATCGGAAACATTTTTGAAATTGTTCCAGTGTCTATCATTTTGAAATTTAGCTGTTTACGGCATGTGCGAATTCGGAATTCTTCAACTGTTTGCCAAGCTTTTGTTTATGGCTGTTATGCCTGAAAAAATGACAGATTTCAGAAGTTACAGGCTTTAAGGTTGCGCTTTGTTTACTGAAGACTATCTCTTCCTGCATTACATGACGTCAAGGCGGCTACTGGGAAGACTAAATAAGGGTTTTTTTGCGAGTTTGAGTATTGTATCTTTGAACTGCCTTTGTGTGCTGAACTCAATTGATTATTTTTAGACGGTCTAGTCAAGGAAGAGTGAACAGGGAGCAGGGGGAGTTCAGTTTTATACATATTTCCATTTCCTTAAAAGTCCCTCTTTGAAACACTTGCAACGGTGTTGTTTTCTATTGGATCTTAAGGGCAGAATTGAAGAACAAAACACAAAAAGCGATATATGTTCTGAGATACTTTTGAGATTTCTCCGCTACCCCTGAGTGATGGCAGTTAAGGATCACTTGTCCGGCTTTGAGTAGCAACTGCCTGATACTGGAGGCTACTACACTTTGTGATGGTAACTGGAATCACTCGCACACTTGGGAGTACTGGCTAAAAGCCTTTTTCCTAAACAGATGTTAAATAAGAAGCAGTCAGAGGGCAGATGAGGCCTGAGTTGAGGGGCCTCTGTTTCCGTGCTAATGGGTCTGAATTTGCAGACATTTACAGTACTGGGATTCAGGCAGGTACAGAAGTCATGTCTCCAGTGCTGGTGTTAGAATCGCGCCTTTTGCACTGCTGGGAAGGTGATTTACTTGTATGTTTGTCTCCTTTAAGGTCAGGCCCACTATTTAGGTATTACAGGTCCAATATTTATTTTGGGAGTAATGGATTTTTGCAAGATGGTACATTTCTTGGAAAGAAGGTGAAAAAGACATTTTGCATTTGGCCGGAAAGATTCCTCTCGCTATTGGGTGTTGGGACGAGTGATGTCATTTCTGGTTAAATCACTTACTCCGAGTGTGTGTTTGTCATTATATGTAGTTTTGCAGGTAGACATTAAAGGACATGAGAAAGATGAAAGAGGGAAATGTTGTAAAGCACCGAAGGTGCGAATATTCCGCAAGTTAGGGAGCAGAAGTGTGGTCTACACTTTTTGAGGATGGTTGTGCAGGAGCCCTTCAGCTGCAGGGTTTTCCCTCATCAGTGTGTTCACTTCTCCAACAGGTACCAGGCATTGCATCCTTAGACTTCTCTCTTCCATCTCGGTCAGGTTTAAAAGGTACATCTGGCTGTATGTGGGTCGTCCTTTCCTCCTGGGTTAGGCTTTCAGCCTGTGGAAGACTGTCATGTTTATTCAGTTCCCATCCATCACTGTATTCTGAGGACGGAGTCTCCAAAACATTTTAAAGAGGGTCAAGCTGAAATTTGTAGTGATGGATTAACCGGAACCATTTTACCCCTCCCTTTTTCAACATCATTCCTGTGAAACTGGGAACTTCTCTATGGTCACAAGTAACTCAGCAGGCACTTGCACCCAAGAGTCTCATTTAACATATGTGGGGGGAAAACACTGAAATTGCAATGTTTTCGGCTGCTGCAGTGCCAGCAAACTACGAGTGCTCCTAAAGGGATGCCAGCAGTTAACATCTCAACTAGAGGTGCGCTGCGAGACCGTGCGCTGCCCCTTTGTCGACTTCTCTGTCATCAGAAGATCCTCATTTTCTTCTTTTTTTGTGTTTTTCTTTCCTCCTGGGAGTCTCAGAGGCAGGAGATACCACAGATCGTTTGGATGCCTCAGGAACCGCGCAGACGCTTGCCGGCCGCCACTGGGAGACGGCTGCCTTTGAGGAATCCGGAGAAAGCCGCGGAGTGTGGCCCAAGTCTGGCTTCATGAGAATGAGCTGCAGAGCTGCATAGAGAACGTAAGCCAACCATGGCCTGTGACACGTTTCTTTTTTGCCTGTATTTACATGTCTGGCAAAGAATTGACAAACTCTGCCAAAAAGAAGGTCTGACTTGCATGTCAAAGCCCTCTTTGTCTCTGTCAACCATGGGGCCCCTGGTCAGAACACAAACTACAAAAGCACATTCCTCTTATTTGAAAACCCAAGTTAAAATTTTCTCACTGAAAACAAAGGCAAGAAGAACCTTGACCTTATGCTGGATGACTTACTGGTCCACGTTTGGATATCATTCTGCTGTTGGCTTGGCTGCGCCATTCAGAAAGCCAAGCCTTTTGTGCCCATGCTGTTGGATCTCCCACATATGTCACCGAGTTCTTCTCCAACCGGCCTTCATTGGACTGCCACTCCCACAGCTGAACATTTATTCAGCCAAGTAGTCTCAGACATAACAATTCAAGAAAAATGCAAGACAAACTGCAAAGCAATTCCAGGTTGACTCCAGCACAAGCAAGCCTTAAAAGTGATGGAAAGGTCCATTCTCTTTGAACCTTGAATTCCTCCCTATAGTCAGGGGATTTTGACCTGCTTTGAAAGGACACCCATCATGTCGTCATGTTGGAGTGCTTGACATCACACCTTTCCTATTGGCCACTGCCTGCTAGAAGCTCACCAGTTTGTTTATTTAGACAGGGAATGGGCCACCTCCTCCTCACATCCCCCACTGCTGGCCCCACCCTCCCCCTGGCCCAGGACCTAATGGGTCCCAGGATGTCTGTGCTGGAGGTGCGCACTGAGCAGCATTCCTGGTGCTTGAGAAAACACGCAGACTGACGAACGGCAGGCCGGGATCGAGCGGACTGGCCCCCTGGCCCCCTTCCTGTCCACCAAGTGTCGTGTGAAAGCTCCCTTTTGTGCATCGGGGTTCGCTGAAATGGGGTGGACGCCGTCATGCTGTTCCTGGCTGCCTTTGAACAAACACACAGCCGTTACACTGCACTGCACTGCCTGGCATGTCAACGTGATATACGATTTTATTTTGCATTATTGAAGAAGGTTAAGGAAATAAATGAAAACAAAAACAGGGTAAGCTAAATTTTTCCTGGTAAGTTCGAGTCCGGATATAAAGTACTGAGGTGCTAAAATAGTGCCGCAATGTGCCCTTCAAGTTTTAGAACCGGACTGAGCTAAGACTGTACTTTGTGAAGTTACAAAATAATCCGATATTTATATTCTGAGAGATCGGTGCTGTTCGTGAATATGCTGGTTTCACAGTCTTCTCCATCCCTGGCTAACCAATGGGAACATTATTGGCCAAAATCCCTCCTCTCATCTCCCCATGCTGTGTAGCATAAGCGCACATCAAAGACGCTACATTTTTATGGAGAAAAACTTTTTCCCCCCAGAAAGTTTGCACAGTGCACTGCTTGTGCATGTTCTGTCATATATTTGTCCAGCTGGATTCTGGCCGGACCACTCAAGATAAAGTGCCCTACCCAAGAACAGCAGCTGTGTTCCACCTAATGTTCAAACCTCCTCTATGCTTCTGGGAGCTTCGCTACACCCTGCTGCTCGTCTAGCAGAGCCGAGCTGTGACCGGAGAAAGGAAATCTGGTGGCCATAATCCAGCATCTTTGCAGCCGGGTTTGCAGTTGCAGGATATATAATTTGTTAAATAATGGTGATCTGAATGGACCACTGGCTAAATGACCCCGCTGCTGACCCCAGATCTGAACGCTGTTGTGTTTTAAAATCACTGCGATTTTGTTTTGGCTAAAAACTCACTGGTGGTGTTTTGAGAATCTGGAACTTTTTAAGCCTTACTGCCATTAAAAGTCCACCAGCCTTTCCAAGGCCTATTATCTTCTGAGAAAATGCAGAGTACCACCTCCAGTTCAGTCAAGTCAGGAATCTGTAGCTATGAAGACAAATTTTGAGAGACTGCTTAGATTAGCAGCGCTCCAGCATGAACCGTAGCAGACGCTTTTGTGCATTTGTGCATAGAAGACATGCTGTTTTAGTTATGTCTAGTCATATAGACACATGACTGTGATACTGTCACCTGTCAGTACCTGATTAGTCAATACTTGTCTCTTCGAGGCATCTCTTGTGTATTAATCATGTACATTTCTATTTATTCCTTTCGCAGACACTTTTCTCCAAAGTGATGCACATCTCAGAGAAAAATACAATGAGCGCATTACATCAACAGAAGGACAGACTTGGATGCAGACACGTGATTCTAAAGTACAGTTAATTTGTCACATTCCACTATACTAACCAGTATACATCACACAAGTAGCTGCATAAAGGTTTATCCATTATTGTACAAGTTCTGAACACAAAATTACAAACATTCAAATCACACATGATGCTGGATAAAGGTCTACTCATAATTTACTAGTTTCTAAACACCGAACTATTAAACATCTACACGTTTATCGTGCTCTTAAGAGATCAGCGGAGAAATGAGTCCGAAAGAGATGAGTTTTGAGACGCTTCTTAAATGTAGAGAGCGATTCAGAAGTTCTGACTGTTAGGGGGACGTCATTCCACCACATCGAAGCCAGACCCAGGGTGATCGAGAACCGACTTTGTAGGATCTACCTGCTAGGTACAACTCAAACTGTGCAGTTCTTTTGATGCCAAGCTGTCCGAGAGAGGAGAGTAGAATCTGGTGGTTGACGGAGTCAAATCATTGTGGCGCTATGGGCATGTTGGGTTTGAGGAATGACCGGGTATGAGGTGGTACTTTATGCGGTGGACTTAGAGTGTTTTTATTAACAATATAAAGCAAATAGTGAGACAAACACACAAGAACATAAAGCAGTAGCTTTGGGCAGCATCTGCATCCACACCACTCTCAGCTCTGTAGAGCAATGGCCACCTGTGCTCTGACAATCTACTTGAAAATTATGGATGCACCTGACCCTCATCACTTAAACAGGTATGGCTGACAGTGGTGGAGGTGGGTGTGGCCATGCTTTTGAGTGTCACAGTCACGTTCAGGCAGGTGTCGTGTCCTGGTTTTTTCCCCATTGCTATTCTGATTATAGTTGAAGCGTTCCATAAGACACATTCCTCAACAGCGTTGTGGCTTTGGACCCAGTTTGGAACACATCAGATATGTCACATTAAACACGCATACAGGTGCTTTCCCTTGCATGACCCTTCTGTGTCCTTTCCTTCCAATCATCACTTCAGCAGGAAAAACATTTCGTGCAAATAGAAAAACTCTTAATAGCCCAATTAAATTATTGAGTTTAGGGACTCCGTGACCTTTCACATCCCAGTTGTGGTGTTTTCAAATAAAAAATACATCTCTTGATTACCCTATGTCACATGTTGGAGTTATGGAGCCTGATGGAGAGACATATCAGATGATTAAGCCTGATTTTTATATCCAGAGAAGCAGTCAAATCTTGGAAAAGGAGTGCATTCAGTGTTAATTATAGTTCTTATGAGCCAAGGTCCTCAGACTCAATGTTCAGGGCTGAGAGTAATTGAATTTTTATAATTTTGTTTTTCTGGAACTGCAAGCCAATCCATCCACCTATTAATACACCCTTAAAAACTGGCAGGGGAAAAAGTAGTGCAATTCCCAGAGATCAAGTTGAACCATTCAGAGCCTGACATCCCACTTGTTAAGCAGGGGAATAATGGTCTCCGCAACCATCTAGCTGTCACAAGACATATTGCTGACAACACCCTGGCCCTCAGATATGGAGATGCGAGCTTCTTTTGTTGTTGGTTTCAGAGCTTATGTGTTGACGTTGATTGCTTGTGCTCGTTGTAGGTGATACTTCGTGATCTCGCTAGCATCAGCCGTGCGGTGAACTGATATGCCGAGGTCAGGAACGTGCCACTGGCTGGTAGCTGAGCAGTTGTAGTTGAGTAGAAGTGCTTTTCTTGTTTACTGCATGTTTTGAGAGAAAATTCTATCCACAGCGAAATAACAAATCCACCCACACAGACACACTCACACAAACACACTGATAATCCGTCTGTCCCCCACCCTTATTGCATCTGTTGATTCCCTGTTTATGAGTTACACTGGTGGGGATGATGATCGCTCGGGAATCCCAACCTGTATCACGAGGGCCAGCCGCTCCAGAGCGTCTTCAGTCCCGCCAGAAAGCATTCAGTTATTTGGACCTGAACTGACAGCACCGACAGTGATGCAGAAGGACAGAAGACACCATGGTACAACTTCTAAAGAGTACAAGAGCATTTCACCTGTGTGGTATTTCAAGTTGCAGCCTTGTCTTATCCATCTAGTGCCAGGTCTTTGAATATTGACTTCATCGTCCTCAGTAGTCTTAGACAGGTCTAGACTGTGGCTAGCCGGGTGCTAGAAACAAGGAATATAGAAAATGTACCCAGTCTGCATAAATACCTGTGTTTGTTCCCACGTCTAAGAGACTCCATTTCATTAATGCTCACATGTATTAATTTTCTGAATGCTTTTATCCAAAATGACAAAGACTTATGACATTCAAGCGCAGTAAGGGTATAGCACAAAAGCCGGGGTCTTATGCGTAAAAACTGGATAAAAGCGTGATTCTGTTGGGGCAGAATTTACATTTACATTTACCTTTATTCATTTGCCAGACCCTTTTCTCCAAAGCGACATACATCTCAGCGAAAATACTATGCGTGCTTTACATTAGCAAAAAGGGACATAGTTGCAGACATGTGATTCTTAAGTACAGTTAGTTTCTTTCCACCATATGCACCAATGTTCATCACACGAGTAGCTGCATAAAACTCAATATCGACAATTCCTGATCACCATCCTACTTATTTATTTATTCATTTATTTTTTGAGATACACAAACATTTATGTACATTACAGGAGTAGCAAAAAACATTGTCATATACATTCTACACAGGATTTCATGTACAACATCTCAGGAATATGCGGAATACTGGAAAAAAAAAAGGCTTGACTTTCTCAGTGAACATGTAATATGAAGAGGTGGATTTGAGTCTTTTCCTGACGTGCTCGCTCAGCGCTGGTCTCTGCATCGTGGTGCAGCTGGGGCTAAGAAGGCAGCACTGGTTCATTAGAAAGCCTCTCATGGCGCTTTTAAACACCACCCCGATGCACAGTTGAGTTCTTGTCAGTTGCTTTCGAAGAAACTAAGGGACACGTCGATTAAATGTGATTTGACTGTCGAACCCAGTCATCTAAGCCCTTTTTTCCAATTGTTTCTTTAACACATTTGACACCGAGTGCTAAGAAGAGTTTTGTGATTGCGTTGTGATTTCGGCATAAGTGGCCCATCTGAATTAGCAGCCTTGTGTTCAGACAGGCATGGGATACACAGAACATGGACTGTGAGAGGGATATTAACACAATTGCTGCTGCTTCACATCAACAATATAAAGTTTAAAATATTCGTATTCCTTCGTGTGTAAATGCTGCTGACCAGGACTTGTTCAGTTCAGATCCGGACCATTTTTCTTCTCCGGAGAAACATGGTAAACATGTGAGACAGAGCTCAAAGTGCCAATTACTACACCTTTTTTGTTTTTCACCTTCAGTGATGAGCTCTTTGTGAGAACTGATTTCCTTATACTACATTTTCTATCATTTTAGACCTCCTGTGAATTAGTGTTAAGTGACACATAGACGTGCAGTCAAAGTGAGAGTGGTATTTTCTGATCTGTTGTAAGAAGCATCATTGTCTTCATATTTCGGTAAGCGGAGTTACTAAAGTAATGGATGAAATAAAGAATAAGTCTGACTAGCGCCATCCATCGACACAAATTCATCCTCACTTCACGAAGGCTCATTGGAGCTTAGAAAATTTCAGCTGTTTTCATGGCCACTGTCTCAAGCTCCATGGTACTCTATCAAATCAGTAGAAGAATTCTATGTACAATTTAATACCAAAAATATCTGATTTAGCAGTCAATCCATAGTTTATAAAAAAAAAAAATACCATTTGAAATGGGCCATACTATATTAATGCTTCATATGTGTATATAGTGTCTTGTGTGATTTGTAATTAGCAACATGTGACAACTGGAATTATATTTCATGGCAAACAAGTAACACAGTGGCAGTATTCTGTGATAATTTTCATTGTACTTTTGTAAGATTGGGGAAAAATATCTTAATTAAACGGCTCCTCATCTTACAGACACACCTGGGGCAAAAGTGTGTTCTATTTGTTTTATTAATCCAAAGCCACTACTAAGTCACCATCACACACACACTGGCTGAACCGCTTGTCCCACACGGGGTCGCGGGGAACCAGAGCCGAACTCGGCAACACAGGGTGTAAGGCTGGAGGGGGAGGGAGCACACCCAGGATGGGACGCCAGTCCATCGCAAGGCACCCCAAGCAGGATTCGAACCCCAGACCCACCGAAGAGCAGGACCCAATCCAACCCACTGCGCCCTCCCATAAGTCAACAAGCACCTTTATTTACAGGTAAGATACTGAAAAATCTTGCCTGTCGCTACAATGTATAAATATTTTCTGAGACTTTAATGTATGAGCTAAATTAAAACGAAGTTGAAATGACTGAATATAAAAATAGGCCTCCTCCACTAACTTCTATTCAATTCCCAACTGTAGATTCATTTATTCCATAAAAATGTGCAACATCCTTCATTACTGATCACCAACCCTCATAAACACCAGAAATGAGCAGTAAAAACTGAATATATGAGTTGAATTGAGGTAACCCCACACTCCTCTGTGTGTGGGTGGATTTTATGGCCAAGTGACCATGTTTACGTTTACGTTTATTCATTTAGCAGACGCTTTTCTCCAAAGCGACTTCCAATGAACTCTACGTAGTGTCATCAGCCCACACACCTTATTCACCAAGGTGACTTACACTGCTACATACACTACTTACAGCGGCTCACTCATCCATACACCAGGGAAACACTCTCTCACTCTCAAAGACAATGTAAATTCAGTCCATTTTTCCTCTGCACCACACTGGATTTTTTTTTTAAAGCGAATTGAAGAAAATTCAATTAAAAATAAGATGGAAAATATTTGTACCTTCAAAAATTCCTAACGTGAATCTTTGTAAAGCAGAGAGTAATTCCAGTCCACGTTCATTATATTTTTATTGATATTTGCCCTGCTAAAAGTGAGGAACATGTAAAGGATTGGAGGGATTATGACATTTACGATCTAACATGCATATCTCAGCTACTGCAATGTCATTTTTGAATATTTGTTCTAACAAGGTTACAGCCATAGTTCAGTTATTATATTCAGGCCTGTTCATTTGTGTGATTATGTGTAATGTATGTAACAGAACAGAACTGAAAATAAGAATTGAAGAGGGATCGAATCACTTATAGGTTGCATTAGCCACGTAGAGAGAGAGTCCTGCCAGATTTTACCCTGTGCTGTTGTTTGTGACCGAACATCTTCTGCTGTATTGCTCAGGTGATCATTCAAAGACAGTCATGGAACAAGTGCACAGTCAGTTATCTGTCTGCTCATAACCATAGGAGATCTGAAGGATGGTTTCTCTGAAGTGCTAATTTTCTTACTTCCATATTCAAATGTTCCCCATTGCTTGGGGCAAACATCAGCTATGTAACGATCTCCCTGGAAATGTGTCGAGTCTAGGTGTGAATAAGTACAGCAGATTTATAGAGCAGGCGGAACATTCCGGAACCTTCCCCAAGTCACGCCTTCCGTGAGAACTTTTTACAGGGTCTTTGCTCTGCACGGGACCCCTGAGGTGCCAGGAGCACCCGTGTTCAGAGCCCGCTGCACGGCCTGGAGAGCAAGCAGGAGAAATCGGCGTCTCCCACTGGAGCGTTCTGAGAATGAGGAAGAGGAAGAAGCGGGACAGCCATCCATCAGACTGCGAAATGTCCACGCTGCAGAATTCTTTGCTCCCTGGAGAGAAAGAGCCTTTCATCTTCGGTGTGCAGCTCTTGCAGATGAGGCCGTGGCGTCTCCCTCCAGCTCCCTCTCTGATCTCCACCCAGCACACTTCACTGATGGGCCAAACGTGGCCCAGCGTGTCTCCGAAGTATTCCCACCTCGCATCCGCAAGACGGACAGCACCACGTGATCCGTATTGTTACGAAAGATGCTCTTCTCTTAGGGGGAAAAAAGCAGAGTAACGGTCGTTCTGTGGAGAAAAAAAAATAGTAGCTGCTGCATATAATTCGCTATATAGAACAAAACAAAAAAAACAACAAATAAAGTGAAATTTCATACTAGTTGGTTATTAAAGCTCTAAGCAGTGTAGATTATAATGAGACGTAACGGTTGCGCTCGACCGTATTAAAAAAAAAAGGAAAGGAAGCCAAGATGTCCACGTGCGCACTTCTAATTGAGATGAACAAAACGCACTAATTATGGCGGTGGGGGACACACGCACGTGGGTGGATATAAGTGTTTCTGGCGTTTGAATACCCCCTCCCCACACACGCACACACGTGGGTGGATAACTGTTTCTGACGTTTCAATACATCCCCCCCAGCACACGCACACACACATACACGTGGCTGGAAGTGTTTCTGGCGTTTGAATACACCCCCCCTACACACACACACTCGCGACAATGATCATCAGACAGTACTAACAGCACGGCCTGGTTCAGGGTTCCACTCGTGCTGTGAGCAGGTTGACAGCGCTCCGTCGTTTGTCTGGAAGGAGCTCCTCACGCCACACACACACACACACACTACTCCACACACTACTCCACACACTCACACTACTCCTATTCTCCTGAAAGAGCTCACCTACCGCACACTCACACTCCTCCACTACACACTCTTGGCTTCCACACGTCTGTTTTTTTTTAGCCTTTTCTTTTCAGCCACGGAAAAACCAAGCCGGACACCACCAGGTGTTTTATTTCACTCCAGTCCATCGAGATTAACTGGAGATATTTGCCTGTTTTATGATTCGACTAAATATACAGTAATAAACTGTAACCACCAGCGCAGCCTTGAGAACATGAAGCGGAGTGCGCGCGCCTTCCTTCTCGCGCCGTCGGCGGCTGCGCTTCCCCCTCTTTGGGGGGCGAACAGGGGTCGGGTTCGTGGAGAAGAAGAGTGACAGCGGAGGACGGGGTCACACGGACAGGGGGACTGAGCCCGAACGGGACCCCGGGGCGCGAGCCGTGCCCTGAATCCGCGCCGGCCGGGTCTGTCACTCACTCACTGCGGGTCACAGTGCTGGATCCTGCGTGGAAGCGCTGCGATCGGTCACCAGCGGGGAAACAGTCTGGGTCTGCCTCCATCCATCCTGATCATGTGCCTTGAGGTGCAGTGAAGAGGCGTCCCGGGTGCCGGAAAACTCCGGAGCTCCCGACTGTCTACCTGCTTCAGAGCCTTTGCCAGGCTTTGCGGAGGAGGGGATCCGGACCGTGCGCGCGGCTCCATCGCTGCTGACACTCGGGTCGGACTGTTTATTCCCACAGCGCGCGGCTCGTGACCTCACAGCAGCATGGGGGCGACGCGGTAGACTTTTCATCATCATCATCATCATCATCATCATCATCATCATGTGTGACCCACAAGTTGTTGCAGTGATGGACGCAAGGGAGGGCGCGTCGCAGAAGAGCCCCGGCGGGTGCGTCGATCGCAACGGTTACGTGAGAACACGCGTGACCCCCCTGTGCGAGGACACGCGCTGCGGGGAGGGCTCGTGGGGGAGGACTCTGAGAGGACTGTCCCCGGCCGTGTGCGTGGGCTCACTCTCCGTGGCGCTCGCCCTCTTGGATACATCTGCCGACTGGGAGACGGAGCACAGCCCCGCCGGACTCGGCTGCGCGGGGGAGCTGCTGCTCGCTTGGTGGCACGCGGCGTGCGCCGCTCTCGCGCTGCTCTGCGCCTTCTTCTGGGTGGGCTTGTACGCGGCGCGCCGCGCGGTGCCCGTGCGAAGCGCGCTGCTCGTGCTGACGGCGTGCCACCTGGGCGACGCGGCGGCGCGCTCCCTGCTGCGCGCACCGGAGGAGCCCGCTCTCTCGTCCGCGGCGGCCGCGTCGGCGCTCGTCTGCTCGGCCGGGGGGGCACTCATGGTGGTGAGACTCGAGCGAGGGGTCTCCGTCGTCCTCCTCGTCGGCCTCGTGCGGAGCGCGTCGCTGCTGTCGCTCAACAAGGTGCGGCCCGCCTGGCGGCCCTACCTGGCGTACCTGCTCGGAGTGCTGGGGGTCCTGCTGGCGCGGTATGCCGACCGCCTCCTGCCGGAGGAGCCGGGAGCGCGACAGGGCGGCTGCGCCTCGGTGAGCGCGTTCAAGAGGAGGAGGAGGTCGGGCTCGGCGACGTCCTCAGACATGGCACACAGGGAGCCCGCGGGCAGGACGCACAGGAGGACATCGCTGCCCTGCATCCAGCGGGAGCCCGTAAGACTAGAGCGCACATCGCGACACCTACTAGTTAAGTTGACACCTTCAGCACCTTCAGCGACACCTGAACGGCAGAACGCGGCCGCAGTTCGGCTGCAGCATTTGATTTGCACGAATTCGCCTTCTTCTTCTCCCCCCCTAGCCTAGTCTGTGTGTGGCCATACCTGGCAGTACTGTACTGAACTGCCGCGTAAATTTATTCGTGGGATGATGTTGACTTGTTGTACACGATTCCCGCTGTATTTCGCGGAGCTCATTATTCGGGCGAATTCCGCTCTATATAATATTCGCTCTTATTATTTGCCTCTACTTGACACACTGTATTCCGCTGCAGTGAGTGCGTGATCATGGTGTCGCACTGACTGGACAGCGTTCGGATGTGTTCGCCGCATCTACTTGCATTCGGCTCAATTTTGTTCAGTGATCCGCTGTATATTCGGTCCAATTCGAGCGCGCTTCGCTCTTGTCGCGGAATCGAGCAGTGATTCGCGCTATTTGGCTGAACTCGACGGCGCTCGGAAGTGTCCGGGAGTGTGTGGCTCATCATGTCAACACTGCCGCTGCGTATCCGTCTGGGAGTAGCGGCCACTCCGTTTGTGTGTGTGTGTGTGTGTGTGTCCCTGTTTGGAGGCAGGAGTGCGGAGCCCAAACCTCCGAGTCCGAGCTCATCCTCCGCTTTTCACTCCTCAGCAATAAGTGTTTGAGTGACGGTCCGAATAACGGAACCGATCATGGTGCCCTTGTGACGCTCTGGATGGAAACACCTAACGCATCTATAGTAGTGTGTGTGTGTGTGTGTGAGAGAGAGAGAGATCTCGCATTTCAGCCTCGGCCAAGTGCAAAGATTAATTCATAACTGGACATTATTCTGCGCGCATAAATTTGACAATGGAAATTATGTATCTTCGCCCCCCAGCATTGAGCTCATGTTATACACGCTACTTATTCGATCCCTTGATCAAACTGAAACTTTCCCTTTATAACAGTCACGATGGGGTTAGTACCTGCAGTCGCATAAGAATTTGGAATACAGTTGTTTTTATTTTTATCTTTACTGATAGAGATGTGTCCCAATCGACTGGGTTGGGCACTTTAAATGCTGCTAATTAACCTGCCACATTTTTCATGTTACCCCACTGACTGTAATATACAGTATTAATTGTTTGTTGCGCTGAGTTGAGTAATGCTGTTTTTTGATGAAAGTTGTACAAGCAGTCCCACATTTGTGTACACTTTTGACCTTTGAAATGTATTTAATTTTTATGTCTCCCACAAGCCATTTCCATTGCCCCGTTTATGATATACTGTACAAAATATGAAATACACACTTTGGTTCACTTTAGGTTCATTCGGCAGGAGTGGTTTTAAATCTTTCTGTTATTGTGGATTCATTTTACTGGCAGTTCAGTCCACGCAGTTAAATGTCTCAGTTTGAGTGGGAAACGCACGCTTTCCACACACGGACCTGTCGCTGTTTTGTTGTCCGGTGTGTGGATTTTTGTGGTGGGTTAATGTTTCCCCTTTATGTGCAGATGAGTTCAGTGCTGTAAAAGGGAATACGTGGAGGCGTGCTCCACCAAACCTGGCTGTGTCCAAGGCACTCTGAAAGGTGTGAAAGGGTGTGAACACTCAGCCAGGTGACAGCGAGTCCAACTGCAGTAAAACCACCAAACACACCTTAGAAGGGGGCATGTCGGAGATACGTGGCCTTTCGGTGCACTCTGGCATAAATCACTCTAGGCCCCAACGACCAGAAAATAACAAATTCCAGGAACTCAGATTGGGCACAAGTACTGTGAACGGAAGATTAAAATGCGTGCTTTGTGAAAGCAAACCTTTCTTTGGATGATCCTGGCTAACATTTTTGGGAGGGGTGGCCAAACGAGTAGAAAATATCTATATGTAATTCTTAATATACTCTATTTTTGTTTTCTTCTGAGGTGTTCGTGTTGACCTCTTGTAGAGCCAGCAGCAGCGACAGACTCGTCTGCTGCAGACCTGTTTCTAGAAACAATTTTTTTCATATTTCATGTGTGTGAGCCAGACTTGAATGTTATTTTAGGTTACTACACTTCTCTGTTTTTGCTATCACCAGTGTGACATAAAACATCCCAACTATCATTTATGTAGGTAAAGTCACTACTTTAGGGAACCGTAAGAATATTTAAAAATTGAGTGCTTATAAGTGAAAAGCAACAACTTTCCTTTAGGGTTGAGTATAGTAGGTCATCATAAAATATAATTTAGCTTTATTTTACTTTCATTAACAATTTAAATTGTTTACTTATTTTACTAGAGCGAGCAGTTTAACTAAGTGATTAGAGCCCCTGCCTTTGAACTTGTTTAAATTGCAGCTCTTTCAGGGCACCCTTGAACAAGGCACTTACCCTAAATTCATGTGGTAAAAATTCCTGAGCTGTACAAATGGGTAAATTGTTATAGGTAGCTTAACATTACAAGGTGCTCTAAAGAAAAGCATCAGCTAAATAAATAAGAACTATAGAATAGTACAGAATGGCATTTGTGGAGGGGGTGCATGGTGGCGCGGCGGGTTTGGCCAGGTCCTGCTCTCGGGTGGGTCTGGAGTTCGAATCCTGCTTGGGGTGCCTTACGACGGACTGGCGTCCCGCCCGGGGTGCATCCCCCACCCCCCTGAGCCCCGCACCTTGCGCTGCCGGGCTAGGCTCCGGTTCGCCGCATCCCCACTCGGGACTAGCGGCTTCGGTCAATGTGTGTGTGTGATATTCACAGCATGACATAATTATACAAGATTTAGTGATTCAACAGTAAGGTGATGTGTAAATATGCTAATACAGGCTTCTTCTGAGATGCAAGGGTTATACACATTTATTACTTATTACTGATCAAAAATGTAAAAGCATCCTGTCAACTGTAACACTTTGTCTGGTGCAGGCGCCCCCTAGCGATGGAGCTGTGAATGAACAGGCTCTGGGAACACTGGCTGCTATAGATCATAGGCAGGTCTGTCAACTTGTGTGTGTGTGTGTGTGTGTGTGTGTGTGTGTGTGCGTGCAATTCACACTGCAGTAAAAAGACTTTCATCCTGCAGCACCTGTAATGCAGTAAAGATAAACAGGTGGAAACAGCCCTCATTCGTCTTGTTTTAACTGAAGTGGTTGCGCACGGAACGGCTCCGTCGTTTTGTTGGTGTCGCCCTCGTTCGCATTGGTTGATCTTGGCGGATCGTTTCCGAGGGCTGCGGAGCGTCTGGGCCGAGCCGTGGCTTATCTGCCAGGCCGCGGATAGTAAATGACCCGGAGCGTGAGAGCGCGGCGTTCGGCAGCTCCGCGTTCGTTCGTCAGGCCTACGCCTCGCTGCCCGCTCGTGAAAGAGCAAGGATGGTGCGCGGAGGGTCACACGCTTCCGGAATGGGCCGGAGCTGCCGTGGCTGGCTGGGTGAACGTAGCCCAGAGGTGTCTTGTTTCCCACCGACGCGGGCTCCCGTTTTCATTTCTACATCAACGCTCTCGCTGTGCAGCCGGGGTCGTCTCAGCTGTGTGTTCCGTTGTCATTCATTCAAGCTGAAGTGTGTGTATTTCAGCTGATACGCTACAGGGACTGTGATGAATGTTGTTTTTTTTTAATTCAGATCCTGTTGCGCTGATCTTTAGAAATGTGTAATACAGTAACAAACATCCACGTGAGGTCACTGGGAGCGAGCAGAAGACTGTGGTCGGTTTGTCTCACACAGTTGTCTTGCGGTCACTCTCTGTTACACACGCTCATACACATCCTGCATTTTTTTTCCCCTACATTTGTGAGGATTTTAAATCTACTCCCGCCTTAACAGAATGAACGATTCCTATCTTCGCTCCAGTGCATCTTGAAAACAAACCAGGGTTGATAGCAAACAAAAAAAAAAAATGTCCTTTCAGGTTTTTTTTTTTTTTTTTTTTCTTAAATGCTGTTTTTTTAGGGTCTGCTGTCTTGTGGGGACATTTGAAAATACAGGAAAACACACGTACAGATGTGCATCAAATTCAGCTCCTTTAAGCTTATTTTTAATTGCATCCCCTCCCTACATAGTTGCCTGTCATGCTGCAAAGTGCAACAAATGCAAAGGCACGTGCAGCAGGTAGCATGTCATCAGTAACCCTAAAAATCACTTTAGTTCATCTTCCCAAAGTTCAGAGTTCGAACTAGAAAGGAGGTGGCAGCAGGGGAGAGGAAGCAGCATTTCTAAGGCTGGGTCAGGACAAATAAAGTCTTGGTGCTCAAGGCCACGTGGGTGCTCCCTGAGCGGCAGAGAGCGCCATCAACAGGCTGAACCGGAGGGCATCGTTACGCAGTGGGCTTTGCACAGCTGCCCTTCTCTGCCATTGCTCCGGGGACACAAGACCATGATCTCTGTACGTCCTGCCGCTTCTGTCCGTACCATGGAGCACGTCAAGTGAAGGTGCACGATGACGATAGGCAGCGAGTGGCACAGCACTCAGAGCTGCTGCCTCAAAGAGCGTAGGTTCGAATCCCACCTCCTGCCGCAGTACCCTTTGGCAAGGTACTTACCCTGGATGGCAGCGTAAGAATCACCCAGCTATAAAAAAAAATGACAGTGTAGGTAGCTTTACATATTAGTTTGTTGTGGAGAAAAGCATCAGTGAAAAAATATGTTTTTCATCTGTACTTGGTTGTTGTTAATAAATGGTGGTAAGAAAAATCACATTCTGTCATTTGAGAGTATAGTGAGTTGGATGCTTAGGTGTGCCTACAGATGGGGGACATGGCTTGTCGGGTGATGTTTGCTGTAGTACCCTTGTAGTACTGTAGTATCCTTGAGAAATGTACTTAACCCAAGTGTTCCAGTGAAATATTCGCAGTCTCATAGAAGTGTAATTTGCTTTTTGTTATCTGTTTGTATTTATGCAAGAGTTTGCCTGTCCAGACAACAGAGCCACGAAACGCACATTCACACTGTGGGCCGTTCAGATTGACCGGTTCATCCAAAACCCGCGTCTGCGATGGCAGGAAAGCCCAACGTGAGCACAAGGAGGACGTGCAAACCCCACACGGGCTGAGCGCGATCCGAACCCACGCCTGTGAGGCACCAGCACCGCACCGCCAAGCAGCGGTGTTTCGTGTTACGACACATTTAACGACCCCAAGCCACGGAAAAGGCCACGTACCTCGTATGCGGTTCGCGTACCGCGCATGACTGTACGTGATTTAAAAGACGAAGCGAGCGGCGTGACCTGGACCTTGTCGGTGTCTTCGTACTGACTTTGTAAAGCCGTCCAGGTGTTCGCTGCATCTCATAAACAAGCTGCTGGGTGTCTGAGGCTCGGGGTACGTGGCCGTCGGCGGGTGATGTTCTCAGGAGCAGCGTTTCACAACTTGCACCGTCCGCCTGGAACACGCACATTAAGGAGGAGCCGTTACTAGTTCACGCAACGCAGGCAATTCCTTCTTGGTGTTTCACACGTCGCGGCGGAACTAGGTGGAAAGATCTCATTCATACCTCTTGAAATGCGCGTCGAGGGATAAATGTGTTCTGAAGAATTGTTCTCTTCCTAACGTAACAACAGTTACTATGATCTACACCTCCACTTTTTCGTTGCTTAACCAGCGGTTTGTTGATTGAACTTTTTTCTCATTAAATGATTATTTTTATAAGACGCTATTTCCTTACTAAATGCTTGATGTTGTTTATAGAATACAGAAGTGTGACGGACAGGTCCTGTAAGCACGGTGCCGTCTCCCTGCCTCCTTGACTAATATGATCACCTCCGTGGAGGAGTGCAGGAGAACAGCTGTAGTGCGTCGGCAGACACCAACACAAATATTATTCCAACTAGGCAAGGAAATTCTTTCTCAGCTCTTATGATAAAGTATTCTAGACCAAGTGTAATTACTTCCTATAGGGTGAGATCCAAAAACAGTCATTCATATTGCTTTGTAAACATGTTTCAAATGACAGATCGCTTTTTTTTTTTTTATTGCACCAATGATGTATGTGTACAAGATGCGTTTCACTTGTCGACGCTTCATAAGCTGTTCAGCCTTGGAGTAATTAACCGTTTGCATCGAGACCAGTGATGCAAAGCGAACGACTTTTGGGGAAGATCCTCTTCACAGCAGACTCACGTCCCATCCGGGGTGTGCCCTGTCTCACAGCCTGTTCATTTAAGGTAGAGTCTGGACCACTACGAGCCTGCACTGTACGGAGTGGTCGCTGCTAATGGATGGATAGATCGAAGGATGGATGGGTTGATGGATCGATGGATCATCCTCACAGATTTGGGTAACTTCTCTCTTTTTTTTTTGAAAAAAATTTGCGGGGCATGGACAGACCGTTATTTCGCTTGGTTGACTTTGTGATTCCTCTGTCACCACAAACACACCTGACCACACCGTTCCCTTCTTTAGCCTCCTTCGGTTACAAGTGCTGTCCGAAGGGGCGGAAAGATGGCTGTTGCCGATATCAAGATACTGTGGGGAGGAGAAAGGGGCATGATGGGACTTTGCTTACAGCCGCCTTTTGAGGCCAACAACCTCATTTGTGCTCTGGATGCAGTTTTAGCCACACACACACACACACACACGCACGCAAACTTGAAAAGCCCAGTGACCAAACACAAAGTCATTCACTGAAATTAGCTGCTGCACAGCCATATATGGGGTGCGTCTATAAATCTACCACTTCCTCTACAATTTTGGCTCATTGCTCGTTTACTTCAAGCTAATAGAAGGCCAGAGGGCCGGTGTGATTCATTCCCCCATTGACGTAATTTGAGTCTCCAGAGAGGCTTCCCATGAGCATCTGTGCAATGGTTTTTTTATGCAGCATTAATAGAATGCTTTCAGAAGCTTTAAGGATTAATAGAACAGTCAAGTCAGACTTCTACAGTCGATTAAAATCTCGTTAAAGCAAACCTACACCGCTGACAGCGTATGTGCGCGCATATGTGTGCGCTGCATACTTTGAAAAGATAATAGAGTGTTTTCTTGCGGGTGTTGTTGGAAGCGGAGGGAAGCAAAGGCACACGGATCTGGAAGGCGGCGCTGCGGCCCTCGCCATAACGGCACTCTCGATCCACGTCTGGCTTGCCTGGGGGGGAGTTGCGTCCCGTGTTGCCAGGTGCGCACCCGCTAATGAATGAACTGTCTTATTTTCTCCGACAACTCTGTTAGGGAGGGAGGGAGGGAGAGAGAGAGAGAGAGAGGAGTGCAAGTGAGCGACAGGAGGTGGGCAGTAGAGATGAGGGGGGTGAGGGCCACATCAAACCAAGCACACTAAATATGGCAAACCGTGCAGCTGGAGTCTAGCGTGTCTTCAAACTGCTGGCTTGTTACTACATGCTGACAGATGTTGTAAGTCGGGGGGGGCGTTTGTAGCGGAGCGGTGCGCCCCGAGGACCTGGGACCAACTCTTCCGTTTGTACACTTGCCTGATTTTGCACCGAATGAAGCTCGGTTAAGGCTCTCTCTCAAGGGTCCATCAGTAGTGCGTTGTCGTTAATTTGAACCTGACGTGATGCTCAGTGAGTAGAGCTCCCGGCGAAACCAGCTGTGAACACCTACGGCGCTGTTAGAAAGTATTTGCCCCCTTTCCGATCATTACATTTTATCGGGCGTTTTTGGCAATCGCGGTAGTATTTGAACGGAGTCCGAGGGGGAAAAAGAGACGCCGGTGTCGTTTCTATGGAAGGTAATGAAATGCGTACTGAAGGGTGCGGAAGAAGCAGTTTTCCTTTCGCAGTCAGTAACTGGTTGCGTCACCTTTAGCTGCAACGACTGCAACAAAACGCTTCCGGTAGCTGCCGGCCAGGGTCTCGCATCGCTGTGGAGGAATGTTGGCCCGCTGCTCCATACAGATCTGCTTTAGCTCGGCAATAAATGCGCAGCCCGATCCGTGCCGAGGGCCCCGAACCCACTCCAGTTTTTGGATATGTTACTCCTCTTATTCTGAATGAGGCTTTGTTAAGGATCTCTCAAGAGTGCAGCGCATTAGCAGTGCATTGTTATTAATTTGAACCTGAATTCCTGCCGGGTAAATCGAGCTTCCGGTGACAGCAGGTGCGAGCGCCTCTACGTGCATCCGTACGCACGTATACTCCGTACGCCGAGCGTGCATTTTGGCATTGTGCCAGGTGTGTGTATTTGCGTATTTTCGTGCGCGTGAGCCGCACGTGTGCGGGTGTTTCTTGTGGTACCCAGGAGAATAAACCACACGTCTCCAGGCAAACATTTTTCTTTTTTATGTTTGGCAAAGGCGCCGTTTCTACCAGTGGTGCTTTTTATTTACAAATAAACCTCTCGAAGTCTTTGGCACCACCCTTTGCCAACCGCACACCTGGTCGCTTCGCGGACCCGAGACGTGTCGGCGTTTCACCTGCGTGTTTGTTCGCGCGTGTATGTGTGCGCCCTGCCTGCCGTCCGCCAACTCCAGACAGGGAACGCGTTGTCGTGACCTCTCCTGGCTACGGCCCAGTTCATGTCCGGTGCGCTTGTCCATATGAGGCACGCTCTCCAACAAGGCCCACGTTGTTAGTCTGTCAATGGCCTAGTTAGGGTTCCAAATGTGCTGAGCAGATGGTCAAGCGGGAGCCCGTGTCTGTCGTACGGATCTAGTGTCAGGTTTGTTTTCTCTCGGTCTCTCTTGATTAGACAAAGGATAAGTGTGTGAAGCATAACAGCACTTTCCCGCGTTTCTACACTATTTTTTACCATTTACTTCGCATAAAAGAGAGCTTTCTGCCTGTTCCTGCTAATGGACTCTTTGAACTTCCGGCACTTTCCATGACAGCAGCGGAAGTGATCCCCGACTGACGGTGTGTTTGTGTTGGAGGCAAGCAGAGTCCGCGTGTGTGCAGTACTTCTCAAGTGCAAGTCCGATCCCAAAAGATCTCTCGTCACATTTCATTAAATCAGTCTTAAGCAAGCGCTCGGTTTGTTTACTTTGCCCTGGGTCGATCTGTGAGCTGACCGTGTTTTATTCTTTGCGGTCCACAGGGAGAACATTCCTCAACGTTTAATGGCTGCTGCTTTCTTTCCTTTCAAACGAACGTAGGAAGCGGTGGCGTTCGGAAGCCGGCGAGACGGGCTGTTGTAGAATGAAGGATGAAGAAGCGTGGTTTGCATATCATTGTAGCAACGAATTTGCACCGCTAAATGGCTGAGGAATAAAGTCTCGTTAGTTGGATGTACAAGAATTTGCATATCAGATAACTGCCTGCGTAATTAAACCGCCGCTAGCATCTTCCGAGTCACGTCAGGCTTTTTTTCTCATGGTGCAGTTGTGTTGAAACGCACGCGAGCGTGACGCAGCTCTACATCGAACGCAGCTCGCTCCGAGGCTGGAGTCACGTTCCATGGCATGCTGGACGCTTCTGTGAGTCCTCTGTTCCCTCTCTGTCACCTGTCTCTGGCTGAGATGCAGGTGAGAAAGCAAAGTTTTGTCTGGGTCTGTTCCATAAAGAAGGTCATGGTTTGGCTTTGCTTTGCTGCAGTCGATTCCAGTGGGTTTAAAACCTTCTCTGGTGACCAGAAGGTTGTGGATTCAAAACCGAAGGTCCATCTCCATTTTAAGTTGTGCGGCTGTGCTGAGCATTGCTTTAGATGCCTGATAATCACATCACGTTGGGATAATGTGAATTATGTGCAAGTACCGGTGCTTTTGGAACCTTAAAGTCGAACAATTGCTGAAAAGAGATGCTGTCGAGGGATATTTCCTGGAGCGATGCAGACCCATACAACAGCAAAGAGAAGAGAACAGTGCATCCGTACACTCTGCTCTGGGTTTCCGTCGACTTTGACATGGCTTTCACCCTGTTTGTTGTACCATCGGTCCATGCTGCATCACGTAAGTCGAGCTGCAAACCCGATTTGCCCGATTCAACTCACGGAAGTCGCCGCACTCCTTCTCTGGGCTGGCAGTGCTGCACGGAGAACTGGAGAACCTATTGGACCCACACTTCTGGCCCCAAAGTGGAACAGCCCCGATGCTTAGTAAACAGGGACAAGTCTGCCAGCTCAGAATATTTAGAGTCCAGCTTTCATATCTTGCTGTTAAGCACTCAATACATGGCGCAGAAACTTTTGATTAACACACTCGCTCTCTCCCAGTTTCAGCAAGTGCCAGAGAAAAGGTGGCGAGGAGGGAAAATGTCTCCTGTAAGAGTGTTTCTAGTTGGCAGACTGGCCTGAGTGTCAACAGTTGTTGTGGTTGTGGCAACTTCACTGGAGAGTGAATTGAGAACAGACGCACTCAGTGACTCTATCAGCGACAATATCGGTGACTCTACCAGACACTATCTATCATTAGGCCGTGTGGCAACGCTCGTAGTCCCCCCCATCTGGCTTTATGTTGTTCAGCTCAAGAAAGGGGTGTCAATAAGCATTCTCATACTTATTGTTTATTTGTGGAAATTCACACATTTTCTATGTTTCTTTTGTACATAGAATGGGAATACAGCAAATGTATTAGTATGATTCATGTACATACCTGCCAGAGTACGGGAATTAATGTCGAGTCAGTTGGGTTGGAGCCCCAGATGGGACCCAGCCAGTACACTCCTGGGACAGCAAACTCTTTCCTCCATGAAAAGAATTCCTTGGGTGCGGGGATGCGTTTCATTGTTTTTTAGTTTTGGGTTACAAATTAACACATACATTTGCTCATTTGGCAGATGTACATCGCAGAGCACAATACAATGACCGCGTTACATCAAGACAAGGAGAGGCTTGGACAAAGGCACGTGATTCTTGAGTACAGTCCATTTGTCTCATACCACCATGTGAATTTTTTAATGTTTTTTGTATACATCACATCAAGAGTTGCATTTAGGCTTTTCCTTTTTTAAACAAATTGTCATGAAAAATTATTTGACATAAACACGTACATGTTTATAGAGCACTTATGAGATCAGGGGAGAAGTATGGAATTACGGTGGTTGTGGAAATACATGGATAGAAGTACGAGTGGGACTGACATAGAGCAGTGGGGCTCAACATCAGGCTGCTGCTCCATTCTTTCCCTGGCGAGGCCACACAGCTCCAGCTGGAGAGGCTCACTTAGAAGCCGATGTATGGGTCCTTGGGGAATCACATCATAAGCAGACTGCGTCAGAAGACACACTTGCTTTGCGTTAAAGAGAAGAGCACCGCAGCCATTGCATGTGTGTGTGTGTGTGTGTGCCTGTGTGTGTGAACGTGTATGCACCTTGGCAGACCACCAGGCCCTGGAGCACATTGTACATGGCTTCATCAGTATTTGATGTTGGCTCTCTGGGGGGAACGAATTCATTACATTAGCATATTCGCTCTTGACGATGCATTACTGCGCATTTCTGACAGCTTGAGACTCAGTGGCAGGAGGCATCTCAGCGAGTTTTGATTAAAATTTGATTAATTAATGACCAGGGCAGTAGTGCAGTATCGTCAGAGCATTTCAGTTAGTCACCTCGATACAGGAACGTCACTCTTTTGTCTTTTTTAATCAGCGGAGGCCATTGTTAACACGAGACTCGCTGCATGTAGTGTTTGATGCCCGAAGGCAAAGCAGCAGATGCAGATGATCGTTTCTGCTTCCCTCTGCTCAACACATGGGCAGATTTTATTCAGAAACAGGGTTCTTCCCAGATGGGCCCTTTCTGACAGTGCCTTTACGTCTACACGAAGCTGAGGTCGATCAGTGATAGCGACAGGACGGAGCATGTTCACACTGTGGTCACGCGGCGGGGGGACCCGGGACAGAATGGCCGGATTAACCCTGAGCTCCTTTCGCTCAGATGTCATATCAACCTCCAAATTGTGAGCTTGTTAAAGGATTGCATGACCAAAGAGGGAAGAGTGGGGGGACTTTGAGCAGATCACACCTCATGAGCCTCTGTGACGCTTTGTCTTTGACCCCAGTTGACCAGCCGCCTCAGTGGAGCCACATCTGCCGACCACATGGCTCATGGCACGTAAACCGGGTCCAGTTCAAACCCGTAGCTCACGATCTGACCGGGAAACTTTATTTTTTTCCCCAATGACTGAACAATGAAGCTGGGTTTATACTTCATATCTTGGTCTGGGATAGAGAATGGTCCTGTTCTGCAGATGGAAACGCTCCCCTGACATTTCAAATAAACACGGGAGCGCATGCAGTGTCCAGGGGCCGACTTGGGAAATAAACTCTGAGATGGGGGGGCAGGTGGGAGGGACACTGGTGTCCGCACCACATTGATTCAGATTCTTTTTCTAGTTCCCTTTTAGGCAGGAGACATTTGAAGTGTGTATTTGCAGCGTTGCCACAGAACAACTTGTTTATACAATATTTACCGTGTTCTCTTCTTTAACGGGGCTCTCTTTTACTGGTACTTTGTTTGCGGGGGTCTTTTGTCTTTTGTTTCAGGGTCACATTTTATTATTAAGATATTACTTCAGGTATTAGTCAGCTATTAAGATAGTCAGCATTTATTGTCCTTCATTATATCCCAGCTCTGGTTTTTGTCATTTATAGATGTTTTAAGGTACACTTGCAAGGCCGGAGCGCTTCATATGATGTCGTTGTTTACTCCAGAATGGCCACAGTGTTTTTGGCACAAATCGTTATGAAGATCAACAAGTAGAAACGTATGACATATGCTATGGTCCACTGTAGGGTCCAGCACACTAAATATTTCCCTTACTGATCTTTTACCTTTGAGCAATTCACGAAAATGTTTGCATCTTTCTGGGTGCTCTAGTATTTACTGTCACTTTCTTAAATTTCGTAGCGTAAGCCAGATTCATCTGCGAAATTATTATTTTACTGCTCAGTTTACACCATCTATCTAGAGATGCACTAATTTAACTCAGTTATAGAGTTAAGTATTTCACAGGATTCCAGTGACGTTCCCTGTTGGTGCTGCTAAACCAGGGCTCTTCCTTGGATTTAAACCAAAAGCCGTTTTATTATGAGTGCACAGTTTTAACCACAGCCTGAGAAAGTACTCATGGCGTAGGCTCAGGAATCCGGCAATGAAGCGGCTCAACCACGATTTATAGTGTAAGTGTACTGCAGCTTGTCAATTTGGTAGTGGGCTGTGCTTGTCTTGAACAAGTTTTGACCGCATACAAACATAATGCACACAGTTTTGTAATCAGATATCACTCACTCAAGCATTCTTGGGTCATCGATTCCCCTCTCTGTTCTGTGGAGTCCTGTGGGCTGCTGTTGAATGTTGGGAACTGCATTTGGTCCTTGGGGAGATCATGTGGACTGCTATTGGTCTCTGTGGGTAATTCTTTGGGGTCATGTTGTGTCCTGTTCGGTTGTTTGGGGCCTCGTGAGGATTTCCGTTTGGTTTTTGTTGGTTCCATTTGGGTCCTGCAAGATTGGGACTGCTGTTGCGTTGTCTTGTGTCCTGTGGTTTGCTGTAGGGTCCATTTGGGTCCAGCAGGGGTGTTGTTTGCCCAGCTGTATAAATAGGTAAATAATTGTCAGTATCCTAATATTGTACCTCGCTTTGGAGAAAGCACCAACAAAATGAATGAAGTAATTTCAATGTTGTGGACCGCTGTTGTATTCTGTTGGGTTCTGTTGGGTCTTGCGGTGTGTAGCAGGGTCCAAATGGGTCCTGCAAGGTGTGAACTGCTTTTGGATCCTGCTTTTGGATCCTGTGGGGTGCTGTGAACTACTGTGATGTCCTGCTGGATCCAAATGGGTTCTGCTGGGTCCTGTTGAGTCCTGTGGGTTCTTATGGAGTTTTTTTGGGTCCAGTAGGGTCCTGTGGAGTTCTGCTTTGGTATGTCAGCTGACTTCTGCTCTGGTGATTTTGTTCTGTTCTTTTTTTCCAAAAACTGATTTGACAGTGAATGTACGGTGTGCTCCAGAGAAGGCGGTGGCATTCTGTCTGTGGTGCCGTTATTTAGTGTTGAGCGACGGGGTAGAGGTATCGTGGAACTTTCACTCCCTAAAATCCATTTTCTGTAGGGAAATCCTAAACAGCTTTTATGTCATGGCATTTATGAATTATTTTATGGTGCTTTCTTGGTACTCACTGTTTTGAGGAAATGTTACCATTTTGAGGAAATCCATACTTTAGTGCTTTTTATATGTTGTTTTCATGGCATTTGTTAAATCCCCCTTTCCTGTTGCTAGAATATAACTTTATTCAAACCTTGCATTAACAAGAAGCATATACTCTCGAAGACATCTGCCGCAGCTATTGGCCGCCTATGATGTTGTGAGCGATGTGCTTAGCTTTCAGTCATTTGGGCCTTGAAAAGTACGTGAAGATGTATTGGAACATTTTGCAGGCATGACAGAAAGGTCCTCCACTATGTTTTGCGGGGATCCGCACTGCCAATGCCACTGGTGAGCAGTGTGTGCCAAGCCACAGAGATCTGGACCATCGGTTGCAGCAGGCCAGATCCTAGTGTGATGGAAATGAGCCAGATGACCCCCCCCCCCAAGCCCACCACACCTTCTGGATGGTGACCTGCTGCCTCCTGCCTGCATTTATCTTGCTTGTCTTGGTAACCCACATCCCGATTGGCCCGTTACTGCCATCTGTCTACTTTTGTAATTTTTGTTTTTCCTTTCTACTCTGTTTTTACCTTTTCTCTGTTTTTCATTAGCTCCTGCATTCCATGATGCATTTAGTGTAAGCCAGCTGTGGTGAGGCCAGAGGCCATATTTTGACATTAGCAGCCTTCGTTGTTGCAAAAGACGTGGGAGCACGGCTCCAGGGATGTGGTTAGATGCAGGAGCCTGGAATGGGCTGGCCAGTGGATGGACCCTGCAGGCGGCGGGACGGACGCCTTCACCAGGCCCGACGTGGCTCCAACCGCCCGCTGTTCCGCAATCATTCCATTAGTGGGGTTTTTTTTTTGCGTCCTTCAGCTCCTGCTCAGCGTCAGTGTGGTCCTTTGAGGGTGCCTGACCCTCGGGACCCAGGATCCCATCTTCCTCATTCCAGATGACTGTTTCGGTTTTTGTGTTTGTCAGCGCTGGGTTCTCCGCTTTGTTTTGCTCCTGGTGCGAAAGCGGTTGCACGCATTCACAGAAGCAGAAGACGAATGTGATCCAAGTATCCCAGAGAGAGTGCTTCGGTTCTTTGTATGAAATTATTGCAACACCGACATTTTCTTAAGGCCAGAATCTTTTTCGTCCCGCCGTACTTGTGCAGTTTTTTCAAATGTGGATATATGATATGAAAAGGCATTTTTACGCTTCCTTCTAACAGTAATATTTGTGCAGCTTTTGGCATTAGAATGAAATTAAATTAAAGCGGGTATTTTGCAGGAATAGAGTGGCTTATGTATTTATATTTAATTTATTCACCAGTAACCTGTATTTGAATTTGTGCAGTTGCCAGCAGTTTAAGCGACTTCATGTATTTGGTAGGCAAAAAGATAGATAAATTTATTCAGAGATTGCAGTATAGACTATTACATTTCCATAAATGCAGTTTGGTAACACATAAATACATGCCCAGGAGATTTTATTTTGTATCCTAGTCATAAATATTCTCCTAGCTCTGCCAGCTCTACCTTACACAAATAAAAGTGTGTTTGTGGTCAGTATGTGTTTTGTGTCATCGCCTCAGCACTGATGGGGGACCACCTTGCACACGTAAACAAGGCATGCTGGGACGCAGGAGGCAGGAGGCAAGTCAAGTGAAGCCAGGGCTAAGTCGACGAAAACGGCTCAGCCTGTCGCGTGCCATCAGCTGACCTCCAGCAGACCTCCAGCAGAGTCCACCGCCGTGCAGCTGCAGATGACAGCTTTTTCCATCTTGCGCAGTTCCCTGTAGCGGTCGGAAAGAAAAATGCCTTCGATCGACGTCATCTAGTTCTTTATCAATATCTATTGGCTGATGGAGCGTTCTGTCAGGGACGCAATCTTTAACGTGTTATCTGCTTTCTCTTGAGAGTTTCCGGAAAGTGTAACAGAAGAACATTTCTTGAGACTTCTCACGCCCGGTGGGATGGTCATCTGACATTTCTCCTTGGGCAGAGATGGGCACGTCCTCTAGGTCTTCTGGCACGCTTGTTGCTCGTGTTGTTTTTAATTTAATTTTTGATCTCTCATTTTCCTTCAAAGAGCTTTCCAGCCTGGTATCTGCTTATGAAGCTGGGACAGAAAGGACGTGTTTGATGGAGCAGTTCAGGTCATTCCAGTGAAGCGGCACCTTTACATTTATTTATTTAGCTGATGCTTTCACCATAGCAGCGTGCGGTGTTAAGCTCTTTTATACAGCTGGGAAATTCTTACTGGAGCAGATCTGATCAAGAGTAGTACAGCAGGAGGTGGTAATTTACCCATTAATGCAGCTGGCAGTTTAGGACACGTAACTTGCGCAAGCGTACTGCAGCCAGAGGTGGGATTTGAACTTGGGTCTTTTGCGTGCGAGGCTGCAGCGTTAACTACTCTTCTCCCCGAAACCTGCAAACTGAGGCTGGATTCTGGTTCACTTCCAGGAGTCACTTCTGGTCCTGACTGATCCTCACACCAGGAGTTTCTGGTTCTGATTCTCAGCAAACCAAGGTAACTTCACGAGCCAGATCATCGGAACCCCCTCCCGACTGTCTCGGTGCCCGTCGGTCAAATAGCCCGCAAAAATGCCTCGAGAAGTCTTATCGGCAATGTCACTCAGAGCAGAATAATATACAGTGTCTGCCCATGCCAGGCTTCATGCGCGGGGCCGTAAACACGCGAGCTGATGTGTCAGCAAACAAACGGCACCAGAGGAGGGCTCGGCATATTAAGTGTGACAGCAGAAGGCTGCAGCCATACCGACTGTGAAAGTGCTGTAACTAACGTCGTAGAAGAGCGTGAAGCACCACTGTGAGTGTGGCTTCAGACACAAAGCCACGGTACTCCATCTGCACAAAGCAGACAGAAGCAAGATGCTTTTCGTATGGGGCAGCAGGTGGCATAGTGCTTGGAGCTGTCACCTTGCTGTCTGAAGGTTCCTGGTTTAAATCCCTCTTCCTGCCCTAGTACCCTTAAACAAGGCATTTACCCTGAATTCATACAGTACGACCGCTCAGCATAAATGTGTAAATGGCTGTAGGCTGCTTAAATTTAATTCTGTAAGTCATCCTGGGCAAAGGCATAAATGAGATCAATAACTATAAGTTTGTAGTGTACAGTGTCTGGTTATCTTTGCTTCAATATTGAAATCTCCTTGCGGTAGTGATATAGTTAGTCACCCATTCACCTGCTGTAAAACGGGAGCATGTTTTTGTGAGTCAGTTAAGTACCTGCCCCCAGGTTTTATCAGCCTGTTCGTACACGTGTCGTGGTTTTACATACAGAAAGATAAAGTCCCGCTTTAGGGTATCACGGACCTCGTGGTGTGAAACTGTGGACGGAGGCACTGGACTGGCGCTGTACACCCACGATCACCCCCTGCACTCTTACTGGTGTAACACAGTTTGGGTGCTCGGTCTCATTCCCATTTCCGTCTTTCCGTTATTTGCGCCTTTGGAATGAGCAGGGAGTCCCCAACATGAACAAAACAGATGCATTCTTAAAACCCACAGTTAGGACCTGCTGCAGCTGTCCTTTGCCTCTCCTGCGGCATCATCCCATCCATTGATCTGACTGGAGGGGTGGGCGTCGACTCGCTGTCGTAGATTCCCTAGGTGGCGAGTGATCCGTGGGCCGTGACGGCCAACCGGAAGGGGTTGAGCCCCGGGTCCAACGGGAACCTGAGACTGAGGTTCTGTCCTTCTCCACTTTCCGTGTGACTCATTATGAGGAAAATGTGGAGTGCAGCCAACAGCCTGCAAAGACTGTTTAGCATTTAACTTTGGATGTTGTTTACCTCTTTTTCTGATCCGTGGAGAGCTGCACTCCAGGAATTCAAAATCAAATCAGCCACCTGAGGACACCTGAGGTTTAAACAAGTGATCTTTAGGGCAATTTTTAATAGAGTTTTCAAAGCCACAAAACCGTTGGAGGCACAGAAATCCGAATGGCGCGTCTCTCGAAAACATCGTGTAACTTTGTTGAACGGAAGAGTCAGAGACATGCCAGGCCAGCAACCAACATATGAGATGCTCATCCTACATTACTCAGCTGATGCTTATATTGAAAGTACTGTAGTTTTATACTTTTATCTGTTTGTTTCTACAGCTGCAGATTTTCTGAGTGGTTCGTTTTCTGGTACACTTAACCAAAAGTGTAACAACAAGTCCTCGTGAGGCTTGAACCTGCAGCACCCGGGCTGCCGCTCCTCATCCAATAACTTTTCAGCCCTTGCTGTCAGTGGTAACAAATGTTCGTTTAGCAGATGTGTTCACCCAGAACAACTCACCGGATAATCAGAGCACTGTTTCCTCACTTTTGTGTTTATTTTGTGGAATCTTGGAGGTCTGTGTTCTCCCATCTACAGTGACTTTGTGTGTAGTAAATATGCCGTTCACAGTGTCATCTTGGGGTGTAGGCCTCAAAGCGCAGCAAGCAATGACGCCGATGAGAATGAGCGAGACCGAGCGTTTGTGCGTCATCCGCTGTGCGCAGAAAGGCATGTCTTCTGTTATTTAAACGCTCCGCGGAGTTGGTAGCGGGCCATTGCTTTCAGTGTGTTTTATCAGCAGTCCCTCGAGGGAGGGAGGAATTTATCTTTCCTGCAGCATGCCAACTATGAGTGGCCTTTTTTTGTCCAAAGACATGGTACTAAAATAACTGAGCCAAGACGCAAATAACTGACAGATTCGCCTAAATGTGGAGTATAAGGGAAGTGCTTCTTTCTAAAGAGGGAATGATGTGGCCTTTTATGCCTATGTTATATCTGCGTTTGGGGCTCTTTTGGGATGAGTGCTAGCAAGCTGATGGAGGCTGCAGGAGGCTTGGACTGTGCGCAGCGGATGTGGCTTGGCTAATCAGCTGATGTGCACACATGGTCACGTCAGCTCCCTCCCAAACACCATTGCCCTCCATTACCAGCACCCCACAGATCAGTCAAAGGCTTATATCCGTTACCAAGAATTTCCTGGGATTCTTATCAGTCTAACTGAATTTTAAGCCACAGAAGGAATGCAAAAGGCCAACAGGGTATTGGCAGGGGGTTTCGGGGCATCGCCCGGGGGAAAGTTATGACGATTTGAGAACGTCATGGAATGCGATCGGCTGCGAGCGTATGTGCGGCAGCTGCGCGTGAGGCTTGCTCCACGAGCAGCTGCTTTTTCCACTTGATAATGACTAGGTGCACAGCGCTCTGTTTATTCACTGCAGCCAAATGCTCTCCTTCTTTCCACCCTCTTCCCTTGCCTTGTCAGTCACTGCCCGCCACATGACGGCCTGCTTTCATTGGCAGCTTTGAAGGACCGATGCATTGTGGGAGTGTGGAGACTGCACAAGGGCCAAGGACATAGCATGCCTCACTGTGTCAAGCCTCTTGTGCTGATCTGGGTTTTCCACCGGTTCCCAAATAGTTGATGGTCCAAAGAGCTGTTCCTGGTGGTGGGCTCTGCTTATAATCATGTATGGTGCAGGCTATTTCCTTTCCCTCCATTATTATTATGACATATTACATACTTAATACTATGGCTACAGATACGGATGGCTAAAGAGTAAAAGGGCACTTGGCTTTTGAGCCTGATCAAGAAAACATGGAAGGACAAAACAAAAGAATCAAGTTTAATGGAGTTAATGGGATAGGTAAAAAATGGATAATGTTACACCTGGCAGATGAAGTATCCCAGGTTGTCATCCCATGAACTTCTCAAAATTATCAAGCACGAAACAATCACATGCACATACAGTATACAAACACAGGCAAGTTTTCAACCCAGTCTATGTGACATAAAGCTTAACAAAAAGCTTAAAGACAGCAGTGGACAAAACACAAAAACAAGGTCTCATGTGGTCCAGTTTCTCCAATCCCCACAATGCAATGGAAAATCAACCACACGATACTCTTGTCTGTAAATCCTAACTGTGGTACAAAATGGTGATGCTGTTGTCTCACAGCACCTGGGTGGTGCGAGAGGACATGGGTTCTCCCCATGTTTGTGTGGGTTTCCTCCAGGCACTCTGGTTTCCTCCTGCAGTCCAAAGACATGCTTTCAAGTGAACTGGTGACTCTTAAATGCCTAAAGTGGGTACGTGTGAGAGGGAGGGAGTTGCACTGGTATATGAATGAGTGACTCACTGCGAATAAGGTGTCTGGCACTGTAAGTCACCTTGGGTGAATAGGTGTGGGCTGATACTACTGCAAAGTGTTCTTTGAAAGTCGCTTTGCAGAAAAGCACCTGCTAAATGAATAAATGTAAATGTAAATGCACCCATCATTGAACAATGATGTCAGTAAAAAGTGTGGAACATAGGGATCAGAATCCCCATCAAACTGCTCAAAATCAGAATCAACGGCATAGGTTATTGAAAGAGAATCAACAAAGTAAGAAACATCTGGTGTTTAAGCAACAGCTCGAACTGACAAACAAGGCCCTAGTGATAATGGCACAAGGCAGCTACCTGAACCTTTCTGAAATCAATGAGCTATAGTACACAGTTGCTCCTGTGATAGCAGGGGATGTTAAGGAAAGAACAACTTGAAAGGCTGTCACGGAAGAACTGGCCTGGAAGAAAAGAATACAGAAGGTCATAGAATCCTACAGGAAAGACTTAGTCATACTTGGTGAACCGAAGAAAAGAGTTAGCGAAGAGACAGTTAACATCAAAGCTGATATGATATACAAGAGAGCTGAGGTGGACCAAAGTGAGGTCAAGGAGCTTGAACTGAATGTTCAAGTGAGGTTCCAAGCAATAGTTCAATGCCTGAAGAGGTTTAGCAAAAGAAATGACCATTTCCATCAAAACAAGTTTTTTATCAAAGACACAAAAAATTCTATCACCAAATGAATGGTTAAAACACAAACCAAAACAAGACCTAACAATTGCTAACAACAAGGGAATGAATGATCGAAAGAGAATTCACAAGTGTTTAACAACTTCCTATTGGCCAAAGGCAAGAATACAAAAGACTCAAAAAACTGCTGTCTGATTATTTGCCTCCCCACAATGTGTAAGATGCTACCACAGTGACAAATAGGACATACGGCAATATACTTAAGAATGCCATTCGTTGAGATGAGCAGAAAGGTTGTTGAAGAGCTGCTATTAGATCTAAGGTGACTTGTTGGTGAGTAAAATGGTGGAAAGACCGACAAAGAAACATTGAAAGACATGGGTGCGGCATGGATAGACTACAAGAAAGCACTGGATAGTAGCAGTATGACCCACTATTATTAATTTTCTGAAAACAATGGCGGAGTGCAAGACAGAAATGTGGCTCTTCTTCAGTGGCAGCCATATGAAACCAGGTACGATTACCATAATGAAAATATTTTAAGGTGAATCCTTGGTCTTCTTTGCTGTTCTGCTTAGCACTTACAACACTCATAAATGTGCTCAGTAGACAAGATGTGGGATATAAATTTGGCAGAAAGAACAATATCAGCTACCTCCTCTACACTGAGGACTTGAAGCCCTGGCTATAGTCGAAGTGTACAGTGACGACATCAACATGGAATTTGGCCCGGATAAACGTGCCACGGCAGTATTCAGTCACAGGTATCTAGTCAAAAGCCAAAATATCTCACTGAAAGACAAGATTGTTATCCAAAACATTGATCCTGAAGTAATATAAGTCATAAGTTATAAGTGTCTCAGTTTGGAAGAAAGTGAGGGGATACAGCATACTTTGGTGAAACATAAGTTGAAGAAGGAGTACTACCACAGAGTCAGAGAGGCACTCAAAACAGAGCTGAGTTCAAAGATCGAGGTAACAGCTATGTACAGCCTTACTGTACTAATCCCATTTTATAGCTTTAGAATAAACACTGGCTAAGGTCTGAGATACAAAAGATGGCTCTCAAGACAAGAACACTTCTGAATATGGGTGGAATCCATCATCCAAGGACCGATGTTGAAATCATATCATTGTATATCAAGACACGAAACAGCAGATCCAGACTAACTGAATTAGAGTCTACATAGAGCAATCATTGACTTAGTTCAATTAGTTATAAGACAAGTTCTTTTGGTTTGCCAGGTCACATGATGCAGAAAAAGCTAAGTCTTTTATCCAAAAAGAAGTTAAACAGACCTAAGAGAAATATTTGTGTTGAGAAGCTGCTGCTGAGAACACCAAAGTACAATTCAAGGGCAGCAATGAGGAAATATACTTGCTGAAGGCCAAACCATTGCTTAGGTAATTCTTCAGAAATCTTGATGGAATAGCAGTTGACAAAGAAGCCATCGTGGCATGGTCATGGCAGTTCTGGGATTAATGGAGAGACGGAAAGCTTAGTCGTTGCAGCTCATGAGCAGACACTGAACTCAAGGTAGCAAAAGAAGAACATATTGAAGCATCAATTGCACAGCAAATGTATAAAGTACAAGGAGGAAGAACATGTAAATTCATAAGATGATTACACCAACACAGTTATTATTATTATTAATTTTAATTCCCTCAGTCAGGTATTCTTGGTTATTGATAAATTATCATCCCAATGAGAGACCAAATTCATCCAAACTCTTTGTTCAGGATATGCGTAGTTCCCGTTTGTGTGATGTTCTGCACTCGGGTTGCAGTCGGATGGCTCTGGAACATCTCCAGGTTGTGGTTGACGCCTTTCTTGAGTGTTCCTAGAGCTCCAACCACTAGTGGCGCCATTATGGTCTGGACATTTCACATCATGCTGACCTTGATTTCTAGGTCCTTGTACGTATTATTATTATTATTATTATTATTATTAGGTGTAGTAGTAATAGTAGTAGCAGCTAGAACCCTACCGAGGACTGGAGGTAATTGATACTGAGTGACTGAGCGAATAATTAGTATTACTAGAAGTGGTATTTGTAGGAGTAGTATTGTGCTTATTACTTAGCTGCCTATTTTGGATGTTTCTCGTTTAAAGCCCTCATTTAGACAGCTATGCTTTCGCTGGGCACTTGAACCGTCAGCATTTAAGAGTCCGTACATTTATTTATTATCTGTTCTGGAACAGAAGTACTTCCTCCGTGAGTAAGGAGGCCTTTCTGCGATGCGGTACCTGTGAGCGTGAGCTGTCCTGGGAGCGCAGTCTCTCAGCGCGCTGACCGGCCTCACTTTCTCCTCGGACATCCCTGCCTGAGTAATGGGCTCCCTTACTGCCTCAGCCCGCCTCTGCCAGCGTGAGTAATCGCATAATACGGAACTCTGACGTCAGTCCGCTCGAGCTCCAGTCGCCATGGAGACCCAGCGTGCCCCTACCCCGAGAGCTCGTTTTTAACTGGTGTCCCGGTGCACTCGACTTTGGCGGGGGTTGGAGCCGATGTTACGCCGAGCCCGCGTCCGCGCGGTCCGTGTGCGATGTATTCGCTCGCTCTCCCTCCTGCTGTCCCTGTCGTTCTGGTCGTCCCGCACCTTGCTGGCTGCGGCTCGTACCTCGGCTCGGCATCGCAGGCGTCTCCACGCGACGCTCCCCCCCAGTTTGCGACGCCTCCCCGCTGCAAACTTTTTGCCTGTTTTCCTGCAGCTTCCAACATGCAGGATCCTTTAAAACTGGCAGAAAATACGTGTAAAATTCCCGTCCGTTTCCCCCACCCCAAGGCCTTAGAAGTCCGTGGAAAAAAATGAAAAGCTTGACAGGTTTTTGGTAGGAACTTATGGTGCCGTGTCCAAGCCTGGTGAAAAACAAAAGGATTAATGTCCGTTCAACGCTGGCAGGAGAAACGTGCTCCTTAATGGCCAGTGTGAAATAGTTAAACTGTTGAATCAATTATGGTAATTTATCCTGAACTGTTTTGTGGTTTTGGTTTGGCGTTGATTTCACATTTCCGTTTTTAAACGTTTAGTGTTTTACGGCTTTTTGTTTTATGTCCGCGGAGTGTGTCGAGCAGGTAGAGGAAGCGCAGATGGTCCATTTAAGCCACTTCCCGCGAAAAGACTGGCAGAGAGATGTCTCTTTCCTGCCAGGGGTGTGAAACGGAGCTAATGGTTTCTGTCTGAGGGACACGAAGGGAGAGGTGCGGGAAGAGCTGGGGGAAGGGCTGGGGGAAGGGTTGGGGGAAGGGCTGGGGGAAGGGAAGTGTAGGCAACTGGATCCAAGGAGTGTGTTTTTCCAACTTGGGTACCCATCTGTACAGGAGTGTTTTCTGTGCTTTGCACATATCCCAGAATGTTCTGGTGCCTGAGATGCCATTGAAGGCGCTATGGATGGGGAATAATTTTCTGCACTTTGTCAGACCTTCATCCTATCACTTGGAAAGGGATGCGTGTGGTATAAATGCGTCTTTTCACTCCACTCTCTTGTTGTAGATGTGCACTGTCCACCCATCTGTCCTTCAGCGGTGCACCGTTTCTGCAGTCCAAGTCTCGACCACAAACATAGGGCACGAGGGCCTAAACCCTGGATGGACACCATGACATCACATGACAATCACACACACTCATTCACATGTGCACGCACTGCAGGCGGTTTAGGTTCACCAGTTCGCCTAAAACATGTGTCTTTGGACTGAGGGGTGAAACCAGAGCACCTAGAGGAGAGAGAACATCCAAACATCCACTTGATGCCTGGCACCCCAACATGGACACAATGAGGCACCAGCTCTACCAGTTGTGCTCTACTAGCTTTGCTCTACCAGCTTTGCTCTACCAGCTGTGCCCTACCAGCTATACTCTACCAGCTGTGCTCTACCAGCTATACTCTACCAGCTGTGCTCTACCAGCTGTACTCTACCATTTGTGCTCTACCAGCTGTGTCCTACCAGCTATACTCTACCAGCTGTGCCTTACCAGCTGTGCCCTACCAGCTGTACTCTACCATTTGTGCTCTACCAGCTGTGCCCTACCAGCTATACTCTACCAGCTGTGCTCTACCAGCTGTACTCTACCATTTGTGCTCTACCAGCTGTGTCCTACCAGCTATACTCTACCAGCTGTGCCTTACCAGCTGTGCCCTACCAGCTGTACTCTACCATTTGTGCTCTACCAGCTGTGTCCTACCAGCTATACTCTACCAGCTGTGCCTTACCAGCTGTGCCCTACCAGCTGTACTCTACCATTTGTGCTCTACCAGCTGTGCCCTACCAGCAATACTCTACCAGCTGTGCCCTACAGCTCTACCAGCTGTGCCCTACCAGGCCGCCCACACCAACTGCCTGACTTTTGAAAGAAGTGATTTTTTTGCAGTTGCAGCATTAGGTATTTCAGTCATGCACCCTGCTGTAGTTTCTGCCCGTACGAGTGCTGACCGAACAAGTTGCTGCTGCCTGTGGTCACCGGCATTAATGTGCGCGCTCTCCCACTCGTCATCGACAGGGCAAGACTTACATAAGGTACAACCCCGCTGTCCGCATACGAGACCCCCGCTGCCTTCGCCGCCGAGATCCGTCGATGGTGCTTCGGCACATCCCTGAGAAAAGTGCCTGCCCTTTGATATGCAGCAGGAAGCGCTTCATTAAACCTTATGACCCTATATGGGGGTATGTTGTGTTTGCTCTGCTGGGGTGGGACTGCTGCCATTATACGTCTACTCGGCATTCTCAGAGTGCGCTGTGCTTTATATGTCCCGCTTTGCTCGTTTGCTTTGCTCTACTAAAGAAGGAGAGCTCGGTTGGCCTAGAAGGCGGTGACGCTCCTGGTGGAGTTTAAACAGCAGGATACATTAGCTGGATTCCTTGTGCCGCACAGAGCTTAGTCCTTAACACACGCTGTCAGTGGTGTATCTCAACGGGATGTTTGCCTTGGCAGAGCCTCGTGCGTTTACCTTCTGTGCACTTTTAGTCTGATGCGCTGGGAGTCTGGTGGAGAGTGGGGCGCAAACAGGCCTCCGCATGTCACAGTCTGTGTGTTATAGTTATATATCTATGCAGTGATATACCTGTCATAGTCATATACCATGGTCATATATACCTGCTCTGTCATAGTCATGTATCTGCTCTCAGCCCCCAGTACACTCTTTATCCCTGCGTGTGCGTGCATATCCGCAAGCAGGCAGTTAGGGTAAAGGCACCAATTGTACATCTGCTCTCCCCTGGTCTGAAAATGAGCCTCTGGTGAACCCCTGGAGCATTGATTTCGCATTTGCTGCACGTCTGCTGTTTCCAGGCCTCTGGAGGGGCCTCCGGTCGACCCCTGGCGCATCGATTTGGCACGCCATGGCGACGCCAGCGCTGCAGCGCCTGGGGCGGCCACCGTTCCCGCGCCCGGGCACTAATGCAGGGCTGCGACGGGCCAGCCATTAGGGTGACCTGACAGCATCAGCGAGGAGCCAGGGCCCCACTCAGCGAGCGCATATCCACCACTTAATGAGGCGCAGCCCGTCATTTGCTGATGTCAGAGGAGCACAGGGGAATGGAAAAACAAATTTATGGTGACTCTGGTCTGATCTAGCACGAGTCTGGTCTGTTTATCTGCAGTATCTATCAGTTTATCTACGCATCTCTGACGAGATAGTGATAGATACTGCGCTCTGAAGGATTCGTCTTCGTGGAATTAGACGCGGACCGGATGCGCCAGATACGCCTGCGTTTTCTCTCTTCCCCCAATTCTTTGTGTTTGACAACTTTAATTTTGATTTCACATCCTGATAATGACAGACGGGCCTGATGAACATCAGCGTGTTGACCCAAAGTGCACCAAAAAAGCTATTGCTCTCGAAGTACACGTGTTATCTCCGCAGTGTATACCCAAGGTACTGTTAAAAGAGCTTTTTCTCTGTTTATAAGAATGAGATTAAGGTGCACCGTGTAATAAAAGGAGGAACGGGGAAAAAAATTCCGGATGGAAAAAAGATGAGCAGTTGCCCAGATTTGTGTGTTCTCTCCTCCAGGGTGGCCTGGATTCATCACGTGGATGTGGCACAAGCCTTTACCGTATGTTTTTACTGCCTAGTTTTATGGTACCTCTCCACAAATCTGCTCTTCCTCATTTTCTGAAGCGTATATAAAGTAATTCTCTTCGAAGAACCTCCGTGCGGGCCACGGATTTTAACGACACGTAATATGGCCCGTAGATGCCCTACAGATGTTGTTTTTAGTGTCTGCGTGGTGATTTCCTTATAATCTATAGTCCTGTGCCTTCCACGGAGAGGCAAACTTACACAACTGGCAGTTTAAATTTAGGGTTAGGGTTTGTGCATGGGGCATGGTGGTGCCGTGGGTTTGGCTCAGTCCTACTCTCTGGGCGGCCTGGGCGTCGAGTCCTGCTTGGGGTGCCTTGTGACTGATGGGCGTCCCATGTTGGGTGTGTCCCCTCCCCTTCCCGCCCTGCGTGTGTGGGTTAGGGTTTGGTCTTAGACAATTTTGAAGGCTACATTGTTGATTCTCGGCCCATTTGCTTCTTTTCTTTTCTATTCTTTTCACTTCGGTGAGTTTAGCCGTGGCTGTACAAGTGTGACGGGCTTTGACATGGTCGAGAGGACCGCAGGGCTGCGAGTCTTTGTCGGGCTGATAAGGTGAGGGGTTTTCGCGCTCAGGCAGGGTTCCCAAGTGGTCTCCTGCTGCCGTCTTCCGTAGCTGTCGTTCGACTGTGGGAGGAACCACACGCAAACACAGGGGGAACATTGCGAACTCCACACAAACTGAGCAAGATCCAAACCCGGATCTCGTGCCGCAGACCAGAAGCTGCGAGGCAGCGGCCCTGCCTGCCGTTGGACCGCTGTTCAGGCGACATCATGGTTCAGCGTGTACCGCTGTTCAACAAGATCGCCGCAATGCTCGGTGCAAGCGGTCAGTATCGGCATGGCATTATCACGCTATCTCTCCGTCCTCTGTGCCCCAGCGCGAAACTGGACACCTGCATCCTCCTCCCCCCACCATGCTTTCAGTAAATTCTGGGAGTCTCCAGATCCTCGGTTCCTCTCCCCCGGGGCAGCCAGAGGCGGGAGTGAAGCTCGTCGTTTCTAGGCTCTTGCTTTAATGACGGCATGTGGTCACCCTTCCGGCCAGGGCTTTCGGCAGCTCCGCTGGCTACCGCCTGCGTCTCCAAAGGAGGTAATCGAATAAACAAGCAATCGCGGGCGGCGACGGCAGCGTGTCACGGACCGATGCCATCGACATGATGAGCGGCGCAGATGGGGAAAGGCCTTTGTGGACAGGAAGGATGACTCATCGCCCACGAGGATCCCGGGTGCACCTGTGCGCACCGCGCCAGCCGGAGTGACGTGCTTCGCCCGTTCCTCCGGCTGCCCTGTCTGCTGATTGACCCAGCCCCTGTTACCCACAATTCCCTCAGGGTGGGTTGAGCCTCTGGGCTTTACAGCTGCTCTTTTCTTCTGTGACTCAACATCCGTGACCGCTGTCTCATCACAACCTCCAGCGCGATTTATATTTTGCATTTTTCGCTTGTTTTCTGTAATAATAGAGCCCCGCTGCCCTGTTCCACCGTCTGGGCTCACTGGAATGCAAATGGACTCTGCAGTTGAGGTTCGAGGGTCACTGTGGCTGTTGCCTCAGCTGCAAGACACACACATTCCTTTGATGTGAAGGCCTGGAGAACATGTTATTGTAAACTTCCCTTTCCTTTTGATTAATAGGAAGCACATATCCTGTTCAAAACAGTGAGCGATGTGAAAAATAAGAACCGTCTCGAGTTTGACAGCTCGTCATTTCGCTTACGCCACTTACGGTGGGGAAAAAACTAGTTTTCTTTTTCCGCCCGCTGAAGGCGCCTCAGAGCATATCTGCAATGTGGGGCGTAAGCTGTCTGTTTAAACCCATCATTTACATTTACGTTCATTCGTTTATACTTTGCAATGGATTGATGACCCATACAAGGAGTGCCCTCCCAAGCAATCCCAAGGGGGGATGGGTAGGTGGTAGTGTAGTGATAAGGGCTGCTGTTCTGCACCCAAAGGTTGCTGGTTCAGGTCTCCCCTCTGGTTGTAATACCCTTGAGCGCTGTGCTAACCCTGAATTGTGCCGCTAAACTTACCCAGCTGTACGAATGGGTAAATGCTTATGAATGTAATAATTGTAACCTTAATGTTGTAAGTTCCTTTAGAGAAAAGCGTCAGCTAAATGAGTAAATATAGCCCAAGCCTGACACCCTGTGCTTCTGGAGTAGGCTGTGGATGTTTCTGTGGACTGCAACTTAGAGTAAGCAGAGGTGCACAACACAGCAAAAGACCTAGATTTCCAACATGATGGTTGCAGCCTAATGTTTCTCCAGAGACTCCTCTGGTTTGCCTTCTTTGCACTCATAGCTGCCCGTGGAAGTGAGGAAATGTGACTGTCACCCATGATTTCATTAATAATATGATAATTAATAAATGCTAATACGCAGTAATCCATGGGTGTGTGCAGCACGTCTGTCCTCGTTCGTGCTGTAGTGTTACCCTGGACCACAGGGTGCTTTCCAGGGCTGTTCGTTGCCACTCTGAACAAGGTACATCCTTGTGGTCAAATACAACAAGCAATCCACAGCTACCATTCACACTCGTAAATGTGACAATGTGTGCTGTGTGTGTGTGTGTCAGCCAGTCAAACTTTTCATAGGTTTCCTCTGGACGACACTGCGGTGCCCGTCGGAACGGGAACGACCGGCCGTGACTCTGATCTTCCGGTCGGATGCCGTCGTTTCTCGGACAGCTCCCTCACTGAGCGCAGCGCCTAGCAACTGCTTCTGGGGTGTGGTTGCTATGATGGGAACACACACGTGTGTGTATGTACGTGGTCTAGCTGTGGAAAAACAAGCCAAAAAGAGTGCGTCATAACTAAGCGCAGAGCTTTGGACGTTTCTGAGCCGAGAGACTAAACATATCCGTGTGCGTCCATCCATCACGCGCGTGACAGAGTCCAGTTAAGGCTGTTGTGGATGATTCTGCTCTGTACCTCTCTTCTGCCCTGGCCGGTCTTTCTGAGCATCTCCAGCGGCTTATTGTCGTTTTTGATGATTCGTCAAAGGATGTTGTCTTTATTCTCGACATTTGTTTTTTTTTTTTTTTTTTCCACGCAGCTTTGGATTTTTAGGAATAATTTTACAGGAACCTCAGGTGTGGTGGGCGATCCAGAGCGTGCACGAGGACAGCGCGGTGTCGCGTTCACGCGGTCGTGGCGGGAATGTTAATTTCAGGATCATGCTGGGAATATTCAGGTCTGTTTACTGGGTTATGGCTGGAATGTTAATTACCGTCAGTTTAGACTTCAGAGAAGGTGGTGCAAGGGGAGGTGATGACGTTTCGGCTGGAGATGGGGTCGCGGCGGCACAGGTTCAGAGCACGGCGCAGCGCAGCAATGCTTGGCGTCCGGTCCGGACGGAGCTGGGACACGTTTGCCGCGAGTTGGGATTCCAGGGCATGTTTACCTCTGACCCCTTCATCAACACCATCCCTACGTAGATGTAGGGGGCCCGCGCAGCTTCCTTCACTCACCCTCTCCCACCCATTGGGCTCTCCTCTCTCGCAAAGCTCACGTTTACCTTTTCTTTCATTCCTGCCCCGTGGATTTTTTTATTTATTTTTTAAAACTTGGCTATTATGAAACAAGGGGGTAATAATTCTGATAGCAGTTGTTCTCCCAAGCATAAGAGATTCTTTTATTTCCCTTTATCACTTTATTCATGGTTAAGATGAAGAGTAGTTCATAGTTTAGTGCTGTGAGAAGAGAATGGTGAATTCATGGGTAAATAATGGATGGGAAATGGCTTCTGCAGTTGGAAGGTTTTTGCTGCTGCCATTGGATCAAGAGAAACTGTCTCCTCGGTATGTTCTGTAGCCTCATCGTCTCACGTAGAAACAAACGCGGTGTGTGTTTTCTAGAAGATTCCCTGGACGTCCAGACGGCAGCTGCAGCTGGTTGGTGAACAATGCCTTGCAAATGTTTCGCTAATGCTGTGAGGTGCTTTGATGGAGAAGCAGCACTAGACCCCCATCCCTGGTGCCCACACATGCTGTCTCACTCGCGCACACACACGCACACACACACACACCTGAGATAATTCCAAGACATTCATTAAAAAGTATATTTTATTATTGTGTTCTTCCTCTGGTGGTCCTGTGCATAAACAGCCATGGGTGGTCTGCTCCAGGTCCTGACGGTTCTACGGCATCAAGTGTCAGAGAAACACCCCCCAGCTGAATCCTGCCATGACCTGGTCATCCTCCACTGGTGGTCACTGACACAGGATTGTAAGCAACTCTCTGACATGACAGCTGGTAGCATAGTGGTTAGAGCTGCTGCCTTTGGATACAAAGATCAGAGGTCTGAATCCTACCTCCTGCTGTATACCCTTGAGCAAGGTACTTACCTCAAATTGCTCCAGTAGAAATGCCGGCCTGTATAAATCGGTAAATAACTCTAAGAAACTTAACGTTGTAAGTCGCTTAGAGAAAAGCATCAGCTAACGAAATAAATTTACATGAAGCTTGATGCATGTCTAGAGGCTCGGTACTTGTGTTATGTCGTCCAGCTGTGTACTGAAGGAGCTCAGGGGTTTGAACTTAGACACGCCGTGCTGCCGAGGAGCTCCATACTGGACCTGCGAAAATACAGGACCTGGCTCTTTGGAACAACACAACTGTTTCTGAGGTTGTAGCAGCATGATCGACACGGTGGAGGATGCTGACTCTACGTGGCTGTATGTGAAAGGATTGCGGTGTCTGTTGTCCCAGGGCCAGTACTGTATGACCAAAAGGCCTGTCACCCACTTAGAGCTGCATCTTATCAAATACCCTGGTGGATTTCCATGTAGCGGCATGTCTGGATGACACCTTCCTGCAGTGTTACTATCATCCAAGATTTATTCACACATTCGTTGTTTGTTTAGGTCTAGATGTAGTATAAATTCTTACCTCACACTCTAATTCGGTACGGCACGATAAACTGAGATAACATTTGATGGGTTGGTCTTGGGGGGGGTGCGGTGGTGCAGTAGGTTTGGCCACGTCCTGCTCTCTGGTGGGTCTGGGGTTCGAGTCCCGCTTGGGGTGCCTTGCGACGGACTGGGGTCCGCCCTGGGTGTGTCCCTTCCCTCCTCCAGCCCTACGCCCCGTGTTGCCGGGTTAGGCCCCGGCTTCCTGCGACCCCACTTGGGACAAGCAGTTTCAGACTGTGTGTGTGGGTTGATCTTGGTTGAAAGATTTTCGTTTTCATTATCACTGAAGCAATGTCCAAAGTTTGGGCCGATTCACTATGAAGTGTGTCTCAACCCTGGCTTTTTGTACGAATGCGTTTCAAAGACGTGGATTCGGTGTGTATCAGTAGAGAAACGTGCCATATGGGTTGAATCGTGTTTGCAGAGGGTGTGACAAGTGTGAGTCCAGAATGTCTGTTGAATTTCAAAGCATCTGAATCGCAGCCCATGAAATATCCTGAGGAATACCGTGCCTGACTGAAACAGGCAGTTAATCCTCTCTTTATAGCATTCCTTAATGGAAGGCACTTTTAAAACTATGATTTGTGAATATTTTGACTTCAGCTGTTTTATTACACTTGTGGAATTGCACACAGTTTTAGCAGTGAAACTCTTTATTTGGGCACCCAAGGAGCGTGGTACAGTATGCCTCATGAGGGTAGGGTCTTGAATTTGATTCGGGCAACTATAGGAAGCCAGTGCAGAGAAGTGAGAAGAGGAGATACATGGGAGCGTTTTGGCAAATCAAACACAACTCGTGCAGCAGCAATCTGTATCAGCTGCTGAGGTTTGATGGCAGTAGCGGGAAGGCCACACAGGAGAGAGTTGCAGTAGTCCAGACAGGATGTCACCGTGGCCTGGACAAGTAGTTGGGCTGAGTCAATTGTGAGGTAAGGACAGATCCTAGGAATATTATGCAGGATGTATCTGAAGGACCGGGTTGTGGCTTCGATATGCTGAGAGAAAGATATATTCGCGTCAGTCGTTACTCCCAGACTCTTAGCCAAGGAGGTAGGCAAGATGAGTGAGCTCTTGAAGTTTGTTGCTCCAGGATGTCTGCAGAGGGCTTTCCTACCTTCTGTGGTACAGCTGGTGGACCAATGTTGGACCAGGTTGGTAAAGGGGTGGACCAAGCACCCATGTCCATACAGCTGGGAGGAGAGGGAGGAGAGGAGGTGTTCAAATGAAGACCTCAGCCATGATATCCACCATTGTTTTCTGGGTCAGGGGTTGCAGGGCAGCTAAATAAAAACATCAATACGGTTGTGTGGGCAGTGACATGTAAAAGGCTTCACTATGAACTCGCTCACATTCTGCATTTTCAGTGTGTTTTTATTCCATTGACAACTGCTCAGGTCTTTTTTGTAATCCAGTTTTGAATGACAGCAGGTGGCGTAGTGGTTACAGCCAGCACCTTGCACTGAAAGGATCTGGGCTACAGTTCCATCTCCTGCTTCAGTATCCTTGATCAAGGCACTTTCATTACTCCAGTAAAAAATACCCTCTGCTTTGTAAATGGGTAAATTGTTTAAAGTACCTTGATGTTTAAAGTTTGTTTAGTAAAAAGTGCCATATAAGTGAATAAATAAGTAAATGAATGACCAACCAAAATTAGCTTTAATACACAAAATCTGAAACCGCTTGTCCCATATGGGGTTGCGGGAAGCCGGAGCCTAACCCAGCAACACAGGGCACAGAGCTGTAGGGGTAAGGGACACACCCAGGACAGGACACCAGTCCTTCACAAGGCACCCCCAGCAGGACTCGAACCCCAGACCCTGCAAAAAGCAGGACCTGGTCAAATCCACTGCGCCACCCCCCCCCAGCTTTAGTATTGTTTTGTTAACAATAAATGTGTTATATTGCTTTTTCAGTGGTTTCCAACTTTTTCCCATAATTCCAGAACAACAAAACTCCTTAGAAAGTGTGTTTGCGGTGCTGTAATGGCACTCTCTGCCCTCAGCTGATCTTGACCTTCGCGTGGATGTTTTGTGACGATTTGCATCACGACTGTGCTCAACGTGTCCAGTAAAAACAGTCGTGGCTGAGATAAAGCGCAGCAGCACAAGTGTTCTTTCTGTGCGCTACGTTGGATCGGGCACGGAGCTCACGCTGCCGTAGAGAGAAAATTAGCCCTTCCTGAGCGCATTTTCCTCCACGTATCATACACGCAGGCAGGATTTTCTACTTTATGGCCATTATTGCTGCTTAATCGTGCGTGTATGTTCGTGTGTGTGCATGCATGTACCATTACATGCTCCCAAAGAAAAAGATATCATCCCTTTTTTCTTGAAAATCCTGCTTTTTCACATTCTGCTTCTGCACCGTGCAAAAGTTATTTGACGACTTCTGGCTGAGCACCGAGAGTGACATGGGCAGAACTGGGCACTGAGATATGGTTTCGAAACTGTAAGCGTGGCGCACGCTTCTGAAGACACTGTAAAGACGTCAGAAGAATCGGTGCTGGAACTAGATTTGGAGATTTTGGTGGCTGTGAAATGCGTGTCTTCAACAGATCACATCATAACTGTATTGCATTTTGTCTTTTTGTACTGCATTTGCGCTGTAATGCATTCCGCCTGCAGCATCACGAAGACCTTCTGACACTCCAAAAACAGTATGTCTACTTTTATTCATTTAGCTGACACTTTTCTCCAAAGCATCTTATAATGTTAAGCTATTAACAACTATTTACCAATTTATACAAGCTGGGTAATTTCACTGCAGTAATTTAGGATAAGTACCTTGCTCAAGGGTACTACATCTGGAGGTGGTATTTGAACCTGAAACCTTTCAGCTCTAGAGACAGCAGCTCTAACCACTACGCTACCGACAGTAAACGTCGAGGAGATGAGAGGGGTCCGTCTCGTCTCAGATGAACATGTAGCAATTAATTAATATAGAAATTCATTTAAATTTAAGAGTTCGAGCTAAAAGCAGTAGTTAAATGTTTCACATATAAAGGACATGGCGGCATTATTACGTTCACTTTTTCCCTGCCTGTTGTCAGCTTTAAATGCATTTGTGGGCATTTGATCTGATACCAATGTGATCCATAAACCATGTCTGTCCACCAGGCGTCCTAGAATGATGGGACTTGGTGTATCAGAGATGTACTTTGCAGACCCTCTCACTTTTACAGTGTTTTCCTTGCAGGGTTAACCAAACTGTGCCTTAGACCAACGAAAATAAACATTTCTTCACGGTACGGCAAGACTGGTTGTAACCGGTGGTCTCGGGGCACGAATATATGTTCTTTTGATGATGATTATAATGATGATGGTGATGATGATGATGGTTGGCTTGCTGGAAGGGGGCTGTTGAGTGTTGCGAGAATGTTGTGTTTTTTTTTTTTCCTCTCTTTTTCCTGAAATGTAGTTCCGAATCCACGGAGCTGCTACGGCAGTCAAAACAAACAGGCGTTATCCGCCGTGCGGTGCCGTGCGTGGCTCTGGTTATGAAAACACCTCCCCCTGCAGGTGAGAAGTGACATTGCGTGGCGGTGCTGGAGTCGAGCCCCTGTGAAAAAAACCGCCGTCGGGCAGCACTTCTTTGGGCCATCTGATTAGGACGGTGTAATCCTAATTAGACTGTGAGGTCAGATTAATTAAGCTGGGAATGAGCTGCAGAAGAACCCCCGGGGACAGCGAATTAATGAGTCCCGGATCTGACCTCGGTCCTCTGCCATACAGCAGGGCTCCCGTCGAGTCACGCACGCGCACGTACATACGTACACACGCACGCTCGCATGTATATGTCACGTGGCAAAATTCTGGGTTAGTAGCTTCTGGTCGCTACAGCAGGGTTCAGGATCACTACAGCAGCCTTGATCTGAGCCAGCGGACATCAGGTTATAAGTCCGTCCTTAACCACTGGTTGTCCTCGTGTTTTTGCTTACATGTACCGTACATTTATTCATTTAATTAACACGCCCCCTCCCAAAGCAACTTAGTGTTAGGCTGCCTGCAGTTTTTTTTAGAAATATTTTTTTTTTGTTTTACATATGAGTAAGTTTTACTGGAGCAATTTAAGGTAAGTACCTTGCTCAAGGGTACTACAGCAAGATGTGGGGTTCAACCTTGCAATTTCTGAGCCCAACGGCACCAGCTCTAACCACACTACTAGCTGGTCTTTTAAGTTCTTTTTTCGGGCTTCTTTAGGGTGCGCTTGGCCTTTTTCAAGCAGCATTGTACACTGATCGCTGATTTTTAACTTATCGGTGTCCACTTATCCCCCGGACCAAAAACAGCATGATGAAATGACTTATTCCAATATTTGTTTTGGGGAAAAATTCGAATACATTCCCAGGCCTAATTCTAACAATTCCCCACAATCCAGTGCACCTTACAGTCTCACAGCCAATTTCAAATGTAGTCTCAGTTTTTCACCCTGGCCCAAATGTCTCCGTCTCAGCCCGCAATGTGTCAGACCAGAAGCATGGAAACCTGGATCGATTAATCACGCACATTTTCTGAACCGCTTGTCCCATACGGGGTCGCGGGGAACCGGAGCCTAACCCGGCAACACAGGGCGCAAGGCTGGGGGGGGGACACACACCCAGGACGGGACACCGGTCCGCCGCAAGGCACCCCAAGCGGGACTTGAACCCCAGACCCACCAGAGAGCAGGATTCAGCCAAACCCACTGCGCCCCTGCGCTCCGCACTGATTAATGATTAGTGGTATTGATAATCGCAGACTAGATACCAGGGGAATGAAAAATAGGGAATTTAGAGTGCATTTATAGTTGAACATTTGCCAGTTGTCCCTAGTTTTCAAATTAGTCCCTAATGTAACACTATCAGGGATGCTGCTGAGTTCTAATGGAACCCATTTCATTGTATTGTTGAGACCGAGCCGTGTGTGTCGCGGCCAAGCCGAGGGATAGTGCACCAGCGGTACCCTGGTGCGTCTCAGGGCAATGGGCCACCTGACTCGCACCAAGATCCAACACGGACGCACAACAGGCCCAGGAGCGAGCAGCTCAGCCCCTGCAGCGCTTACAGTGCTCCATGGTGCATTTAACCTGCGTTATGCCGTTGTCTGATCGCTGGAGGAATCATCTCATCCGTCGTTCCGTACGCCTCAGTCACGCGAGGTTAAAGCCAGCCTGCATCAAATGATAAAGGGCTCTAATTGGTGAGAGAACTTTCTGGGTGTAACTCGTCTCGGAAGGAAGAGAAGTAGACAGGGGAGAAGGTGCGGACAAGGTCGGAGGGTCGACGTTATGGGTACGTCACCGTCGAGTTTGTCGTGGAGGTGACAGTTAGAGCAGCTCGGGACACATCTACCGACTGGCTTGGGAAAAAAGGGCAAAGGAGAACAGGACATCGCCACTTATTGTTTACGAGATGGGCACAGACGTGAACCGTAGCTAAGGTTCAAGCCACACCTGCTGTGTTTCGCTGATCCTCTCCTGTGGCCACAGCTCAGCTGCATGTTGAGCTGGAGGCTGACGGAGGCTGAGGTGACAAGGCCGGCCGTCCTTCTCCTCTGAGATCCGGTGTTGGGGTTCGGGACGTTTCGTCTACAGATCGCCACCTATGAGGCTTGCAGATTCCCAACAATGACAAGTGAGTGAGTCAGCCCACAGTGAGTGACGCTCTGGGGTGTTTCCTTCTGGATGGATGGATGGATGGATGGATGGATGGACGGACGGACGGACGGACATAGCTTTATTGATCGTGAAGGAAACTTCACAGTTGTATTAAAGGTGTACTTACCTAAAACTCCGGTTTGCTGTAATTGCATCACAAAATCAGATTTCTAATATTGGTATCTATTTGAAATCCAGCATCTAATTGCTGATTCTGGGCCTTTCTGTCCCAGACACGACTTTGTCCCGCGTGCCGCACTCACGCACAGCCATTTTCAACCAGTTGAGCCCTTTCCATTGTCTGAAATGGGAGCTTTCGCACTTAGTACAGTGTGGCGGAGTGGAAAGTACACATGGAAGCACGTGCACTTTCCTCAAGAGCATCTTCAGCACCCCTGGCTGCAGACACAGGAGTTCATGTTTATTCACTGAGCTGATGCTTTTCTTCAAAGCGGCTTATAGCGTTAAGGTACCTAAAACTGTTTACCCTTATATACAGCGCGGCAATTTTACTGGAGCCATTTAGGGTAAGTACCTTGCTCAAGGGTACAGCCAGAGGTGACCTCTGAGCCCAAAGGCAGCAGCTGTAACAGCTACGCTACCAGCTGAGCTGTAACCGTAACGGTCCCCACTCATGGCCACTACTTCCTCAACGAGGACTTTGTCGTAATACACCTTTGACTCTGCCTAGAGGTGTGCTGGCACCATGTTTTCCAGCTTTCCCTCTTGCTCTTTGGCTGCGCACTACCGACAGTACATTTTGCCCCCTCTACATCCCTTCTGCACTCTGGGAGAACAGGCTCATTTGGCGGCGGGTCGTCGCGTGTCGCGTTTGTCCTCGGCACCGGAGGCGAACGCCCGCCGTGGCCGATCGCCGTGCTTCCGATGCGTAACGCGTTCGTTTAAACACGCGAGCCTCGTGCTGGATGTCGGCGCGCGTCCGCCCCACTGCTTTGTGCTCCCGAGAGCAGGCGGCGTGTGATGTGGGGTGGCTGCGACGGCTCCGTTCGTTGTTGCAGGCGAGTGGAAAATGCCTCTCCGACGCCCACAGGAGAGCTCGCTGACTGTTAATTAGAATGCGTGAAGTTGCCAGCCTTGTGGAGCCCATTAAGCGGCGAAGAGGAGTGTGTAAAGCGAACCTCGCTGCTAAATTGAATTACAAGCCCACGCCGTCAAGCAAAATGGAGATGTGGGGGGGGGGGGGGGGGGGGGGGGGAGCGGCAGGCCATGAGCATTCGCGTCTCGCTCATCCTCTGCACAGCACTTTTATTTTTAGCCCTCTGCTAATAAGCCGGCACAGCTGGCAGGGGGAGATGGGGCCGTGCGGGGCGGGCACTGGTACCCCATCCCTGTCCGTGTCCCTCTCCGCTTTCTCCGCAGATGGCCCCTCCTGTCCCATAATGGTGCCCGCATCCACCTTCGGCCCTGCGGGGCTTGCTGAGGACGCAGAGGCACATCCCAGGGAACACGGTTACACCGTTTATAAGCAGAGTGGTTTCTCTTCCTTTCGCTCTATCGTTCTAGTGTGTTACGCCCATTGCTCGCGCAATAAGGTTAGTTTATTCCATGAATTCACACTTGTAGGCCAAGTCCGTCACATCACAGTTACTTGTCATCTTGGCATCAGCAAAAAATAGTTCGTTGCCAGGCTACAAATATGTTGCGTAAAATCAATTAAAAGACCAAATAACATCAACCTTTTTTAGAATATGTCTTGTTATATTTACACACACACACACACATTTTCAGAACCGCTTGTCCCTCACGGGGTCACAGGAAACCGGAGCCTACCCGGCAACACAGGGCGTAAGGCCGGAGGGGGAAGGGGACACACCCAGGACGGGACGCCAGTCCGTCGCAAGGCACCCCAAGCGGGACTCGAACCCCAGACCCACCGAAGAGCAGGACTGCGGCCCAACCCACTGCGCCACCGCATCCCCCCGTTATATTTACATTCATTCATTATCAATGACTAGTTGTCTCATGCTTTAAATACTTGGCTCACAGACTTTTAATATATTTTAAATGTGGCTTTTCCCTGCTGGGGAAAATACTGTACTGCTCTGTTTTACTGTTTTAAAGCAGACTTTTTGGTGACACTGTTAAAGCAGCCATCCCAAGTCAATGTGGTGATGGAGAACTAAACCACAGCCCTGCAACACACGGAAGCATTGTTAGACTCTCACCTCTGTTGAAAGGGTGTCTTTTTATTGTTTTACTTTGTAAGTATCAATCTGTCTCTATACCAGTCTTGGAAATAGGAAGGATTGTTTTTTTATTTAATTGAAGTGTGAGTCTTCGTGAAATCTCACATACACACACACACACACACACACACACACACACACACACACACACACACACACACACACACACACACACACACACACACACACACAGTCCAAAGGGGCTTGTCCCAAGCAGGGTCACAGCAAGCCAGAGCCTAACCTAGCAGCACAGGGTGTGGGGTTGGTTGGGGAGGGGACACACCCAGGACGGGACGCCAGTCCATCACGAGGCGCCCCAAGCAGGACTCGAACCCCAGACCCACCGGAGTGCAAGGCTTTGCCAAACCCGCTGCACCATCGTGCCCCTTTCATAAAGTCACCACAGTGGTAATAAAACAGACACATTATTTGAGGCGCTGACTTTATGGACGTGTGTGTTAAGCTCACAACCACTAACAGGCGATCTTCTTTCTTTCCTTTCTTACCACCAGTGCCGCACACCCAGTGCTTCCGACATTGTCCCAGAAATGTCTTAACAAATCCCTGATCTAAATTATGACTGAAATGTGGGCAGAGAATGCAAATGCAAATTTAATTAGCGCCACTGAAGCCTAGCTGAGAGTTCTCACAATCAGTCTAGCATTTACAAATTGAAGCACTTGAGAGAAATATGAAAGAAGAACTTGAGTATTCTACATGGATTCACTGCGTGGTGCTGCTGTAGTACCACTGAGAAAGGTGCTTGAGCTCAGTTACATCAGAAATGCAATTGTGGGCTATTGGCACGTGTTCATTTTCACTAAATTGTGCGTATTGTGAATTTGTTTCTTTACTGACACAGCGTTGGACAGCTTTCGGTGTTAGATCCATTTTTACCGACTGGTAGTTTCACTAGTGGTGTTCATTGAGTGTACTCACTCTAGAAGAAGGGACATAGGGGGAGGAAACACACCCCGGACGGGACGCCAGTCCATCACAAGGCACCCCAAGCAGGACTCGAACCCCAGACCCACCAGAGAGCAGGCACAGGCCAAACCCACGGCACCACCACACCCCCCTTATATAAAAAAAAAATACTGCAATTAAAATATTGAATCAGAATCAGAATCAGAATCAGAACGAGCTTTATTGCCAAGTATGTTCGCACATACAAGGAATTTGTCTTGGTGACAGGAACTACCACAGCACAGACAGAATGACAGTGACAAGACAGGTGAAAAGATAGAGTATGTGAGCAAGGGATAAAAAATATTTAAAAATATAAAGTACCAAATATACAAAAATAGTCACTAGATAAATCCAAGGTACAACAGCAGAAGTGGAGAACATTGTTATACTATGTGCACTGCAAGTTTAATTTAGCTTTTTCGGGACGCCTCCTAATTGAGCATCTGTGTGCGGCCCCCTTAAGACGGTGAGGTTACAAAGCCTGGTAATTGAGATGCATTAATTGGGTTACGAACAGCGCAGTAAACACTGGAAGTAGATCTTTAATTAACAGGTTCTTGGCTTTTTTTTTTATTTTTGCCCTTTCTTTAAATGGAAGGACCGGCTATTAAACTCATTAATGTAATCCTCACCATGCCCCCTAAGTTTACTCCAGCTCTTTATTCCATGCTGACAGCCTTTTTTATGTCCCAGAACATGATGGGATCACTTATTTCAGACATGAGGATTGGTGTTCATAAATAGAAGCAAAAGATGAATGAAAAACTTTGATTTGTTACATGAATCCCATGTGGAAGTGCAGCTGACCCACGTGTGTTTCACAGCTCAGCAACTTCTTCCGTTTACATTGATTCATTTAGAAGACATTTTTCTCCATAGCGACGTTCATCTCACGATGTACATCTTCGTACGGTGTGTGTTAAATGTAGGGTGGGATTTTAACCCTGACATCATTAAGGCAATGTTCTCAGGAAAGACTAAATGACACATGTTGACGTAAGGTTATAAACAAGTATCTGTCTCTCTGTATATCTCTATATCTGTACATATGTATCTTTATGGAGGCAGCTGCTAGCATAGTGGTCAGCACTTCTACCCTCGAACCCAAGGATTGCGGATTCAATTCCCACCTCTGGCTGTACTACGTTTGATCAAGGTACTTACCCTAAATTGCTCCAGTAAAATTACTCAGCTGTACAAATGTGTAAATAATTGTAAGTACCTTCACATTGTAAGTTGCTTTGGGGAAAAAAGCATCAGCTACATGAATAAATGTCTGCCTTTGTATCTAACTCTCTATCTACAGTGTCTGTGTGTTTATTCGAGAGAAAAATACATGGTGTGTGCATGTCTCACTTGGTTTTTTAACTTGTGTGTGTACATGTGAGAGTGAGTGTGTGACGTACTTGTTGTAGGAGGACACGCAGTCGTTCATAATGGATGGATAGATACTCTGGTTGTTAGACTGTTTATGTTCTGTCCACTGTACCCGAAAGAGGTGTTTACTATATCTGGCTGCTGACCCTCCATTGGCCTCTTGTGTTCTTGGATTGGTGACTTTCAGCATAAAACCTTCCGCTGCTCCGACCTTTGGTGTGTGTTCCCTCAAGCTGGGCTGTGTGGGCAGTGTCATCCTCCTATCTGCAAGCTGGCTTCCGCAAGTCATCTGATGATCCATTAGACCTTGGAAAAGAAAGCTTCCAGACCCTGCAGCAATCCACTAGGTTGGACAGCCTGTCCTGAACAGCTATTCTCTCGCTGGCTTGTTCCTCAGGTGTGCATTGGTTGTGTTTCAGTTATATTTCATGTTCTAATAAGCATCTGGCTCTTGATTGCCAAACGCATATGTCCAGTTGGCGCGTTGCCGGTCGTACGTGTTATCTGTGATTTGCTTGCACAGAACATGTCTCACAGAGGGCCCGAACGAGTGAGATTTTGCAACGTGAGGCTCCTTTTGGCTTTCTGTGATGTGTTCTTGCATGGAGTAAAGCTCCGTCTCTGAGGAACATCCCATGCTGCACGCCAGGGTTGAGCGCATAAATCATGTAGGCTTTATAGAAGTTGTGCACTTTGAGGATGTATTGATTGGTCCAGGGCAGTATTTGCCAACAAGCACACATTAGCGCCGTCGATTTCCCCACCACAGATTGCGGTCGATCTTTTAACCTGCAGATCTAAAGGAAAGTTACATATGAAAAGAGTTACATAAATATTTCTGTTCAGCTTGAAAATACATTGGTTTTGGAACCTTGTGTTCCGAATATTATATCCTCCTCGACAGCCCCAACCGTTTCCCCTTAAGATAGAGGAGAGGTTAAGATTACTGAAAATCAGAGAATACTACACATTTGGGGAAATGACCATCTATGGGAATATTGAATTCCATGTTTCTTTTTCTGTGGAGTTGAAGGAAAGTATCACATAAAGTTGACTCAACACCTCATTGAAATAAATGATTTAAGGCTGTCAAACTGTGGTGAGACAAACAAAACACAGAGCTGAATACAGAGGACAAACCAGCGGTCTATATGTAGACTGCTTGTGTCTTTAAGGTTCCTCGAAGAGTTGACAGGCCGTGTCAGAAGGCATGAGAAAAGATACATGATACATCTGGTAATTTTTTGTCATTATCATCCTACGGAGATGAGCTACCAGCAGTGCAGGCTCCCATAGAGCAGTTTAAGTGTATGGTAACGTGATCTGGTTGAACTGATGCCCAGGCTAATATGTAGACAGAGAAACCTCAAAGTCCCTCAGCATATATTAGATGTCACCGTGAGGTTATACTGTACGTGTCCGAAGAATGTCCCTTCTATAGCCCTGCTGTGTGTTACTGTTTACTCACTGAAAGCTTGAACCCGGAGGAGGAGTTCCACCACAATTCTCCTGATCCCTCCGCAACTCTAGGCAACCTCAGTCCATGTGGCCATGTTTTCCCTTGGCGTAATGGAATTTTTTTGTATTGTCATGTTTGGTTCTTTTCATCTATTCATTTTCATTCTATCTGCTCACGTCCTGGAATCGTTTTCTTGTCAGCTCTGGATCTTCAAAGGTACTATTGAACTGTCCGTGTATTAGATCTGTATGAGTTGTTGGGTTTCTATCGCTCCTGTCATTTTGTGACTTTGGGATTTGCGTGAGCACAGCAGAATTTCATTCGGAAGCTCCGCTTACAATATCCCACCAAATACAGGCGTCCCTCCATTTACTAAATTAATAATTTCCTTAAAATAGCGCAGATATCATAATTTCAAATACAAATCAAATACAAATACAAATCCTATTTCCCATTATCTTAAATGGGAAAAACAATAATGTGTTCATAGCCCATTTGAAAACCCCAAATCAATTTTCCAAACATCAACAGAAAACTGTAAAACACCTATATGACCTAAATCAACTCAAGATTTCTGCACAATATAAAACACTCAGATTTGCATTTATATTTCTTTATTTAGCAGATTCTGTCCTCCGAAGCGACGTGCATCTCTGAAAACATTCAAAAACTGCTTTACTCCTCTTACTTTTGCTGTCCTCTTCCAGACCGTGCTTGGAAAACCCAGGATAGTTTTCTGGAGGTACTCTCACACACACATACACAATCTGAAACCGCTTGTCCCATGCAGGGTCGCGGGGAGCCAGAGCCTAACCCGGCAACGCGGGGCATGAAGCTGTAGGGGGAGGGGACGCACCCAGGACGGGACACCAGTCCATCGCAAGGCACCCCAAGCGGGACTCGAACCCCAGACCCACCCGAGAGCAGGACCCAGTCAAACCCACTGCACCACTGCACCCCCCTCTGGAGGTACTCCTCCAGTGTAATTCCTACTTTATTTTTAAATTGATCAGTTCTCAGGATAAGCAATAAACCAAGCAGGGATCCACTGAACGTGTTGCATTTATTGTCAACAACTTTCTGTACCTGCGCTCTGCTGCTAAAAAGCACATACATACTGAAAACCATCAGCTACACATTTCTTGCCAATTGCTGTCGCCACAATCGTTCAGTTAAGCAACGCACGCAATGTGGACGACGGACACGTCCGTGGACTTTCATATACTTCCCATAATGTCCCATTCTCTTAAAACAGCACTCTCGCTTTCCCAAGACGCCAAGAAACGGGAGATTCAGGCGCAATGTACGTTACTGCACTTCCGCTTCATTTGCGCAACTTTTCATCATTTAGTGGACACGCGTGGAAGAAATGTCATTTCACTTATATTGTTTTCCGTAAATTGAAAATTGGGAACCAAAAGCCAAGAGCGGTTACACCAGCATTTCGGATAAAGGGAGTTTGTAAACCGAGGGATGCCTGTACAGTCACGATGAGCGAAAGCCTGCAGGCGAAACATGACCGAAGGTTTTTGTTCTTGTCTTATGTTTCCGAATGACACTTTTCATTTCGCCACGGAGGAGCACCGCCTTGGAGAGCGGCCACCTCTCACAGGAAGGCCGGAGACCAGGGAGCTTCCTGCCCACTTAACCCAGATAGCTAGGTTAATGTGACCCGAATGCTGGGAAAGCGTGGTAAATACCCCTCTGTGCTTCGGCACCGAAAACCAAGTATTTCAGAACAACATTCAACATTTTTTCCGAAGGTTAAATTGAGTCCGGTTCTTCATTTGTTCCTCACGGTTTACAGGAAACTGTAAAAGTGCAGTTGCGCGGTGTCGTGTGCGGTGGCTTGGTGCTCGGCCGTTTCCGGCCTTCGTGGAGTACGGTAATCACAGTAATGACGCTGCTCAAAGCAGCGCACGACGACTAATGGCTGGCTGACGCAGCGGACCCATAATGCACTGTGCTTTATCTCGGTCTGCTGGCCCTGCGCCGCATGGCTGCACATCTGCGTGCTTCGGTGATGGCCTGCGTGCGTGTGTACGACTAGCGAGTGGAAAATAAAATCTAAACAAAAGGCGGTGGGTTTCAGGTGCTCCTTCGAGCTTCTTGCTCTTGTACCCTGGAAAAGGAACTTCGGCTCAGTTGCGCCAGCGAAATACTCAACTGTCAGTCAAGCGACACGTGTCGACTTTGTAATTTCAGCAAAAGCGCTGCACAGCTGCATGCAAAGCAGGGGAGTGTCTTGGACCTTAGAGTAGCTCGGTTGCCCCGCGTCACCGAAAAGGGCGGTCGTCTCTTGTCGCGCGTTAGTTGCGTGTCGTGCGTTAAGGTGGTGCGGTTGTGAATTTCTCTGCAGGAATTAGTAAAGTAGCTGTCCTATCCTACGCAATATGCGTTTGCGGGTGGGGTGCCGAAGCGATCTCGAGGCACTCGGCGCGGTCGCGATCCCCGTTGCTCTGGGCTAAATACTGCCGCGCAGTGTTCATCCCAAGTCGCTTTGGAGAAAAGCGTCTGCCGAATGAATAAATGAAAGTGTAAGAAAGCAGAGATTTATAGGTAGCTTCCCGTTGCGGGCCGTCTAATGGGCGCAAGGCGGAGCAAGGACATGGGACAGGCCGCGGGGCGAAGGACAGATGGGAGGCCAGCTCGGGAACGCTGAGCCTCGAAACACGGACTCATCCGCTCAGTGAATCATTACCATTTGACATGCCCCGTCAGTAATTCCAGCATGACTGCAGTGCTATTGGCAGTCTGCTCTAGATGCTTTCATTGTTAGAAATATTCAATACAGCTGTGTTTTCCGTGCAACGCGATCTCTAGGCTTCCCCGGATGCTACTTTGCAGCTATTCTTGCAGCTTCTTGTTTTCACCGTTTACATAAATAGTTAGTAACACATTTATTGCTGCTCTGTTTTGCACGACCTTTGCAGTATTTGATGTGACAGATATATTAGTTTCCAGGTCAGTACACTAACAGTATGCGCTTTTATGTAAGGTTAATTTTTTTCAGAATAAAACACCGAGTGCGGATCCGATGGCGCTCCACGAAAGTGTGGGAAATGGTGCTGTAATCGTTGCGGCTGTTTGTTGAAGGGCCATGGACCGAGCTGAAGGATTTTGATCATGGGAAATTGGGTTCAGTTCTATGCAAATCCAAATAATGACAAATGGAGGGCTCATAAAAATAGTTTCTGGCACCCAGCACTTCATTATAACGCTGTGACTCACATTACGGTTCTGTCTTTGTTATTGTTACCAAATTACGAATTGCCTCGAGCTTCCTTTCGAATAAACGCTAGAGCAACTGTAATCAATGCCATCTGCGTAACCTTTTTTCTCACCGAAAAATATTGATGTGCTAGGGCAAACATTGCGCTCGCCTTTGCTGATTTAATATTAAAATAACTTTGTGGCTCTTATTCCAGGAAACATTTTTTGACTGAATAGGTAATTCTGTTGGGGTTTGTCAAGGACTGTATTATATCCGAGTTAATTTTAAACAATGAAAAATTATTGAGCCAAAAATAAAACCGCCCTTTTTTCCGATTTCGATGGCGTTTAAATTAGCCACGAATCCACATCTACGGATGCTTTTCTTCAGATCGGTGCACAATGTACAAAAGGGTGTACGGTGTGTTTTTCAGACAAAGAGCTTTAGACAGGGAGCCGCAATTATCGAAACAAAGCAAAGTTTGTTGGATACTGTCATTTTTGCTGGCACTCGTTATTCAAGTAGCTGCCAATAGACTTGAGAGTCGAATCAGAAATACAAAGATGATCATGGCAGATTGCGTGATGCAAATTTATGGAGCTGTTAGGAGATCAAGAGGGAAACTGGTCTGAAAGAGATATGTTTTGAGACCTGTCTTAAATGCCGAGGGCGTCAGGGGACAATACAGCGCAAGTCTGAAACCCGAGACGTAAAGAAACGCAGAAGACTTGGAACTCTAAGCCCGGGTAAGGAAGCAGTTCCACAGAAAGGCAAGGACACTTAGGTGGATTTTGTATGTTTGAAAACTTCCAGAACAAGCAGTGCTGTGTGTGATCAACCTGAAACCCACAGCAGGGTGCTGGTCGGGGCACTTTTTCCTTCCGCTGTTTTGTCTGGGATTTGACGAGCACGGCCACGTGCAAGACGATCTTTGTTCAGAGCTCATCTCTGGAAAGTCAAACAAGCACAGATGGATCCCTGTGATGTAGACGCTGGCTGACCATAAACAATCAGCGGGAGCAAGGAAGACGTGTGCGCGTGCATGCGCGTGTGTGTGTGCGTGCGGTAAAAATCGACCGTTTGTTATCCATTTATTGGTTATATTCGGTTGTTAACCAACATAAGTAAATTAAACTCTGACATAGTGAGGACATCGTGAGAAAAATCTCCTTTTTTTTAACTTTTTGCTTCTCGTCCACCTTTCAGAAATTGAGTTTTATTAGGGTATAGATAGGAATCATTTGTTTCGGTGGGAGATCTCCACAATGATATCACAACATTCGTGCCTTTGCGGGAGCGCACATGCGATGCCAGTCTGTGCGCGTGTGAGAACATGCGTACATCCGTTACTGTGCTCTGCGTTGGCGAACAAGATCTGCAGCCCAGAAATCACCGATTCTGCACCGTCCTGTTCAGCTGAAAGTTCAAACCAACTGTTGGTCAGTGGCGGTCGGCTGGCACAGACATGCAGGACGTCACAGTTCTGGTGCAGCGTGACTTCTCTGGAGTCACCTCCCAAGTTCAGCCTCGTTTTCCACCTCCGCATCTCCCTCCAGAGCGCAGCGCAGCGGCAGCGTGGTGCTCCGATTCCGTGGGAACCCCGCGGTCGGGCCTTCTCGAGGTTTGTCCTTGTCGATTTTGACCGACTTTCTTTGCGCGTTTGTTCTGAATAGAGCGCATGCCCTCGGGGTTCCAGGAGGCCTCTTCGCTACGAACGCTTGTTTGCATTTGCTTACAGCGGTGTAGTAAACCAAAGAGGCGGTCGAACGAATAATTGGCTCCACATCTGGAAAAGACGTGTGTGGCACTCTGATTTATGCAGTGCTTAGTTGTGCTTGAACTAAAACTTATAAATAACCCGAAAGTGAAAAAGTACAAAAAAGTGAAACTGTCAGTGCCTGATCACTTCTAAGATACTCGGGATAATTTAGACGTTTATACAATGGGGCATTTTTACTCTGTTAAATTAGGGTAAGTACCTTGGTCAGTGGAACTACAGCAGAGAGAGGATTTCAGCTGAGGCCCTTCCAGTGGCAGTTGACGGTGATGGCTCTGCACGTGTCTGCTGTGTGTGTGTGTCTGTGTTTGTGTAGATGAGGAGTTCGGGAGTAAACCAGAGCAAAAATCAAGTCACTGCAGGCTTTCAGATAGTCATAGGCCATTCTTGACACCCCCGTCCCCACCGAGTCACGGCTTTCCTGAGAATCGTAGGATGAGGTTTGAGCCGAGGAGACGTTTTCCTGGCGTGACCATGCAGCGCTCCTCGAGAGTGATATTTCACACCTTCACCCTGTTTGGCGCAGCTGGACGCTTTCGTCGAAGCCGCTCGAGCCAGGGTTCCAGCCGGAGGGTCTAGAAACACTACGCTCTCGGTCACAGGTCTGCGAACTCGCTTCTGCTCGTCCTTCACCGCTTTGATCGCCGTGCCATCTGCGGCGCCTTTTTTAGCTCGTGAGCCGCAGCTCTCTCACTCACGCGCAGGGTGGAGCTGCGCTCGCCGGCCAGGGGCGCTAATGACCATATTGGCTACAGCACATAATGACCCAGTGTTTCAGCGGCCCTGCTGCCGCTGCTGCGCGCCACTCTCGGAAAATAACCGCTTCCTGCGCAGCGTCGCAGCCAAAGCGGTGCAGGAAGGCTACCCCTAATGGTGGGTGTGGTCGGCCGAGCTCCGGTGCCCTTGCTCCCTTGGCCTGCGTGAGTCATCGCGGTTCGCAGGAGGATGTAATGTGTGGTGTAATAGTGTAATTATCTCACCACCAGCTGCCTTGTTCGCTTACGGCATTCAATTTTCGTGACGCGCACAGTCCAGAAAGGACAAATTGCCCTACGTCGAGAGGTCTGGGGTTGCGGTATGTGGATGCATTATGCGCAGTGCCGTGATTCCCAGATACACTTTTAGCTCTACCTCTCGGGTTTCTCCGGACAATAGATGGAAACACTTTACTCTCATTAGTTGCTCTGCCAGATCAGATTGTCCAGATGAAGTGAAGCAGGGCTGCTGACCGGTGGCCGCGAACACCTCCTGCTGGTCACAGAGGGACACCTTCGCCACCTTCTTCGCACTCCAGTGTTCCTGCAACCACACCAGGTGATGGGACCCTAGCTCAGAGCACGGTACACCATACTCACTGCTGTGTTCTTTTTTGTCCCTCATCCATTGACTGCCTCTAGCTGCCCTCATCAGTTTCAGGGCTCTGGTTACAGCCTACAAAACCATCAATGGATCTCCTCCCTGTTTATCTACAAGACCTGATTGCTCTCTACAGCCCAACCAGACTGCTATGCTCTTCTACCTCTGCCTGCTTGGTCCCTCACACAAGACGTGCAAAATCAACAGCACAAAGGACTCCAGTGTGGTGGATTGACCTCCCCCCTCTCTCTCAGATCTGCTGAACCCCCTCAACATTAAAAATACATCTCTTTAGGACTGACCTCTCCTGATCTTCTATGTCCTCGATAAATGTGTACATTATTATCTATTCCATAATAATTTTAAAAAAAGCCTCTTTTCAGTGACTCGTGTGAAGGAAAATGGTTTATGCCATGGTATGTGACAAATGGGCTGTACTGTAGAATCATGTGTCTGCATCCAAATCTCTCCTCCTGTTGTTGTCGAAAAGCAGCAGCTCTAATCGCTGCACTACCTGCTGCTCAGTTAACACCGGGTATGTCCTGTCGAGTGCCACCGTTGCTACCGAAAGAGCTGCAGCGCATGTACCAATGCAGGGAAAGTGTGTGTGAGGAGGGCAGTGGAGAGCAGATGCCCTGGCAGATGGAGCAGACCCACACACTACACTTTGTCTTGGAAAAGGTGCTTTTAATGAAGGTCTCCTATGAGTGTTCTTGGTCTGGATGCTGAGGCCCCTGTAGTAAAAGTGATGCTGGGGAGCTGATGTCACCGGCAGATGAGTAGGAGCTGCTGGGGGGCCAGTTACCTAAGTCATTACATAAGGTGCGTATTCAGGTTGTAGAGGTGAAAAAACTGCTTGTGCGGGTCATTTCGTAACTTAATTTTGCAGCAGATGTGGTAATGTCCTGGTTAAGGAAGAACCCAGTAACAGTTCATGTCCCAGGAGCATCCCTGTTGACTCCATAATGCACAAATTTACAGTGTTTGTGTTCCTACGTTCCGTTGATGCTCTTGTTCAGAGTGACATGCAGTGATTTACCCGTTCGTACAGCTTGGTAGCTGCTTAACTGAAACCCTTGCGGGTGAGGAGCCGGATCAAGGTAGGGTGCCACTGCAGAAGGAGGGAATGGAACCCAGATCCCTGGAGCAGAAGGCAGCACCTCTTACTGCAACACTGCTGCCCCAGTTCACGTGGTGAGAAATAGGAGGAGGCACGCTATTAAATATTGACGGGGTGACAAGGCTGCAGGGAGATGCTGAGCCATGTGGACTTCCTGTTTCTGCCGGCATCACCTCAATGGTCTCTGAACCAGACGGGATGATGTCTATGCCCTAGTCCCACAGTCACCAGTCTGCTACTTCCTCCCCTCTGCAGAACAAAAGCTTGCTGGTTGCCTAAATAACCATGTCTTTTTAGATGCAATGGCAACAAAGAACCTTTTGGAACGCTGACTTTCACCTGTATGTTGTGCATCACTCCATCAATGTGCTTTAGGTAGCTGGGTGTGAAAATCCAGTGTCCAGACTGCTTCAAGTTGGACGTTGTCTCGATACAGAATGCCTGGCTTCCACGTCTGATGCTTGTGTGGAGCATAAGCTCGCCGTGTGGAAACGGCGGAGTGCTCATCATGAATAAGGAAATGGGCATATGCTTCCGCTACCGTGTGCCAGCTGCTGCCCGTCAACGCGATGTTATGGGGTTCGCATCTGGGCAACTGTGGGTGCAGAAGCAGCACTGCAACTAGTCCAAACCGGTCCGAAATACACATGCTTCTTCGCTCCAGCAGACACACAAACGCACATACGCACGCACGCGCGCGCTCTGCCAGCCTCATCTATTTTTTTCCTGTCTCTTTAAATCTCTTAACACCCTTTGCGTCAGACCTTGTTAAATTTGAGATGGGCTGCGGAGGAGATTCTCTCTTGCCCTCATTCCCCCCGTCTCTCTCTTCCATTCTTCCGACTCTCTTGATTATGGTGATAGTGACACACGTGAACCGTGTGCTCCACTCATCGCATCCTCTTCTCCCATGTGGAGGTGAACCTAGTCCACACACACAGACACACTCTCTCTCTCTCCCTCTCTTTCTCCTTCAGTTGTCGGGCACCAGTGTGACAGTGGACATTGCGGTGATGGGCGAGGCCCATGGGCTCATCACCGACCTGCTGGCGGACCCTTCCCTGCCCCCGCACACCTGCAGCTCACTCCGTGCTGTTAGCAACCTGCTCAGCGCCCAGCTCACTTTCCAGCCCCTGCACCGGCCCCGCGCCATCCCAGCGGGCCCCTTCAGCGAAGCCTCCACTTGCTCCGACTCCGAGGAGGTCATCGAGCGGGGTGAGAAGCTGGCTATCCCCAAGGTAATGCTCTCGTTTGGTATGATGGGAACACGGGCGGTCAGCATCGTCATCATACCTCTTTGTCAGCTTACTTCGTTGGTTTATCTCCTCTCATGTCTGCTGAGTAGAGCAAAGAGTGTAAAGCAAGACGCTGTGCTGGCAAAGTAGGATTTTGGCTGTGGTGTCCAGGCTGCTATGTTTTTACCAGAGAGGCTGTGAGTTTGGGAAATGCCACACAAAGGTAGGAGGTTCTTTAAATAGTTTCACTATCTCCTCCATGTATCCATTGGAATAAGTCAACAACTGGAGTTCCCTCCTCGGGGGCACATCAGTACAGCCGCTGCAACATCCTGACGTTGGAATCGTGTTCAGTGGCTTAAATTGAATGCTGTACGTGTGGACTCTGCTGAACTGTGCCATCATAAATGATAATTCTGCATCCGAGCGGAGACTGACAGAGTGCAGGATCACATCTGGTCGCATCGCTCAGCCTCTGGTCCCCTTCTGCGGTAGGGACTCCAACCCCTCCCAAGATGGAGTGTAAAATGCATTGTTGTTTGGATATATTTGGTTAGAGGAGATTCATCTGTTAACCTGCACACATGTGGACCTGTTTGAATGTATGAGATCCTTGGGCTGTGGCCTCCCTCTTTCTGTCAGGGCGAAATGTGTTCTTGGGGTTGATGGCATTATGATCCAACAAATGCTGTTAACAAAGGAGTGTTTATCCAACCTTTCTTTTACACTCTAAGACCTGCCTTTTGGTAGGTTAAGGTGGCAGGGATATTTTTCGGCACTTCTGTTAGATACAGCCGTACGTCGAGATACATCCTTTTGAGATGTCTGTGAAGATTTTCAGTTATCCAGGTCATGGCATCTAAAAAAAAAACAAAGCTAAAAGAACAAAGGCAACTGGACTTGCGTGAATTTTCTTGAAACCATTTCACCACTCATCCAAGTGGCTTCTTCTGTTCTAAAATGACTGGTGGGGAGTTCCGGTTTTAAACTTGGAACGTCTATGGGTGGAGCCCATTTGAGACTCTGTCCCCAAAAAGTTTCCTACCCATTTACACCTTGGGTCTGGTGGCTCGGGCCATTAATGAGTCGTTAAGTACTGCTAATTGTAGAAAATAGGACACCACCCAGGTTAATTTCAATAACATCCCCCAATTGGCAGGTGATTATTGGGTTGTTAACAGACCCCAGTCATGTGAGTCTCAAATGGGCTCCACCCATAGATGTTCCAAGTTTAAAACCGGAACTCCCCACCAGTCTTTTTAGAACTGAAGAAGCAATTTGGATGAGTGGTGAAATGGTTTCAAGAAAATTCATGCAAGTCCAGTTGCCTTTGTTTTTTTTTTTATAAAAGATCCTTTTGAGATTTCAGCTTTATGAGGGCTTTCATTTAATAGCCCTGCATCAGTTTATGAGGCATTTACAAGGACAGAACTTGGATTTTGCGCACCCCTCCGCAACTGACTAGCAGGACACCGAAGCCATCGTGTGGTTTTCTCAATTATAGTTCAGCTCATCGCATCTTGGAAAGAGCTGAACAAGTGCAACTACACATGCAGTAATTATAATAACAATCATTGTAATAATAATGATGAGCCGTTCAGTATTATAGATTAATTAATAAAGGGAAACTGCCTTCCAATCTTGGGTAATGAAAATTAATATAAACCACTGAAGCAACTGTGTCCATTTTAATGGGATTTGGACATAGTAGCTAAGACTGTGGGGATGTGGGGCTGCAGTGGGTTCAGCCAGAGCCTCCTGTGTGGTGAGTCTGGGGTTCAAGCCCTGCTTGGGGTGCCTTGCAACAGAGTGCTGTCCTGTCCTGGGTGTGTCCCCCTCCCCCTTCGGCCTTGCGCTCTCTGTTGCCGGGTTAGACCCCTGCTCAGGGCGAGTGGTTTTTGTCGATAAGTGGATGGATGGACTAAGACTGAACTGCTGGAGGCAAAAGAGACTGTTCCAACCCAGCATCGGCACTTTGGCATATGGTGAGGTTAACACAGCCTTACTGAATTTCTCATGTTGCATGTGGCAGGAATTCCCGCCAGTGTCCTCCAGAGTCCACCGCTACCCTCCGACACGTTGTGGAGCACGTGAGCGGAAGAGACGGTCACCCCGGCAAACAGGTCACATTTAGGCAATGTCTTTGTGCATATCCTGGATCAACGCATCTCTTCTGTCAGCACCGGTGTTGGACGGGTATCCTCGTGTGGCGTGCTTGACTTCCCAGGATGGCGCCGTCTGTTCCAGGACGGCGGCCCGTTCTTCGCAACAGGGTCCTACTTTCGCGTACCTGGGACGCGAAGCTACCGACTTGAGGCTCACCCCAATGTCAGCGACACATTTTGCTAACAAGACTGCCAGAGGGGTTATCTCGCAGCTCGTGAAGCGCCACACTTTTGCCCACCCGTCCACCCTCCCGCTTATCTGACAGCACGTCCCCGTTGGCTGCGTGGCTCTCCTGCTGAAAGAAGCCATTTTTCCAGTTTGACCGAGGGGAAAATCTGAGAGCATTTTGGTGCCTTGGTTGAAGTTTCTCTTTCATTTTCACAGCTGTGTCAACAGGACAGGGTCTGGGCAAAATGTGTGAAAGGTTAGTAAAGACTCCAGTGTGGAGTCTTTGGTCTCAAAACACAGGATGTTAAAGAGGTCAAAGAAAGACGCGTAACATTAATGTAAGATAGCGAGGCTGGATCATCGATTAGTCGAGTAGTCCTGACCTAGTTAAGGTGCTTTGCTCCAACTTTGTACATTGTTTCTTCACCAAATTAATTCCAGGCCTAAATGTGGCGAAACCGGTGTCAGGAATGTGATTTTTGACCAACTGCAGCTCCATTTTCAAATGTATTTTTGCTGTGTCTGGTAGACCTGAGACTGCGTAACGAGACCCAAGAAAAACTACAGTGAACATTCAAGTCCAGTTAATTAGATTTCTTCTCTCTGGGGAGGGAACGGAGGCATGAATAACTGGAGGAAGGTAGAATGAAAAAGGGCAGCTAGTTGGAGGTTAGCGGCCTGTGGAAAAACACTGAGGCAGCATTTTCTAAAAGTGCATTGACTGGCATGCATGGTTTTCACTCTTTTAGACTTGATGCTTCCATAATGCGATTCCTAGTAAGAGCTGATGGGTCAGTTCTGTACTTTATTGCAATGCATAGAAAGAAAAAATTCTACATAATAAGTACTTATGACTAAAGTTTAACTCAATCAGATCAGATAGTGAATCTATTTACTCTCAACAGATGCCTGCTGAATAAGCATGGTGACAGCCATCTGTGGTGGGAGGTATTCAACACAGATTAGGAGAAAACTCATCCAGTTCTTTTCAGCTGGTGGCATAGAGGCACAGCCAACAGTCCTGTTTATTGGTGTGGGTTGTTTCAGTCAGCACTTTCTCCTGGACAGCAGCTTTCGTAGACGTTGGCACCATCGTCTTCCGATCAAAGGATCCAGCTTCAAATCCCTGCTTCTGCTGTCGTGTTCTTGAGCAAGGTACTTACACCAGTAACAATTACCCAGTTGTGTACAGTACACATTGTAGGGTGTTTTAAACAGGTGTCAGCTAATAATAACAATGGAGGTGCGCCACTCCACCTTACAGCCTGTGACTTGTGGGTATACCTACTCTGTGAATCTGTTCCCATTAAAAGTGGCTAAAAATGGACCAATGGGTGCCTTTTACGATGAGCTGAAGGTGGTAGCCCTGGTTTGATCAAGCCCTGGACAGGCAAAGCCATGAGGTATTCAAGGAGCAACCCTATCTCCTCAGCCAGGTGTGTCCTAATCACAGTACTCCCAACCCTAAAGATGAGCCTCCACCGCTGACCAAAGAGGTCCCATGGAAAGAGATGAAACAGAAATTTAACACTTGACATTCTGACCACATTTTAGACCCAAGATCTTTGTGTCCACCCACGAAGACTAGTTTGGGAAATGGACGTACAGCAGTGATTTCCGGATCCGTGACACATCTGGAATGGCCAGGCACCACTCTCTCCTCCCCCATTGCAGACAGGATATGATGACGCATTAGAACGATGACGACTGCGACTGAGGACGGATGGCTGCCTCCACCGCTTCTCCTTGCTCCGCCCGTAATTTCCACAGGACAAGAATCACTCTTAAATATTAATGCACTACTGTAGTTGGGAGCATCTGTAGTTTATTTTGAGGTCTCGCGTAGATCCCGATTGTCTCTTTGAAGACCTCTGCGGTGCATGGTGTCATCATCAATCAGTCTGCTAACAATCAGAAATCTCCTATTGGTTGTTACTTGGCTGACTTTACACAAAATGGGAATTTAATTCAGGTTCTTCAAGGTGATACAGGCATATGAATGGACCGAAATAGACATAACATGGTGTGCCTGTTGTTTCACTAACAACAAGAGGCAGCTAAATGCAGGAAAATGTGCGTTTTGAACAGCGTACCGTGATCCCTGAGTGCACTCGGTGTATCCGTACCTGTGGAACGGAAGAACCGAAGCTTCACTTCACATAATGTCATTGCTCTTCCATGCATACAGGTTATTTCGAGTATGTTTGATGTGTAAGGAGTAGTAGTGTCTTTACCAAGAAGAAGCACCTCATCACTGTGCTAAAACACCATTTAAATGTGACACATTTGCTTTTCCATGTAGGGTTGGCAGATTTCATGCGCTGGTGATTGGAAAAACCAGTAACGGGCACCTTCTCTGTCTCCATCTCCTGTCACACACTAAGGGACAGGCACACATTGTGTTCAGTGTTACAGGACAGTACCCTGCATGGAGGCGCTTCCCCTCCTCACTCTCACTTTGTCATACTTTGGAAAGCAGCGAGATTGAGCACGGCGTTCCGGATACCGCGAACGCGCCGGGCTGTCCGACGGCGCCGTGGTTTGCGTGACTGAGCCGGGATGCGTGACCGTATTCGGTCTGTGTGCTCTGCAGCGCCTGAGACGGAGCCTGCCCCCCGGGCTGCTGAGGAGAGTCTCTTCCACGTGGACCACCACCACCTCCGCCACGGGACTGCCTACCATTGAGCCCGGCCCCGTGCGCCGCGACCGCAGCGCTAGCATCAAGGCCTACCACGACATTCCCACCTGCAGGTAATGCCGCTCGATGCTTCCTTTCTTTCTCGTACCCTCTCAAGGGACCAAAAGCTCACTGGACTCACTTGTGGACCATAAGCTCGAGCCCTCGCGCCATTCGCGAGCTGGCTGCTCGATATGAGGGAGACAAAGCACTGTCTCGGATTCTCTCTGGCTTTGCACCGGGGTGGGGTCTTTGCGGGGCGAGGCTTTCAATTTAGCTTTGGCCACACACCTGTAAGAGGAGCCTTGGATCAGTGGAGGTTGGGGTGACACATGGTCAGAAACCCAGGCACTCCTTGCTGGAGCCCATATGGAGCCTCGATAAGGTACAGCGAAAAACGAAACGTCAACTGGCAGGCGGCTTCCCGCACCGAGGTGGCTCGCAGCACGGGCCAAGTCCCCAAAATGCATCTTCCATCCACTCCAGGAGTGCGCATGAGCCCTACGCACATGTGCGCACGTCATTGTGATATCCATGTTCGTATGCGCTAATAGCAGTTTAGCTCCCGACGCTGCGGCTGCTCACGCATCTCATTTCCGAAGTCCCAAAAAGTTGATGAATTCTTCCAGTTTACGCTTTTCCTTAGCTGACCTGTGCTTGTCATTGATAGTACTTCAACAAGCAGGTTTGCTTCATTCATTCTCTCTGCTCTTATCTGTAAAAGAGAATATTTCCCCAGAGCAGATTAGGAGGCTTTTTCGCACGGCCTTCAAATCTCAGGAAACCCACGAGTTTGTGCACCGAGTTATTCCGGATGATTCTGCGGCGTCCTTTTCGAGAAGCCGCGGATACCCGTGCACTCTGCCCAAGGGTCCCTCGCTGTGAATTTAACTGCGTGCTTTTACAAAGCGCACACGTTCGTACCGGCTCGCTCCCCCGATAAACACTGTTCCCAGCTCAGGGTGCTGTACGCATGCTATACAACAGCTGCTGTATGTTGCGCAGAATAAATCATTCCGCAGACGAACGTCTGAGCGGCCTTTTAGGGTTCGGTGCGATAAATTTTAACGACTACAACTCTAACCGTAAATGCTTGAGAGTATCCTGTTGCAACTGCACTCTAATTCCAAGACTTAATCTAATTACCATGAAATACGGCCTACAGGCAGAAAAGCGACTGTAAATATGAAATGGTTTACGATCTGACCCCCAGCCCAAGACTACAGCGTCTCCAAAAGAGCTGATAAGAGGCCGAAAGCGGCTGCGTAAGGCTGCGCCGTGGACCGCGAGGACAGCTGCTCCGTCTCCCCCTCTCGTTTTACGACACGGACATGAAAGTTGTCCTTGGCGCCGACTTCCCCTACTTCGTAAATAGCGATGCTTCCTGGCAGTGGGAGCCAGGGTAAACTCCTTCTTGGTGACCCACCTCTAAATCTGATGCTTTTCGAGGGGTGTCGGTGGGGGTGGGCTTGAAACGAGAGTACGCAGCTCCATCCCCAGAAAGGCTTTGCCTGCTGTTTGTTTAGGACTCTTTATTCTCCATATACGGACGACTGCCGTTTTTTTTTTTTAATTCATATTTTATACAAATCCGTAGAAATATTTCTATTCCCCTCGCCGCGAGACCGAGTTTTATTACACCTCGTGACGACGGTTTGGGATAACCATCTCTAATAGTAATGCTCCGGTCCCCCACAACCCGTCTCCTAGAGACACAATAGTCCAAAACAGACACTGTCCCTGCGTCTCATCACAGCGCCTCGGCGGAAGCCCTCTGTTGACACGGCTCCTATTTATTTAGGCTCCGGCCGGAGGGAAACCGCAGCGGCTGCAGTAGCGGAACACTCCTCCGTTTCCAGGTGGGACGACGAGTCCCGCAGTGTCTGCGCAGACCTCACTTAATGTCTTAAACATCTGCACCCGTGGCGCTGGGTCCGCGGCCGGCACGTGTGTTTCGGCCCTTCTCGGAACCTCGGCTGCAGAGTTCCGCTCTAACGGCCCTTTCGGGAACGATTCCGTTCGGTCGGAGGCGGCGCCGGACCACGAGCGCCGAAAGCATCGAAGACGAGGCAGCGCCGTGGCCTCAGGTGCGACATCGGCGGATTACTACACGCGCTCTCCTGTCTTGTTCACGCGTACGTTCGTGGGCGAGCCGCTCGCTTCGTTTGGGCTTCCGTCCGCAGCCGCGCTATGATTGGCCGAATCGCGGCGACTGCGTCCACGGGAGAGGAAACGGGAGGAGGGCTTAGGCGCTATTGATCTGAACAGGAACGCGGCCCCAAATCAGGCATGCGGGTTCAACTCTTACGCAGCCTACACCGTTTTACCGCAGTAAGTGCGGCGCAGCGCAGAGCCCGGTTCGTCAGCTCATGTCGCAGCGGTCGTGGTTGACTGAAATCTTGTGTGAGGTGGTTCAGAAGCACACACACACACACACGGGGGGCAGGGGACACACCCAGGACGGGACGCCAGTCCATCGCAAGGCACCCCAAGCGGGACTCGAACCCCAGACCCACCGGAGAGCAGGACCCGGTCCAACCCACTGCGCCACCGCACCCCCGGTTCAGAAGTACAATTAGAATTAATTTCATTTACAGTGGAGGCAGTCCGTGCGGCCTAGAATGTGTGTGTTCTTTTTATTATCCGTTCATTTATCTGGTGCTTTTCGCCAATGCAAATGAAAACGTTTTTTTACTCAGCTTCTTTCAATTACCTGACCATTCGTACAGCTGCCTAGTTTTTACTGCGTCAGTTCAGGGTAAGTACCTTGCTCGGTGGCTCTACAGCAGGGAATGGAACATCTGGTAAATTTATTTGCATGGCCGACATTTTCCTACAAAGCAGCTTACAGTGTTTTACCGCCATTTTTACAGTTTTAATTCCAGGTAAGTACTGTACCTTGATCAAGGGTACTAGAAAGGGTAGGAGGACTCGTACCTGGGTCCTTAGAGTGCAAGGTGACGGCGCAGACCTCTGCACTGCCTGCATCCCGAAATCTTGTTTATTATTTACTGTAAAATAGTGATTCTTCTTTAAAAGTTTGCGCTTTACCAACTGTAAGTTCTGCGTATTAAGCATATTTTTTTCCTTTTCTGTTCCATTTTTTCCACTCAAGGAAAGTGACACACGGTATATATGCATCGTAGCACAACGCGAGTGGAACAGCTTAAACGCCGGACGCCTTATCGGTTGCGGGGCAGCGTGTGGAGAACCGCCAGGGTGTCCGTTCAGCATCAGGGCCCGTGGGGCGAGGCGCTCTGCTCAGGGGTGCAGCGCTCTGGCTGTTTACCATGGATCGGGGCGCCGTTCGTTTGGGCCCTGACTCGGCACTTATGCGTCCTCTTCTTGCGAGTTCCAGCCTAGAAGCTTCCGTGGCGAATTAATACCGAAAAGCGTAACGCGGCGTGGGCTGCGCAACGTTACGATAAGCCGAACGAGGGGAACTTCTGAGAAATGGCAGGGCCCATTTTTATGTTTCCCATCACGCAGTAATGACCCTAATTTCTAGTAATATTTCTGCAGCCCTCGAAGGCCTCAGCACATCTGTCTTGGCTGTGGCAGATGAAGGAAGGCATGGAACTCACAAGCCCTGCGTTATAGCAGTGGTTGCAGCAGCTCTCCTAGGCAGCATTCGGTGTCCCGAAGCAACGTAAAAATGAATTTTGATGAAAAAAGTCAAACTGCAAAATCCGGCCCTTGATAATACTTCTGTGTTCAAAATTGTGTGTGTGTGTGTATGTGTGCGCGCGTGCGCGAATGCACACACTCTTGTCTGTTCTCGCCAGCCTTCAAAACTGTATCTGCATTTTGGGGTCCTGCAGTGGTTAGGGCTGTTGCCGTGTATTAGGATGGTTGCTGGTTCAAATCCTTCTGCTGCTGTATCGTCTTTGACCGAGGTAAATAACCTGAGTCAATACGGTACGAATGTCCCGCTGTATAAGTTACGTCGTTGTAAGCGGCTCGTCGTTCGCTGTCGGGTTTGAACGTTCGAACGGGAGTCAGCTGAGTGCGGAATGTTTATCCGAGAACCCAGAAGGCCAGAACAAGGTGATGGGACCGGGGAGGGGCTCGCCATGGTGGATGCAGGCTGTTGGCCCCCATGGCAGCCTCTGGCCAGTCTCACCTCTTCTTCTCCCGTGGTATCTGATGTGTGAGGTGCCCTTCTGAAGAGTAAGAGCAAACCCATTAGGATGACAGGATCTGAATGAAGACACGGGGCCGGTCTGTGCCGAGCGAGAGGAGGTCCCTCTGGCCAGCAGTATTTCCTCCTTTACTGTGTCCCTGTGACACCTTCATTAATCCCCACAAGTTAAGCACCCCAAGTGTCATAGGGGGGCTTTACAAGACAAGCTACCCCAACCCACCGCGGTAAGCGCATGAGCCCGGGGCTCTTCGCATAGCATTGCACACATTATTTCTGTATGATTGTTGATGCTGACGTCATGTCCCGTGTCCCCCCGATGTCTTTACTGACCAGGAGCTACGGAGTATGCAACGATTAGGCATTTCGGTGGGGGGCATCAGGCAGCACGTTGGTTCGAGGCACTGCCTTTCCATTGGAGGGTCATGGGTTTGGATCAGTGTTCCTGCTGTAGTACCCTTGAATGAGGTACTTACCGTAAAAATTGCTCCAGGAAGAATACCCAGCTGTATAAGTGAGCGCAGTGTATGACCCTAGTGTTTTAATATCATCCAGATAAAGGTTAATCACAATGATTGGCTTAAAACCTAAGTCAAGTTTACAGATTCGGTTTTGATCATGACCGTTTGCTCCTATTCATGGCTCAGTAATTATTAGTCTGGAAATGTCTTGCCTTCTTCTTGAGTTTTTCATGTGTTTTTGATAAACCCTTTCATAAATAAAGGCATGAGGTTAACTTGGTCTTTCTTCATCCTCTGGGATGCCTTTGCTACAACCTGGTTCAAACCAGTCTCAGGGGGCCCAAACAATGGAGTCGCCACAGTGCATAATTAAAACTAATAGACATTTTTTTAAAAAAATAATAGTAGTAATGTTTAAGGTATCATCTGAGGAGTTACACAGCGGCGGCTCACCAAACACACATACCGAATAGCGCGCGCTCTCGATTTTGCTGGAGATGATTTGGGAAATCCACTGCAAGACCATCCATGTTTCTGCTGCCGCCGCCTACAGAGTTTCCACCCGCGCTGCTTTATTGACCTAAACTGATGTGATGTTTGTGCGCAGATGAGTTAAAGCAAACTATGCACAGGCTGCTCGTTTCTGCTGCCACATGAATGGCTTATACCCCGAGGCACTGTGCTCCCTGTTGATCTTTCCCTCATGATGTAACTGTGCCCAAAAGGTTTCCTCTTACTAAGAAACCTCGCCTCACTTGTCCTGCTCCCTACCTTTCCGTGTCCTGCTCCGAGGACAAAACCACCTTGGGGACTCTGAGCTCTTCGGTCCCTGGAAACACTGCTCTTCCCACACACTGGCACTAGGGGGCGCCCCTCATTCGTCTCCCCGCTATATGCTCCTGTTTGAGACTTGCGCCCTAAAACGTCCTCCTCTGAAAGAGACGCGTGTGAAAAAGCTCAGTGCTTCTTGCATGGAACGGCAAGATATCGATATGCATTTGTGTGAAGGCTGACCTTCGACCCCTCTCTGTTTCACAGCTGTGGAAGGCCTGTCATTAAACTCAGCCATGGCGGGGGATCGATGGACAGAGGAGACAGAATGCGCCGCAATGGTGAGCCGAGTCTCTTTTCCTTCCTCACCTGTGCCAGGTGTGCGCGGCGTGCTCAGCGTAATGTTCATATGGCCACTTCAGAACAGAAGATGAGTCCAAAGTAAATGGTTTCTTGCAATAGATATCGCTTATCAGAAAGATGCGGTTGCAGGGTTTGCATTTATTTTTATTCATTTGTCCGATGCTTTCCTCCAAAGCGACTTACTTACATCTCAGCGAATAATGCAAAAAGCACATTACACCAACGGAAGGAGAGATTTGGATGCAGATCCAAATAGGCAGCTGGTAGTATAGTGGTTAGAGCCTTTGGACCCAAAGGTTACAGATTTGAATCTCATCTCTGGCTGTAGTACCTTTGAGCAAGGTACTTACCCTAAAATTGATCCAGTAAAGTTACCCACCTGTATAAATGGGTAAATGATTGTCAGTAGATTAACATTGTAAGTCCTTTGGAGAAAAGTGTCAGCTAAATGAATGAATGTAAATGATGCAGACGTGATTTTTAAATACAGTGAATTTGTCGCGTAATACTTTGTAAACCAGTCAAAATGACATGAGTAGCTGCATGTAGGGTTTTTAAAAAATTATTGAACAGATAGCATAGTACACATTTATTGTGGACATAGGAGATCAGGGGAGAAGTGTCTGAAAGAAATGCGTTTTGAGACCCTTCTTGAACGTTGAGAAGGATTCAGCAGCTCTGAGTGACAGAGGGAGGTCAATCCACCGCATCGGAATCACCTTTGTGCTTTTGATTTTGCACCTCGGCAGAGGCAAAAAAAGGGTTTGGAAGGGGTTTGCAAAGTTGAGCATTTCTGAGGTCCAGTGGTTGTCCAGACCATGTGAATGACCTGTGTGTGTGTGTGTGTGTCTGTCTGTCAATCTCATGTTAATCATACTGTATGACCTGTTTATTTAAAGTGTGGGACAAGGCAGCTGAAGTGACCTTCAGATCATCAATATATGTCATACTGCTTTTCTAAGTCTTAGCAGCCCCAACACCACAGAGCTGAGAAACGTTTCAAAGAGTGGAGCGGGTTACAGTGTAAGAGTGTGAGCGCCAGAAGAGCGTCAGAGCAGCCCGTGAGACCTGCTCTCCGATGCATTTTTTTGGAGGTAACCGCGTGATCATTGGCTGGCAACCCGAACAAATTCTTCATCTACCTCAACTAAAGCTCCAGGTCCAAGAGTGCTTCTCGCTCGCCACGGCCACTGCGCTGCTCCCAGGCGCGGCCCCCAGCACAGGGATTCGCCCAGTAACTCATTCGCTCCAAGATCCTCGCCATCCTGCGGTCGAGACCTGAAGCTGGAGGAAGCGGCGAGGCGGTAACTGTGCGCGCGTGCCCCGGCCTCGTTCTCATGCCGCCCTCTTACCCGCAGACGACGCGGCCGTGGCATCGTCGGACTACGAGAGCACCCATGAGACCAACCACAGTGACAGCAGCGACGTTACACAGAACGAGGAGGAGGCCGAGGCCAACGCGAAGCCCACGGACCCACACGAGGCCTGCAGAAGCCACCGCTCAGACAGTATCCTCCTGCATCCCCTGATACCCCCTGAGGTACCTTTTTGCCGCACCCAAATGTGGCTTCTCTTACCAGCTCGTCGGTGTGCTGTATATAAACGTAAGAGCTGCCTCACACCTCCTCTGTACATGAGACGCTGTTGCCAACTCAGAGCTTAAACTCTGTGACCCAAAATGCCATAGGGCATACATTTTACAAAAACACATAGAGCCAGTGTTCAGGAGGTGGGATTCAAACCTACAACCTCCAGATGTGAAGGCAGCAGCGCTTATGGCTGCGCTGCCTGCCGCTTCCTTCCATGGGCGCTGAGGTGAACGAAGACTCACTTCGGTCAGTCTTGGCCTACCTGTCTTTTATTTTGGGTTCCACTGGTGCTTCTCGGATCCTTACCCTTACAGTCCTCGTCCCGGTCTGCAGGACACGAACGCGGCCCCGAACCCTGGTTTGCAGGCTGCAGCACTGAGGGGTAGGTTAACTTCAGCGTGTCCCTGACTCACAGCCGTCGGCTGCGGCCCCCTGTCCCGCAGGACAAGCCCATCTTGGCTCCCGAGCCCCTGATCATGGAGGATCTCGAACCCCTCATGAACCAGCTCAACGATTGGAACTTCCCCATCTTCAGCCTGGTGGAGAAGACCCACGGCAAGTGTGGTCGCATCCTCAGCCAGGTGAGCACCGGGCCTCCTCCACGTGTGCCGCCCATCTGGCTTGCGGGCGATGGTCTGTCACCCTTCTCATTAATATTAAAATTAACAATGTAGAATTAATGAGTGATGAATGAATAATGTACGGTACCGGTTAAGGATTTGCGTACACTTGCCGGAACCTGTTTTCAATGTGTTTGGTGCAAACGTTTGATGAGGGAAAGGGGGATCGTGTTTTCCCAGGGATGAAGGACACTCGGGGTGCGGTGGGGTGGGGAGGGGGGTCGTGTGCTTTGACTCGTCTGTCCAGCTTGTCCCAGACGAGCGTTTCCCATTTTGCCCGCATGTACTCACACGTTACACTGGCACCGTACCTGTCCGCACCTCAGGCTGGGCTTCATCGTCGCTCCTGTAACAAGTCAGTTATGCTGGTGTCTCATGTGTTCGAGGAGATTTATCGGGAAACTTCCGTTGCTTGTTTTCCTTATGTAATGTTCGTAACTCGGGAGCGGAGCGGATGGGTGCAGAAATCCTGCTTTCCAGCCTGAGTCCAAGGTGAGAGGAGGCTGAGCTCTACTTGGCAGCGGGTGCGCCACCGCGAGAAGTTTGGCCTCGAACCCGAGCCGCGGATGTGGAAGAGAGGACCCCGAGCGCACGGAGCTGTCCTTGACCCTTACGCGGTCTGACAGTTCTCAGCAGTTCGCTAAAACAGGAAACGTTTCACAGGACACGACGTGGCTGTTTGGTCGGCACTTTGGCAGCGCGGTGCTCAGGCCTCCTGAAGAGGATCTGTAAGGAATCACGTGTCCTAAGCGGACGGAGCTCCTTGGACCCGGTGCAGTGCCCGCCCCCCCACGTCGCGTCCCAGCAGCGCGCAGGACCCGAGGCTCCGAGCTTCTCCTTGCAATTTCACGTGTCCCTGTGGCTTCCTCTCTCCTCCAGAACGACTTACATTATTCATTTTTCCGACCGGCGGCTTTTATCCAAAGTAACTGTCACAGCTCGCAGTCTCGGGCCTTTGTGCAGAACGGCGTTCGACGGAGTCTCCGAGCATCCGCGGCGGAAAGCCGCACCCAGAGCCGAGGCGTGCGCAAGCTTCGTTCCGTAGCAGTGTGATACCGAGCCGGACGGAGCCTGCGTGAGCGTGGTGTGCTGGCACCGGTGCGAATGCTTGTGGGCGACCGGCTCGGTGAAGTTCGCTCCTTTTCCCGGCTTTGATAGCCCAGAAGGCACCGGGACGGGACGGGGCGGGCGGCTGCGGGGTCGCCGCCGCTGCGAGACGCGCAGGCCAGCATAGCGGAGGACCGCGCATTGCGGTACGAAATGCCCTTGATAGCGACACGCGGGCGCCGAGGTCACAGCGACCCCTGCTGGTTTCCAGCATGAACTGTCAGTCGCCGCATTCCGTCAATGAGCTGCTCGCGAAAAATAGCTTTCGACGTCAGCGCCGCTGCAGGCCGAACGTCTAATCCTTTTCAAAACAATATGCGGAGCATAAAGGAGAACATGGTTTGCAGGCTGCTTTGATTGAAGTGTATCTGTCTGTGAAATGTCCTAATAGAGACAGGCAGCGTGGTAAAGCCACGGGCAACGGCATAGTAAACTAAAGAAGCAGGCGGGGGGGGGGGGCAGGCTCGGTCAGAAGGCCGGCGCCGGGAGCGCGGCGAATCGGGGAAAGGACGCCGCTGGGGAAGTCTGACCCGTGTCGACGCTTGCGTTCCAGGTCTCGTACAGACTCTTTGAGGACACCGGCCTCTTCGAGACCTTCAAGATCCCTAAGCGGGAGTTCATGAACTACTTTCACGCGTTGGAGAGCGGCTACAGAGACATTCCATGTGAGTGACGGCCGGGACGTCTCCTGCTGTTCGCTTTTTGGCGCGCTGGCAGGGACTGGCTGCTGTTTGTCCCGCTCCGGTGCTACAAATCGAAAGTGATGGTTGTGCTCTGGATGTGCCGAAGGAGCCTGTAGCATCTCCTCTTCCTCCTATAAGTGTCACACTGTCACAGTCATCGCTGCTTCTTACATGTAACTCGGGTTAAATTTTAAGTCTTGGTAGACAAACGCTGCTTTCTTTTTTAAAACTGATGTTTGAGCTCTAATGGTGCCCGCTAGTGACCACTTTCTGTTACGCCGCGTCTTCAGTTCAAGACACAAGTGGGACAGAAGGCTCGTTTGCTGCTTGTGTTGTTCGTAACTCCAAAACCACTTTTAACACTCATGCAGAGTTCATAAAAGTTTGATTTATTCATTGGTTACGTAAAGATCTCGGATGTGAACGCTCCCTTTTGTTAACCGCTTGTCGAAGCGAAGGTTGTGGTGGTGTGGAGTTGGAACACACACACACACACACACACACACCTGTGAACATGGACAAGATGAAAACTCTCCAAAGGCTGAGCAGCATTTGAACCCAGAGCCGATGACCCGGCAGCACTACCTCCTATTGAAATGGCTCCTGCAGTAAATTTTTCATAATTGCTGTGTAATTTTTACTCTTATGTTTGATTCATTTTTATTGTTTTTTAAATTCAGGCTAAACTGAAACTATCAAAATTTTTATGAGGCTAAAAATTAAAATTTAACATTACAGGATATAAAAATGCGTTGTCTCCGCACACTGCTGTTCAGTGTGTTTCCGAATGAATTGCCCTGTAAATGTGGCTCCGTGTTGCAATGGATTGCGCTAGAGTGTCACGGCACCTGGATGGTGTAACAGGTTGTGGGTTCGATCCCCACTCAGCCTGTGTGGAGCTTGCATGTTCGTGTGAGTTTCCTCCCGCAGTCTAAATATGTAAATTTCGGGTGAACTGTGACTCTAGTGACCCTTGTCAGTGTGCTACATTGCTCTGATGTATAGCAACAATAAAAAAAGAACTTTAAACATGGTGAAACTGCGCTAAAGTGAGGTTTCCCACACCTGTTCCGCTTGTCTGCTTTGCGACCCTCCTCTGGCTCCGCAGATGCGCAGTTTGCATTCACTCTGCGACCAACAGAAATTTTAGAAAGCACAATTAAAAATAAATTAATCAGCGGAAGATGTTTGTATGTTCGATCATTCATAACTCTGATGTTTGTAAGTCGAGCCTCTGTACTCCTGAGCAGAAGCTATGGCTGCCATCTAGTGGCCCAGTCCTGCATTACACCAGGTCTTATGCCACGTGTCTCCTCTCCGCTCCTCTCCTCCAGATCACAACAGAATCCATGCCACAGACGTGCTGCACGCAGTCTGGTACCTGACCACGCAGCCCGTGCCTGGCCTACCTAGCCTGGCCAACGATCACAGTTCTGCCAGTGACTCTGGTAAGCCATGTGTGCCGGGAGGGGTGGTGTCAGGGTCATGTCAGTAATTTGATTGAGCGTCTCTCCATTAAAGATATCTGCACAGTCATCGTACACATGGTCCAGACAGGTCAACACGCTCCACTCCACGGCTCAGCGTTCTCGCACTTTGCTGCACATTTTTTTGCTCAAAACCTACTGAGTTCGTAGAAATATGAGCAACCATATAGAGTAAAGGAAGGCATGACCAGGTCAACTTCCTATGTTCTGAGCTTCAGTGTCCCACACCCCTAGACCTGAGCAGCAAACAGTTCCTCGGTGCTTTGAGCAGCACGTAAGAGAATTCGAAGGGTTTGTGCAGTGAGGGGTCAGCTTCCTTCCCACTGCTTGGCCCTGCCTTGATGTCATTACTTCTGTGATACTACGGTATTCCCTCCTCCGCAGACTCGGACAGCGGTATCACCCACAGCCACATGGGCTTTCTGGTCTCCAAGACGTACGCGGTCTCAGAAGATGGCTACGGCTGCTTGTCGGGTCTCATCCCGGCCCTCGAGCTCATGGCTCTGTACGTGGCGGCCGCCATGCATGACTACGACCACCCAGGGAGGACCAATGCCTTCCTGGTGGCCACCAGCGCGCCCCAGGTGACCAGTCCGTCAACTCTTAATTGAAATCCGTGGTCCAAGGTACCCCCCTATAAAGAGAATCCTTTAAACCTGGATGCACTGCAAAGAAATGCACGAGCTTCCCAGGAGTACCTCTTCACATCAATCTTCTTGTGACTCGGCGTCCAGGTGGCGTTCGGTGTCGCTGAGTCCTTGTGTGTGCGTCCTTCCCTTCCCTCTCCAGGCAGTGCTGTACAATGACCGTTCGGTGCTGGAGAACCACCATGCTGCCTCCGCCTGGAGCCTCTTCATGTCCCATCCCGAGTACAACTTCTTGGCCAACTTGGACCACGTGGAGTTCAAGCGCTTTCGTTTCCTCGTGATCGAGGCCATCCTCGCCACCGATCTGAAGAAGCACTTTGACTTCCTGGCTGAATTCAATGCCAAGGTAAACATTCGTCTGACCCTAATATATATGTAGCCCTAACCCCAGTAGTCTTATTAATGTCAGTATGTAAGCTGAACCCAGAGAAACTCCTTGTATCGCCGCTCAGGTAAGGATCGGTGTTTGACATCAGTCACCAGCAGCACTAGGAACGGCCCCAGGTTCTCCCAAGCAACATGGTCACCTTGATGTTACTGTGGCCCGTGCCAGGTGGGCGATGACGTGACCTCGGGGATCGACTGGTCCAACGAGAACGACCGGCTGCTCGTGTGCCAGATGTGCATCAAGCTGGCCGACATCAACGGGCCGCTCAAGTGCAAGGACCTGCACCTGCAGTGGACCGAGGGCATCGTCAACGAGTTCTACGAGCAGGTGAGGAGGGGGCTCCCTCTCTTCAGGTTCGTCTGTCTGAAACACGGCATGCGGCACTTCTGGAGAGCTAACCCGTTGCGTTGGTCTGCAACAGTCCCTTGTCATAGAGGCTTGTGTTGATCACTTCTGATCATCTGGTTCTGCGATTGACTACATTTCCCAGTTGCTTGCTTCCTTGTCTGTCACTGCCGTTCTCAATGTTGCGTGTGTACCGGATCTGTCCTGTATCGTGGTTGGAGGCCGAGGTCTGTCCAGCGGTGTGGGCATGCACATTTACGGTTACGTTCGTCGGCCCTTGTAAATCGCTTGCTGTCGTTGAGCGGTATTTCTTCTGCGCTGAAAGCTGTCAAAACATCATGTATTCGCTAACCCCAAATTATTTAGGTCAACAGACAGTTGGCGTCCCCCGGTTTCATCTTGCACATATTCATGAGCCCATCGGCGCAACTGGGTTTCATCTGGAGCAATTTAGATGAAATATTTCACTCGAGGGTAAGCCAGGCAGGATCGGAGCCCAAAAAAAAAATCCACACTGACTTTGTTTTAATTGGGTCAGAAACAGACTGCATTTCTGATGAAGTCTTTTATTGACGTAAATGAGAAACTGGTTGATGGAGGAGCTTAGATTCTCCCCATGGCTCGCACACAGCTGCTGTATCTGGAGCAGCTTTCCCTCACGCGACCCACCGAATGGGTTAGCTGCCACTTCACGCCACGTCTGACGTTCAAAGGCGGCTGTGATGGGCAGCGGCTGTCGAGCGGCGTCGACGCCTTGGCGCCCAGCAACGCTGCGGGGCTTCAGCGGCAACAATAGAGATGGGACGGAAAGACCGTGGCGTGGACGCAAAAAGACCTTATAATAAGCGAGGAGAGACTCGTAAACACGTGAAAGGTCTGTGCTGTTTCTTCCTCTTGGGGAGACCTTCTTAAAATAGCACGTTTGCCTAACAGGTACATGCGCACGCTCATCAGCGGACACACACGCAGCACGCACGTATGCTCACGCTGTGACGGAGCAGAGAGAGCTTTGCCGTGTGCTGGAAACGGACACCAGCACGTGCTTCTCCTGATCCACCGCCCAGAATAAGACCCTTCGGAGCTCCGTCGCCCTTTGAGGATATGCGGCACGCGAGGTTGCTCTGCTAACAGATTTCCAAATGTCATTTTCATTTCCTTCCTTCGGCACTTTGGAATTACACCTGCCTGCGCATGACGACACACGTATTACAGCACAGCGGCAACGTAGGTGCTGTTTCCATGGCAACTGGAGACCACGCAAGCCACGGTCCACTTTGCATGCACCCTTGACATTGTGAACCATAGTTATTGGTGCATCTGGACAGCGCCGTGCAGGTTATTTCGACATGTGATTTTTGACCAGAAATATTCTCATCGCGTGTCCTCTAACTTATCGCCACTGACCTAATTCAGCTCTTTAACACCAATAAATATTACACATACTTGCAACAGAGGGAGTAAAGGAGGCCACAACCCTCTTAGGCATAATGAGAGAAATTAATTATTTACAGTACTTTCATAGACAATAATTCTTGATGAAAAATATTTTTTTCACTAACTGGTACTTGATATGTATGTATACCACAAAAGTACAGTATTTGTTTGTTTTCAGACCGTAGATGCAGCTTCAGACCAGGCTTGAAATATTTGGAATTATATGGATCGCAAAACTAAACGCTTTTTGCTCGGAGGTAAATTCAGCGCAGCACTTTTTACCGGTACGAAGAGTTCAGAGCTCAGAGCTCAGACACGGGCCGGTCTCTCTAGCTACCCAGTTCACAGTGCATGTGTGTGTTTCCGGGTGGGTCTCCCCGCTAACGCGAGCCTGCGCCCCTGCAGGGGGACGAGGAGTCCAGCCTGGGCCTCCCCATCAGCCCCTACATGGACCGCTCGGCCCCCCAGCTGGCCAAGCTGCAGGAGTCTTTCATCACGCACATCGTGGGGCCGCTCTGCAGCTCCTACGACTCGGCCGCCCTCATGCCCGGCCGCTGGGTCGAGACTGAGGAAGAGGAGGCGGAGGAAGGGGACTCGGAAGAAAACGACGAGGAAGATGACACAACCGAGGAAGATGCGTCCACTAGCTCTGAAACCTCTCGTAAGACTCCGTCTTTTTTCCTCACTGCTTTCATTTTACTGTTACTCTTACTTTTCTCACTTCTGCTTTACCCAGGCAGGTGACGTAAACACCTCATGGCTTTGATTTGACATTTCTGATGTCAGCTCACGTATCGCAATCGGTACCGAGTCATCAGATTTGCGGGCACTTGAGGACTAAACTTGGCAAATGTTGTCAAATGTCCTTATTTTTTCGTATAATCCCATTAGAGAAACAAAGTGTCAAGAAGAGGCGGAAAGTCTTCTGTCAGATCACTCAGCAGCTGCTGGAGAACCACGAGATGTGGAAGAAGGTCATCAATGAGGAGGCTCAGTCGCTGGAGGGGGAGGAGCCAGCGCACCGCGGCAACCCCGTAGAGCCGATCCTGGCCATCCACGAGGAGGAGGAGGAGCCTGCGAGCAAAGAGGAGGAGCCAACTGAAGGTCAGGAGAGGGAAGATGAGACGGATGATGAGAACAAGGGGCCCGTTGAGGATGCTGAGGAAGTTGAGGAAGAGCCAGCATCCAAAGACACTGATGGGAAGGAAGAGGTCCTGGAGTAATGAAAGATTTTATACACCAGTATGTCAAATGAAACAGTGAAACCAGGACCATTGTTTTTTTTATTTATTTTTGACAAAGACTAACTTTTGTCCCAGCACATCACTTAAGACACAACACTGTAGAAGTTTGGGGACTATGTGCCTAAAGAAAACAGGGTTAGAAGGAAGGTGAGAACTGAGGTGCGTGGACTCAAGGTGGGAGGATGCGAGTGGGCAGGGTCAAGTTCTTTGTGCTGTAAAGGACGGTAAAGCCCGGTCCTGTCCTGAAGGACCCAGCTTGTCTTTGAGGAGTTTCCACAGTGCAATATGGGACTGCCAAATGGAGGCACCGACAAGACAGAGAGGATGGACCGCATGTCGGTTCAGAGGCAGCTCTGTGCAAGGTGCACCTTGCAGACCGGCCTGTTTTCTAAGAAAAGCGTTTTTTAAAAACAATGTCCTGATGAAGAGAAAGTACCAAAATACACACACACACACACACACACACACACACACACGCACACACACACCAATGACAGTGGAGGAGATGGTGGGTATCCCAGGACGTCCCTGTCTGCTGACTTTCGGAGGCCGCGCCGGCTTCGGTCCGAGTACCAGCAGCACCTCGGCAGCGGGTTGCTCCTGGAGGGAAAAGCTTCGTCCAGAGCCCCGGAGGCCCACGTTGTCCCGCATACGCACAAATGGCTCCTCTTCACTCCAGTCAGCCGTCGTCCAGGGAAGCTACCAGATGCCTGCTCTGTCCAGCGCAGTAAGACAGGAGAACAAGTCCCATCTTGCATCCCCGCCCCTTCGCCATTGCTGTCAGGCAAAATTCTCTTTTTTTTTAAAAAAATTTTTCCTTACAGGCTGTTGTTTCACACCCTGGCTGTCACAGCTGTTGCTATCGATGGTTATGTAAACAGAAGCATAGTTTCAATGACTTTATTTGTGCTCTTAACACGCATGATGTAAAAGCGCCATTTACTGTGGTCAGCTGTCCAAAAAGCAAACGGTTTCTCGTTCTTCAGAAAATGTCGATGCTCACTTATTTTTCTGAGTAGGTGCAAGGTTTCAACCTCGTGGTTATGATTATAGTCATAAGGTTTTCCATGTCAGCTGTACCCTGTTACAAAGCCATGATACCGTGGGCTGCAATTCTGTAATTCCAAAGCGGCAGCAGCGGCACAAAAACGTGCTGAACGCACATCGTTACTCCACTAACAGATCTGTGCTTAAATGCCCAAAACACGGCAGCTGACGGTTTCTTTGACCGGCTGCTCGGCATCATAGTTAAAAGCAAAGAAAGCTAGAAGACTTTAGGATTTTTTCTGGATGATGTACCCAGTAGGTATATACAGTATATACCAAATATGATCAGCAGAGCAATAATATATTTTCCTTTTGTGCATATTTTTATACTCTTCTAGCTACCATACAAAAACAATCAATATTGCGACAGGTGAACCACAGAGATTATGTAAAGCAGCAATGTTCAAAAGCATAATGACACAGGTAAGCCGGGTGATACATATATTAACAAGCGGGTCTGGATAGCGCTTATCTGCAGCAGAAATGGGATCGAGTCGTGTTCTGCCCTCTTCCCACTTGTGAGTGAGTGACTTTCAGAGACCGCGCACAGACCGCGAGCCCATTCCGAGAGCAGCGAGTGGCAGGCCCAAGACCAGCACAGTATGCTGCGAAAGAACATTCCAGAAAAGGACCTACAAATCCCACCACCTGTTGTCCTGCTTCAAATGCACGGTGCTTGTAATGCTCTAGATCTTTCTGGCTGTTTCTGAGGGTTTCCTTGGTGCAGGCGGCGCACATGGGTACCAACAAGAAACCGGCCGTCCCCTTGCTCGGGGGGGGGGTGTGTGGTGTGTTTCCGATGAGACGGGGGGATTATATCACCGTTTCGGTGGGCAGGACCTACACCCACGCAATGATCCCGCTTAAGAAGGCTCCAGGAGGCTTTGCACATCCAACTCCATTCATTAGCGCAGCTGTTGATGTGACGCTTTACGGCACGCTCGTCTATACGGGGTGCGATTGCATTGCCGCTTCACTGAAACACCGCACATCTCCAGCCACGTTCACCTTCTGAGCAGCTGACAGGAGACGCCACAAGGTGAAATTACAGTGCCGTAGCGTGTCCCTGTTTCTGCTGGGAGGTCCTCTTCAATGGCAGTTAATCAAATAGGGCATTTCCAATTGGTCATGCAACATAGTTTGCCTCTGAAATTCTTTCATTTAGCTCCAGTTAAATTTTTCCATTCTTTCTGAAACGGCACCCCAAGGAAGTTATTTTAAGCGGGCTCCTTTCAAATACCGGCTTCCGAAGCAATATTGAGAGCTCCAGAGCTTTTTGTTTTTTGCTGCACTCTCAGGTTTTCTGGTACGAAAGGAAACTTCAGCTTGTTTTCTTTTTTTTTTTTTTAAGTAACACGGGCCAATCCGTTTCTACATATTCCAATTATCAGTGCCAAAATTAACTTCAGAACAATTCCTGAAGCCTGTCCAAGCTGCGCTGATGTCGTTTATAGAGCGGCAATATGACAATGAGTATTTACGTGTTGGTGCGTACGCATAAAAAACTGCACGACAGTGTTTCCACCATAACATAAAGTAGAGCGCTTTGCATTGTGGGTTGGCTGCAGGCCAGCCGAGCACACCACGGCAAGGTCAACAGTGGCCAGAGATCAGCAGTGATGTACTCCTCTTCTCTTTGTTGCTGCAAGCTTGGTCTGCATCACACTCCAACAACTGCTAACACACGCAAGCATGACTCAGCCTTGGTGCGTTTGTGGGATGGCATGATAGGACGGAGCGATGCGACCGTGCCAGCTTGCATGCCAAAGGTCAAGTGTTGTTACTTCGAGGCGCGTGATGCGACACCGCCTGTCTGTTAGTGGCAGAGTGCAATCCCTGGTGCTCTTCTCAACCGCTGCGTCTGGTTATGTGCGTGACCATGGCTCCTGGGGGTTTTCTGCGAAGGGAACAAGAAAAACACACCCTGCCTTTGTTCGGGTCTTGTTGATGGCGCTGCTCGACTTTCATCTGAGGCGCTCTCTCACAGACTGCTCCCGCGCAACCTGGTTTGTTTCTGCAGACTTCCTGGGGGGGACTTCCCCCGCCGCATTTGTTCTGGCCAACCGAACGTCCATTGTTTGTCGTGTGTCCGCGCCTGTCGGGATGCTGCGGAAAGCTGATTTCAGGTTCACTTCCGCCCTCTGAGCACCGCTTCAGCTGGCTGCTCCTGTGCCGAAGCCTCCGGGCGGACAGAAACCATCGGGGGGCGACCTGCAGTGCCGACATCAGCCGCGGACAAAACGTGAAATAACGACACACTGTTGTTGGCTGCCCCACAGCTGGAGGGCAGGGGGTTACCATTTGGAATTGCAAATTAGACCAGTGTCATGCAGGTCCCCTCGATGGAGCGCCCTAGGCGCGATGGGGGCAAGCTGTGCTCCACCCCAGCCTTCGCTGCTCTGTTGCTGAGGGCAAAATCCAAGGATTACTGTGACCATTTGTTTCCAGCCGGAGAACCACGGACCGAAAATAAGAGAAGAATGAAATAGGGAAATAGGACAGAAGGAGAAAATAAAGATAAATCAAGAAATAAAGAAGCCCAAGGCACAGGGACTGCACTTCACTCCACTGCCAGCAGTCACCCTTTCTAGGAAAAGGGATTTCTGGTACCCTAGGGGGTCATTAGCTGGCATGCTCTTTTCTATGACTAAGGCATTAGAGCCGTCCTCCCCTCCTGTCTGCGACTGTAACTCAGGCCAGTAACACCACGGAGATGCGCGCTTATGCAAGGCACTTTCTGCCAAGGGGGCGACGTCTGCCATGAAGAGGAACATTCCGCGTTCTTTGCAGCTCGCTCTTTCGTTTTGGGGCTTTGCCCGAAATCCTGAGCGTGACAATCTGTATGTTAGCTTCCATGTAGCGTCACTCCGAATCAGTCTCTTTCCGAACCGGCTTCCCACGGACTCGGGACTTGCTCGTCCGGTCGGGGTGCTTCTTCCGAGCACCTCTCGCGTTTCCTACAGCTCAGACCTCAGTTCGGGGTAGAGGATCAGCTTCTGTGACTGCGAGTCCCGCGGTGACTTCTGCACTAAAGGCTGAATTTTTGCTCAGCCAGGGTATTTTTGGCCGGTACAACACGTTAGCGCCTGCTGCAGCCCTGTCAGGTGGCTGCAGGTTGCTGGTCACATCTGATGAGCGGGTAGCTCTCCTCTGTGACGTGCCTCACCCTCAAGTGTATCAGCGGAGGAAAAAGACTTGGCAGGGAGAGTACTGGAGCACCCTCCTATCTATTAAAGCAATGAGACTTTATGAAACTGTGGTATTACGGTGAAATTCACATTTTGATGATATGATCTTATCAATGATTAGGCAAAGGGTTGTAGCCGGGGTTCATGCATGCATTTGGTCTTACCATGGTCCAGAGTGCCTAAAATAAGAAATCTTTCTTCTTTTATTTCATTTCTAACTTTTTTTTTTTTTTTAAATACAACTTTGTGTGTTTGTTAAAATACACTAAATTAACATGAAAGTTCAAATTATGCTCAGTTGTTTGTAATTTTCCACAGGCTAATGTTTTGTTTTCCGGAGGACGTGATGTTAATGGATTTTGATTTGTGTGTGTTCCGTGACAAGACTTTAAGTGTTTTTTTGACCATTTTGTTTACGCGTGACACTTGACAGCTAAAACGAGATTTTTTCCCCCCCTAGAATTACAATACAGTCCTGATTTAAGATGGTCTTCTGCGAGCAGACAGATTGACATCTTTCCTGTGCAGTAAATGTCAGGTAGTCATTCTCCTCAGGTGCATCCTGCATTCAGTTTTTTTCTTCTTATTCTGCTGATACAGTCTAGGATTTACCATCATTTTCTCGAAATTCTTGTCTTCCCAGGGCTTCCCAGGCTTTTTGGTGCAAAATGATCACAACCGAATTCATAGCAGCATAAAAATGTTGCTGTCGTTGACACGAGTGTATAGCGCGTCACATCTTACGCGGAGTTTGAAGAGGACCGAAAGAGCACGCGAAGGCAAAAAAATCACATACCGACCGCTGCGCCATATAAATCATATTTCATATGATACCATAATGCACAAAACAATAACGGTACATCTAATAATAACCATATTTCTGAATTCCTCACAAAATAAATAAGAAACTTGGCTAAAACAGCAACGTACACTTTGCACAAAAGAACTTGTGTAAAGTGACAAAGACATTGTGATGGGGCAGGTATCATAAGTCACCCAGGAGGGGGTTCATGTGGCTCATTGGCTAACTCAATTGGCATGCAATGCATGCCCGACAGTTATTTGTGTGCGGGAATTTATTTTTTGCATATTTTTTCCCCAAAGAAATGGCGATTGCCAATATAAACCTGAATCCGCATAAGTGCGATGTCCGTAAGATGTGACTCTACCGCAAAAAACTTTCTCCAGAGCCTGTGCAGGGCGGTAGCTCACAAAGCGCATGTGCGAGACACGCTTCTGGACCACCGCACGGGAGCGGGGGTGCCGAGATACTGGCGTCAGGATGAGCGAGAACAGCGGTGCCCCGCACGAATGACAAGGAAACGGCGTACAACGTACCTGATACGGCAAAGGCTGAAAATTTTTACAACTTTACATTTAACTTTATTCGTTTAGCAGACGCTTTTCTCCAAAGCGACGTACATCTCAGCAGAAATACAATTTGTGCATTACATTAGGAGAAAGACACACGGCTGCAGACGTGTGACTCTTAAGTAAACCTAGTACACAAGTTGTTCGGCATCCATCTCTTAGTGTTGTTTTCTCTCCGGATAAAATTAAAAACCTCCATCCACGTCCTCAGCCCATGCACTCCCTTCTCTAAAGGTCCTCCGTGGTGACATGGGTGGTTGCACCGAGAGGTAATAGCTACCTGACACTGTATGAGCACAGATGAAAAATACAGTTAATTCAGAGCCGTTTGGTCCAGTGCGCAGTTCGGTAAGGCCGGCATGCTTATGGCCTTTCTTCCTCACTGGCACCTGGCAGAGCTGTAATTTCGCATCTGTTGTTGATCCATCTCTGACGTTATAGGTATGAAGGGCATTTTCTGACATTTCTTGCATTTGAAGCGAAACGTTTTGAAAACACTTGGCCTACAGGCTGGAGAATCACTTGAGTTTTTTTTTTTTTTTTCTTTTTTATGTTGGTCCTTCGCTATTTCGCTGTTTGCCACAATTTACGTATAATTAGGTGTCATACTCTGCTGTCTTAATTTGTTTTTGTTTCGTTGCTATAATCATTGATAATGCATATTATTAATTACAAGGAGAACCAAACAAGCTTTAAAACTCTGTAAACAAAAAATATACTTGTATTTTTTATATAGTTGGCACTTCACCGACTGAATAATAATTAGTTTCCTCTCACTTATATCTTGCACTTAACATATGTAGCAATACATTATAAAGGAGAAATATGTAATTCACAAGTACCTGTTTAAGTGAACTGCTCATTTTATTGATGGTTAATGTTCCATTTTGTACAAAAAGTATGCTGTACAGGTAAAAGATTGAAATGACAACTAAGTCTTTTAGATAAACATTATTTATTTTTACTGTTTTTTTGTAATTTAGACACTATACTGTAGCTACTCTAATGCCAGAATTACTGGAAGTGCCTCTTGGTATATTGTATTATACAGTAAATATGTATTGAGATTATTAGAACCTGTTTGTCATAAACTGAACAATGTCGATGTTGTAATGTGAATACAGTTGAATAACATGAACTTAACTCTGTGGTTCTGAGACGTTTGTGTGTTCATTTCTGCAGGTCTACAAACGCAGACTTGGTTTGGTCTAATTTCTGCATCACTTCAAGCTGGTTCTCGGTACCGAGGGGGTTTTTTGGCCCAGGGAGGTTTGAGGAGGGAGGAAAATTTGGCAAGATTTCTAAACTTTCTGGTTTTGACTCCAGACTAGAATCTCCAGAAAAATTTGACTCTATGAAACAGTGAATTCCGTTGAATAAAAACCTTTCTCCAATTTCATACAAACGCAGTGAGGTATCGGTGTTTTAATTATTAGGGACCTTTGATGCCACAACACAAAAGTTACAAGAAAAAAATGCTGTTTTATAGAAAAACCTATCTTCTAGATTTTTAGTGGGTGAAAATGTAATACCTGTACTCTGCTAGTCACTACTCAACAGTTATACCCGGTGAGCATGATACCAGCAGTTATCCCTTGTGCTCAGTTTCATGTCTGGGTTATGTATTTGTTTTTTTTTTTTTTTTTTTTTTCCACAAAAGTCTGGGGTTGAAAGGTTAGATGATTAAAATGGACCTCAGTGGGAAGGTTAAGATAATCTCAGATATATCTGAGAAGTGGGTTTGGCCGAGTCCTGCTCTCTGGTGGGTCTGGGGTTCGAGTCCTGCTTGGGGTGCCTTGCGATGGACTGGCATCCCGTCCTGGGTGTGTCCCCTCCTCCTCCAGCCTTACGTCCTGTGTTGCCGGGTAGGCTCCGGTTCCCCGTGACCCCACTCAGGACAAGCGGTTTCAGACAGTGTGTGTGTGTGTGTGTGTGTGTGTGTGTGTGTGTGTGTGTGTATGTGTATGTGTGTGTGTGTATCTGGGAGGTTGCTTGCCACCAGGTGACTTACTTTGGTGTTTCGTAAATATAAAGTACTTTTTTTTTTAATTTTCTTTCATTGACTGAGTCTATAAAGAATAAAACTTTATGAAAGAGACCATTTACTTTCTATAAATTGTAGCACCACTGCATTGTGTCTGCATTATGAAATGTTATGGAATTACTACACTGTTTGTTTTTCAAGTATGTGAGTTTTTTTCCTTCTTCTAACGGAGAGGGAATGAAAAGGGGCAGTTACGTAAGGAAATCATAACACAGACCTTAAGGGCTTTTCTGAATTAATTAATCCGGGATTTGACTAAGACCATAGGGTTGTATACTTGGAGGTCCAATGTGTTGCATTAGCACCTGGAATTGTAGCTTTAGAATGAGAGCGAGATTAGTAATAATCCTGGCCACTGCATGCTGTTTTGCTGCAAGAGAGTATTTTTAATACTGATGTGACAGGTATTAATCATATTTTTAATCATAAATATGATTAATACCTGTCACATCAGCCCCCTGTCCCCCCATGGGGGTACAGCCATGTATGTATATTTAAAAAAGTGCTTCTTCTTCTGTGGAACGACTTGTTTCTAAGTTTCAAATGGAGTATAACAGCTTCAATTCCTTGCTCACCAACCTTTGACTCGACCTAGGAAGTGGTGGACCGGACATTTGATCTGGCTGAGCAGATGGCATTCGGTCGAAATACACAAAATAAGTAAAAGAACAAAACGGGTACAGAAACAGCTATTACCTGTGTGTGCTTTGCAGGCTTTGCAGACTGCATGTTCATAATGAGCAATCAAATAAGGAATTGCTGTCTCAGGCTATGGTTTAGGTTATGGAAACTGAAAACATGCTTTCAGCGATGGTAACTCTGCATGAGCACACATTCATTTTTCACACAAAATTGTCCTGTTTCACTATAAATACAATTCAAAATCCTCTTTCTTATCAAATTATACGCACACCTTGTAACCCCAAGTGACACAGTCTGTCATATCATCTAAATAAAAACTTGAACATGTAACCCAGAAAGGTAGCATAGTGGTTACAGCTGCTGCCATTAGGCTTACAAGTTGTATGTTTGAATCCCACCTGCTGCAGGTACTTGTCATAGGTAGCTTTACATTGTTAGAATATTAATGTAAATGTAAGGTATAAAAGAAAGAACGAACAGAGGGCTCAAAGAAGAAGAGTTCAAAACCAGGCTGTAGACAAGGAGCAAAAACTGCATGAGACCCCACCCTCCATCATCCCTCAGAAAACCTGTGAACCACTGCTTTATTTACAGGTGCCTGGCAAGGGATACACCTCCTTAACTATACCCCTGGCTATACCTTCCCCCTGTAAAGCCCACCATAGGTGAAATGTAAAGAGTAACCCCACCCCCAAAACCAGCAAGAAGTACAAGAAAAAACAGAGACAGAATAAGAACCAAAGGGAAATAAACTGGGTTCTATCAAATACTTGAATGACATGGCTTCAGTCTTTCAAATGAGTCAGGAACACGGTGCTTGACTGTGGGTCATCAGAGTGGAGGATCCTCCCTTTGCGAGTCAAGCAGAGAAAGCACAACCCTGATAGATGTTCCATGCTTTAAAAGCTCCGGCCGTCACTGCATAATTTCGGCTTGGCAGATTGGGGTTGAATGGCAGATAGGAATCTTTAATTATGATGTCGTGTTTGTTTGTTGTAGCTTTCTCGATGTCGTCTTTGTCCGAGAGTCTCAGATACCGGATCAGAAAGGTCCTCAGACAGGTATTCGGGTTGGGAGTACGGGCATGGAGTCAGCGGGCGAAATCTACTAAAAGGAGGCAAATCAGCCAGCACTCCTACCAGGGACCGTTGCTTGTCCTGCAGAAATTTTTTAAGAGGGGTACCTCATTCAGCCTTCTGAGGCAGTCCCACAATCTCTAAATTAACATGGCGATTTTTATATTCCACTTCATCCACATTCACTTGATTAAACTCGGTTGTTCGCTGCAGATCAAAAGTTGATTCAGCTTGTACGTTGTCTCTCTCCTCCAAACAGTTTCAAAACTATTCTCGTGATGGGTTAAATTTGTGAATTTTTTTTTTCCCAATCAGAGTGCTTCTTTCGTTCGGTACTGAGATTGTCCGGCTTTGTGAGTTTAGCTTCCATACTACTTAATTTATCTTCCATACATCTTAGCTTACCTTCCATATTCCTCTGACCAGATGGCATTTAGTTAATCTCTCTAATTTCATCTGTCATTTGTTCATATTAACTAACTGGTCTATCTCTGAAGGTGGGCTCGTACATAACGGACAGTCAAAGTTCTCTCCATCTTTTCTTCTGGCTCAAGGAATTCAGATCTGTCCCCGAAGGCCGTCTTTATCGCTCTTTTCTTTCGGAGCTCTGTTTTAGTGCTCTTCCCTTTCTGAGAATGTTGCGAAGAAAAAATCGGATAATCCTTGTTGTCCTTGGAATGAGACATGTTCAGTTTTATCAGTTTTAGTAACTCAAAACCAGTATGGGAGATATAATTGCAGGTATAATTGCAGGACTCTGGAGGGAATCCAAACTTAAGCAACAATGAAGAAATGTGATATGTCTTTAAGTGTAAAATTATTTGCATTTCCTTTTAAAATTATTACCTGGAAACTTAATGTAAATAAATGTAGGAAGAACTCAGCATGTTCTTAATTGGAAGATGTCTTCTCAACGATATATCGGGAAATTTACTGACGCTTGTGTCATTTTATTTCCTTTAGCTTTATTAGTACAGTATGTTTTGTTATTATTTATATATGAACATTTCTCTGTAAAAACAGTATATGCCAGGGGGTGAATTTTCTTGTGCACGAGGAATTAATCTGCATTATAATTTGTATGAATGCTGGACTCCTGTTTGGATACTGCAATTTTTGTTCTTGTATTATGTACAAGCATACACTCACTTTGCCATTTTAGTTTTTATGTTGCTGTGACCCAGGATTCCTGCTGCAAAAAATAGACTAAAATAAGACTTACTCATGGTACCTGAAAGGAAATGTTTGCAAGTGAATATTAGACTACTTCAGAGGATTTTAAAACAATGAGCTTATTTCTAATATTTGCAAGTCTGAAAGAGAGAAGAATGATGCTTCCTTAGTGAACTATATACAATCCTTCCATGGACTACAACCTTGCCATTGTGAGGGGGCTTGAGAGCCATGTTGTGGTTCTGATGGGATCACCTTTGGCAGATTGGTCTAAACTGAGGGGCCAGACAAAAGGGACTCGAAATTATGATCTCTAAATCTAAAAATGAAATGATTTGAAATCCGAAACGGATAGAAGTGCCTCATCTAGATTGAGTTTCTGAGATCTACCCCTGCAGCCACGCCTGGAGGTGGGTTTTGTCTGCAAGCTTGGGAAAAGTGTTTAGCCACCTTATGGGCTTACGACCCACAAGATGAGGTATGTGGTTTCAAGTGAAATACCTGTAAGGCTTTAGACCATGACAATGGAAACTGACTCTTGGGACATGGAATGTTACTGCACTCAGATGAATGGAGCTTGATCTTGTTTAAGAGATAGAAAAGTATAGACAATCTATAGAAGGTCATATCTCCATATACAGTTTCAGCTTTGGAAGCAGACTTCTTGATCTTAAGTCACATGGAAGAAAACTTGGTTGTTTGTGCTTATACACCAAACAGTTGTGAAGAGTATAGAGCCTTTCTAGAGACAATGGACAAGATACTAGAGAGGAAACTACCTACAGGCTCTGTAGTCCTGCTGGGAGAGTTCAATGCATATGTTGGGAACAACAGAGAAACTTTGATTGGCTTAATTGGAAAGAAGTTTGAACTGAACCTAATTGTGAGATATAACGGGACTTTTGTCCTAGTCTCAGATTGGCCACAAAGCACAAGTTATAGGACAAATGTAGTTTCTGCCAGAGCACCTTAGTTATCAACTTTGTAGGTGTGTCATCTGATCTGAGGCAATATGTTCTGGACCCTCTAGTGAATAGGTTTATTGAACTGCTAACCATTTTTCACCTGGTTATGGATCAGGCAGCTGGAGAGACCATGAAATGGACAACAGAGGTGCAAGTTAGTAGTAAGAATATCTAGTAAGCAATTGTGGCCTCACTTGAATCAATGAATTTAACATCCACCTTTGGAAGACCTTCTATGATTATGAGTTTGTGCTCCCGTGTACAGAGGACAATGGAAAAAAGGTTTTAATGGACCGAGAATGTTGTGAAGGACTCAACTGAAAGGAGCTCCAGGTGCAAGATACCATTTCTGAGACCAGACAATAACCAAGTAGGTAATGCAAAAAGACTGAAAGCATTGGATTTTGTTGGCTTCTCAGCCCTTCTAAGGTATAGCTAATTGTTGAGCCTTAGATCCACGAGGAATGATGTAAATTTCATTCTGGTTGTAAAATAGTGGACTAACTCTTCACCTTTGGAAGGAGGAAGGAAAGCCTATGGTTGAATGCCCTGGCATGCCATGTGGGTGGTGATGCAAGACTACGAAGGCCTGGAGCCTCTCCTGTCTGCTATTTGTTATTTACACAGATTGTGAGCTGTGTCTACATTTTTGGTATTAAGTTGTACTTATTCTGGGTAGGTGTAGGCTTTGTCAAAGAGGTGTTTTCTCTCTCCTTTTGATTATGGTATTCCTGAACAAGATATCAAGGCACATTCAGGGTTTGAAGATTATCCATAGCAGAAATACCAGGATTTCACTGCCAGTTTTTGCAGATGATGTCACCTGGTTAGCATCATTAGAATGTGATCTGCAACATGCACTATAGTGGTTCCCAGCTGAAAGTGACAAAGTCAAGGTGAAGGTCAGCACCTCCAAATCTGAAGTGTTGGTTTTCACAAGGGATAAGGCAGGTTGTTTTTTATTTGGAGGATGAGCTGAACCAAGTGGAGGAAGTTAAGCATGTTGGGATCTTCTTCATGAATGTCAACAGGGAATCACAAGATGAACCAATAGCTTGATCCAGCACCATCAGTACTCCAAAGACTGTACAAAACTGTTACTGTGAAGAGAGAACTGAGTCCTTGGATAAAGATTTCAATGTACTGCTCAGACTACACGTTCATTTTTACCTGTGGCTCATGCAGGGGCTAAAAGAACAAAATCAAAGGAAAACAATATTACTTTACTGTGAACTGGGGCTCAAACAACATAATAAAGTGTGGACCTCAGCAACCAAGGAGTCTTTTGGAGTAGAGTCTCTGCTCTTCCAGACTGAAAGGAGTCAATTAAAGTGGCAAGTAGTGAGAATTCCTTATGAAGTGCCGCACATGGGAGGTCTGCCAGGCACACCTCATTCAGAAGAAGTAGGTCCTGGGTCAGACCTCAGGTTTTCTCAAGCTATAAGCTTATATCTCAGGGCTGGCTTTGGAATACTTCAGGATTCCCCAGGGAGACCTAGAGGCTGTTGCTGCAGAATAGAAAATATGGTCTGTCCCACTTGGCTTGTTGACAACACCATTCACTACAGGATAAGTGCTTTGAAGATGGATGGATGGATGGATGGATGGATGGATGGACTGACTACAGAAACAAGCACAAATACATATGCTGGCTACTCAAATATCTGTGTAGATGTATTGGATTTCATGGGTGTATTTGGGTAATTGAGATCTCAACCTAATGGGAAAAAGAAACTTTTTTGCCTTGTTTTTGAGAAAGTAGGTTATCTATGGATTTAACGGTTTGAGCAAGCAATCAGAATATGAGTCAGTGCTCCACATTTCTTTATATATTCACTCCTGCAAAAACATGTGCAATAGAAATACATTTAGCCCGGGATTTTTATGTAATCAATAATATTGTTTAATGTACCTAAATATATAATATCAATATTTTGGCAGAGTAACGCATGAGAAAAATAGGTATCCAAAACACTTTCATGAAGAAATTAATATTAGCATATTACGCAGCTGTTCTATCTCCATGGCAACAAGGAAGCATAGAAGATTTCAAACAGATCACCTCCCAAAATGATATACTATGTATCAGTAAACATTTCCTATGAATCAGTCACTACTGAATATAACCCGTAGTATTTTCAAATGAAATGATTAATATTATAATATAGATAGTGTGAATGGATTTTCCTATAGAGTATTAAATTATTAAAGTCCACCTGTGACCTGCTGAGCGCAAGCAGATAGATACTCAAAGTTCAGTTTTTTCACCAGAAACTTGTGTTTATGTCGGCATTGGTCCATTTAATTATGTAAGTTAAAAGGCCGCAAGGGCATTTGAAATACAGTTTCATAAAAATATCTTGTGAAAAACTGGATATTTTCCACTGATAAACGCTTTAAGCCATCTCTGGTCTCACAGGTCTTATACTGGACCGTTAGATGATCTGAATTATGGATACGTTAAATCCTCAGTGCATAGTGAGAAGGAAACGTACCACTGCATGAATTTCTGTTTTTGCAATGTTTACTTCTTTGTTTCTGACTTAATCTAAGGTGATGTGTTGCCTGTTGAGGAGCTCTGAGCGGTCAACACTTTTCTGACTGGATAAACCAAACAGGGCCGGGATGGAGAGAGACATTTCTCTTCATCTCTTGGTCTTCTCTTTTGTCTCTATTTCTGTACCCCCTGTCTCTCTCTCTCTCTCTCTCTCTCTCTCTCTCTCTCTCTCTCTCTCTCTCTCTCCCCCCTTGTCCGTCTCACCCCTGCTCTTTGTCTCCTTGTCTCTCGCTCTCTCAATGTCTCCTTCTCTCCCCCTCTCTCCATATTTCTTTCCCTGTCTCTCCCTCTCTCCATGTCTCTCACCCTGTCTCTCTCCCCTTGTCTGTCTCACCCCCACTCTGTTTCCCTGTCTCTCCCTCTCCCTGACTCTTCCTCTCTCTATGTCTCTCCCCCCATCTCTTTTGCCCTCTCTCCCTTTCTCCGTCTCCCCCGTCTCTCTCTCCCTCTTTCTCCATCTCTCCCTCTCTGTCTCTCTCCCCTTGTCTGTCTCACCCCCACTGTTTCCCTGTCTCTCCCTCTCCCTGACTCTTCCTCTCTATGTCTCTCTCTCCCACTCTCTCTCCATGTCTCTCCCCCCATCTCTTTTGCCCTCTCTCCCTTTCTCCGTCTCCCCCGTCTCTCTCTCCCTCTTTCTCCATCTCTCCCTCTCTGTCTCTCTCCCCTTGTCTGTCTCACCCCCACTCTGTTTCCCTGTCTCTCCCTCTCCCTCACTCTTCCTCTCTCTATGTCTCTCCCCCCATCTCTTTTGCTCTCTCCCTCTTTCTCCCTGTCTCTCCCTCTCTCTCTATGTCTCTCTCCCTTCCTCTCCCCTTGTCTGTCTCTCCCTGACTCTTCCTCTCTCTATGTCTCTCTCTCTCCCGCTCTCTCTCCATGTCTCTCCCCCCATCTCTTTTGCTCTCTCCCTCTTTCTCCCTGTCTCTCCCTCTCTCCCTATGTCTCTCCCTCTCCCTCCCCTTCCTCCCTCTCCCTCTCCCTCTCTCCCTCTCCCTCTCCCTCAAGCACTATCACATGCTCCAGTCAATTCTTCAAGCGCCTTTTGCATAAACCGAGCAGGGCTGCGAACTGTGTCACTTCTCAGGGAAGCCGTAGTTAAAACCTTGGCCGACTGACGTCAAAGATTAAAAGTGTGTTGCAGACACTTCGCGGACTAATTAGCGGGGAGAACTGCGCGTTTCGCCGCAACTTTCGAGCCGCTTTTACAAATACTAGGTGCGTTTCGCGGCGCTTGACTTGTCCTTCGAGAGAAGTTTTCTTTTCTCTGCGGCTTCAGACACCAGCAGCTCCTGCAACTCACGCGCCCGTCACCACCACCATCATCATCATCATAATCGTCGTCGTCGTCGTCGTCTCGTCAGCGGAGACACTCCGCGCGCCCGGCGTCACCTGTACAGGCGCGCGCGTGGCTGAGCCGCGCGGGCAGCGGCGCGTCCCTCACGAGACAACCTTGGGTGAGTTCTCACGCCTCTCCGACGCGACGTTTCACGAGGGGAGGCGACACCTCACACCCCTTTTGATGTCGCCTCCTTAATTCACCCTCTGTTTCTTCATTCGACCCCTTTTGTTTTTTACTATCAAACTGATTCTCGCTTTGCGGTGCAGAGTCACGCACATGATAAAAGTACTGGACTGCGGAGGGTTGGGGGGGGGGCATCATTTATTTATCGCACGTCTCACTGAGACACACTATTCTGCCGTTTGCGGATCTTCTTAAAGGTCGCGTTCAGAAGTACTGGTAAACACAAACAAAAAGCTGAGGTACGTAAGCGCGCGCGACAGCGCGGTGCACGTATGATCCAGCGCGCGCAGTCCAAGCAGCAGAGGTGACACACCGCTCGCTCTCCTCCTCTCTGCTCAGCTCTGGTGACATCGTAGCGATTTCCCGACCGTGACTCGCGTGATCCGTCCGCGTCCGACGGTCCGTGTCTGGGACACGGAGGAGCGCTGGCTGCACCTCATCACTGACCGAGACATGATAATTATTATAACGTGCGCAGACCAGACGGTGTGTGAGCGCTCTTGACTTGTCGTCTCGGTCGGTACCGGCGATGATGTCCGACGGCTCCCACGAGCCTCTTCAATATGCAGATTTGCGGTTAATTAATTAGCTAATTGAGCGGAGCCCTCGCGCTGGTGGTCAGGGATACGGGCTTGTTGTCATGACTTCTCTCCATGATTATGATCATTACTGTATGTTTCAGCCGCGCTCGTCCAGCTGCCTTCTTCTCCTTTTATTGAGCATCAGGGGACTTTTAATTATTATTATTCGCTACTACTAGTTTTGTCGTTACACACCCAACACAATCAAATCGCTAAATTATTATTTCAGCTGTAAAGAGATTCTACTAAAACGAACTGTCCCCTTCTAGCCTAATTAATAGCACACGTTGACACGTTGGGGGAAATGGGTGGTACAGTCCTTTTCACAAATAAGATTAATATGACATATGTCAGTAACCTAATCCTCTTTTTTTATCCTTATTTCCAAAATGGATCATTGAGATTGAATTCTGCTGTGTCACTAAGTTCAGATAAACTATACAGTACAGTGTGTGACTCATTCAATCAGATTTCCACACATAACAGGACCTGTTGGCTTTTTTTTCCACGTGCCAAGTTTGGAGGAGATAATGCCCAGTACGGTGTTCTGGGGGTTTAGTTTTCCAGATACTGTCTTATTGACCGATGCATTTCTCCATTTGCTAGTTTCACATTAAATACACAAACTGTGTTTTGTGACACGGGGACAGCAGGTGGCATAGTGGTTCGAGGTGTTCTGTGGGAATGTGAAGCTTTCATCCTCAAATCGCCGCTCCTGCTGTCGGACTCTTGACTTGAAGTATTTCCCCTCTATTGAAAGGGTGATAATGCTCTTCTGTAAATGGCTAAATTGTTGTAAATAGCTTAATGTACACACCTAACGTAAGCTGCTTTGAACTTAAGTGTCAACTGTATAAATAGGCTGCATCCTCTAAAGAACACACACTGAGATGCAGTTTAAGAACTGAAAACATTTCTGTAAAAATGCTGTGTGCCGCTTTCTTATGGTGATGTGTGTGTTTATCCGGGTACACAGTTTAACTGAAGCAAATTTGGCTTCACATCTAATTCTATTACATTGTTCTGGGCCTCCGTCTTGGTCTGCTCACCTCAAAAAAGCCATTTGTCTCGAGTGAACAATATGTCTGAGCGATGCTGTTCAGTGTATTTGTAGGAGTTATCAAAATACAAACAGCCAAAGACTGCCTTGCACAGGCCTGACAACAAGCCAAGATCAGCAAAGTGCACTGGAATTATGCTGTTTTTTTTTTTTTTTTTTTTTTTTTTTTTTTTTTATTTCTGCTACCGAGTTCCTGCGGAATATCCGTACAGTTTGTCTCGTGACTTAACGGTTGGAAGGTGTGGCCTTGTCCACTTCAGACTAAATGCTAAATGATGCTAAATTGCCCCGATTTAAGGACTTTACATTTGTTATGTGGCAATGATAGCATAAACAGTGCCTACTGGGATTTTTTTGCTGTACAGAATGAAACCATTATGTATTTAACTGAAACTTTTTGGTATTCTTCAACTCAAAGTGTGGGGGGGAATCCAGACATTTTATCAAAGTAATTAAAAATAAAAAACAGAACACAACGTAACTGGATTCATAAGTAGTTACTCCCCCTCGAAGGTTGGTGGGATTCACTTTGATAGCAGTTACAGTTGTGACTCTCTTGATATTTGTCAGCACTTTACATCTTGCTTCTGGTACCGTGGTGTTTAGAGTTACTGACTTTAGACCCGAAGGTCTCAGGCTCAACTCCCACTTCCTGGGGTAGTACCTTTGAGTACTACTGATTTTCTCCATTAAAAATCATCAGTTGTATTAAATGTAAGTAGTCTACCATTGCAAGTTGCTTCAGAGAAAAGCATCATGTTAAACACTTTGATAAGGGTATCTTTAGCAATCCCAACATGAAGTGGACAATGCCACAGCTTCAAAAATTTAAGTTGGGTGATAAATTGGAAATAGTGTGGATACTCAGCAGGGATACAGTAGCAAAAACAATACACGACACTACTTCTTATAAGCACTGCATTTGTTACGGGGGCACGGTGGCGCAGAAGTCTTGGCCAGGTCCTGCTCTCGAGTGGGTCTGAGGTTCGAATCCCGCTTGGGGTGTCTTGTGACGGTGTCCTCCCCCTCCTGTTTTGCGCCCTGTGTTGCCAGGTTAGGCTCCGGCTCGCCGCGACCTCGCTCAGGACAAGTGGTTTCGGGCAGTGTGTATGTATTTATTTGTTACACCGGGTCTGTGGTTGTATCTTGTTAATAAAAACATATTTAGTAGGAGAACAGGGTCACGTGCTTCAGTAATCTGCTTGCAGGAACACACAAATCAATGCCAAGGAATTTCACAAAGGTATCTTCACCCAAGGAAATCTGCATCAGTGCGTGGAGGATGGAGCCTCACGACAAGGAGAGACCGCTGCCGGAAAACGGACCCTTGCCCCCTAAGACCCAGGCCTCCTGCTGTTCCAGTCTCAAGGTATGACAACCTCTTCATCTTGCCTGAGGTCACTTATGCTCATGTCCCACTCCAGGCTTTCAGTGAAATGCAGAACTCTAGAACTTCCAGCTAGTTCACAGGGTTCCACTCTTCTGCTTGTGGATTTCTGAAGTTACAGATTTTACTAAAATGGGAAACATGTCTTGGCCACCTTCAAAGATATGCTTAAAAGAGATGGCTGTTGTATAACATATATGTTCCTCAAAGCTTGTGATAAGAGTCCTACACCTCTGTCGGTTGGGCGGAGCAGCGGGTAGCTGCGGGGCGTCATTCACGTGTGGCTTTGAATCTGGCTCGTTCTGTGTGGAGTTTGTATGTTCTCCTCGTGCTCACCTGGGTTTCGCAGAGTCCAAAGACGTGTTTCAGGTGGGTTGCCCATTGCGTGTGTGAATGTGTATTTGTGTTACATTGTAGTGCATTATAAATGGAATAATAGTTGCAGGGAGTTTAGTTTTACAACGTCTGCCATTGTATGCTGCCTTGGATAAAGATGTCAGTTAAATACTAGTTAAAACAATTTTACAGCACATTGGAGAAAAGTGTGTAATAAATTAATAAATTCTATGTAAATGTACAATGCTGCAGTACAGATGACGTTCTATTGTACTAAAACATTTTATGCCCTGATAGGGACGTTTGTGATTTTTAACTTCCAGCCCGTGGTTCAACCAGTTCTGACAAGCAGAGTCGCTGAAACAGACACATTTTAGTTTGAGTGGACAGTTTTGATAATTCCTTGGAGAATTTAACATTTGTCTGCTGCAACCTGCCTTTGTAGTGCATTTGGATGCAAGTGTTGCCTTTATCATGAATTTCTTACGTACCTGCACAGATCTGGGTGAAAGGTTGAGGACTCATCCAAAGTGTCTTGAATGCAAGTCTGAGATTTGTGTGACTGATGGCTATCAGTGTCACTAGTTGGTGTAAGTGGTCTGTAAAACATGTCTCTGTTAAATAGCATGTCATGGAAGTGCATCCTAAGATCTTGCTTGTTTGCCACAGGGCAGTTTTTTTAAGCCATTAAGACATTTATGAGTCTGCACATATCTAGGGTTACTGTATGATTTAAGTAGCTTATGGTGAAATTGATTTATTTTCAACAGATCTGTCCCTTTAAGAGTGGTACTTCTGATGGATCCGGTGATAAAAGCTTTTTCCTCCTCCAGATCAATAGGGCGCTATGGGCACTATGGTTTGCAGCCGGTTGCTTAGCAGGTCATAGGCCACATGTCAAGGTGTTTCACCTTTCGTGGTGTGAGCCCCGTAACTGGCTTCTGACTCAAACAGGATTGGGGTAGCATAAGCGATTGCCCCCAGCTAGGATCAGGCATGGGTTTGGGACACTAGCTGACATTTTATTTTTTTTAAAAAATTCTCCCGTAAAAGATCCCTTTGGGGATGGACAAGGTCTTACTAGTACCCCCAATGGCCTCCGGTGGGTGGTGTGGGGTGCTGAGTTTCCCCCTCAGCAAATGACACAAGGGGCAAGAGCAGATTAGCCCGACATAGTCTGTGTCAAAGGAGAAGAGGCATGTGCAGTTTGACCTGCCTGAGGCGTGAGCACGTGGATCAGACCATAAAAATAACTGCAGTTCAGGCATAACAGCATGAGAAAAGCACACTGGAGCTTGCTATAGTGTGAATCAAAAGTCAATCAGTCTGATTTAAAATTTTATGTCAACATTATGGATAATGTAACGATATTTTTATGACTTGTTGAACCATAATAAAGAGTCGTTGCAGTAAAACCAAGAAAGACGCGAAAAAATGAGCCCCTCTGCTTGTAACCTAAGATGTTTAATTTCTATGCATAGTTCATAATGTTATTCACTACCGCTACAAACTAAAATGTTCCAGTACAAATCCTCTTAGAACTGAACAAACAAACAAGTACGTTCCATTTTTAATTTAGTTTATTTTAGATTCCAAACGGGTTGCTGCATTTAAGATTATACACTGCGAAAAAATGCCACGAAAACATCTAACTGTAAAATTAGAAATTAAAAACACGTTAAAAGCACTATTTAAAATTTACGGTTTAAAACAAAGTATTTTTTCTGTACATACACATAATAGCTGAACTGGTACACTCAGTGGCCTCTAGTACAATCTGTTATAAAATGGTCAGCAACCTGGACAGTGTAAATGTTCAAATGAAGTCAAAAGGCAAAATGTATTAAATGCAGTTAATGGTACTTTTAAATTGAAGATACGAACAGCACAGAATTTGTGTCGGATTCACCATTGCTTAAAAATGAATCACACTTCAAAACTAATGGGTTTCCCCTTTCTTTCATGATTTTTTGATACATCTGCGCATTTTGTGTATTGTAATTAATTTGTGTACATATCGGTGTGCGCAACGGGAGCCGCAGTCTTTTTTGGGGGCAGAATGTACACCCTTTGCGGTTAATAAGCGATTATTTTAGTGAAGGATTTTTCATTTGCACCGCCGTTTATGTGGCTGCACCGTTTACTGCACGTTCCTTTGTGTCGGAAGGGTGTATTGTTATATGTTTTGTATTAGATGCTTGGGGTTTTGCCAACTCTTAAGAGGAAGGCACGGACCAGTACTGCTATAAGCGTCGGAAGACTGAAATACCACAGATAAATGTAAAGGAACTGAAAATTTCAAGACATGCCATTTTCCCATCTTATGAGGTATACTTTTTAAACCTTTTTTTGAAGGGGGGTATTGTTATGGATGTAGGGAATGAACAGAAATCCTCTAATACTCTGAATCCCTCTTACTGTTTATGATTTTAACAGCGAAATACATTTTACTAATACTGGTAAAAGGGGGTGCGGTGGTGCAGCAGGTTTGGTCGGGGCCTGCTGTGCGGCAGGTCTGGGGTTCAAGTCCTGCTCGGGGTGCCCTGCAGTGGACTGGCATCCCGTCCTGAGTGTGTCCCCTCCCCCTCCGGCCTTGCGCCCTGTGTTGCTGGGTTAGGCTCCGGTTTGTTGCGACCCCGCTCAGGACGAGTGCTTTCAGACTCTTTGTGTGTGTAATACCGGTGAACTTACATTGTCAACTGCTATAATTTGGTAAATGGTAATTTTCTGCAAAAACTCACATCACAAACACTGTACAGATGGTCCCCTTCTTACAAACTTAATTGGCACTGACAGCTGGTACCTTCCTCAAAAAGTTTGCAATTCAAATGTTCAATTCGGCTCTGTATGCAGGTACTTGTGTGGCGTGCGCTGGCAACAAACATTGATATCAGGCTCACTAGTTTGAGAATCGTGCGTCTGTATCTCTCGTCTCTTGTTGAAATTTACTTTTGTTTGCTATGAGTTGTACATCACTTTAGAGAAAAGCATCTGCGGAATGAATGAACACAATGTAAATGTCAGCAACCTGGACAGCTCCACAGGGAGGGAGGCAGCAGTGAGGTTTTTGACAGGAGCAGAATAGCGCAGTCCAATGGTGAGCCCTCTTGTGAGTTCAGAGCTTTGCAGCAGAGGTATCTGCAAAATACTGTAAATATAAAAAGCACAATAAAAAGCCATGCCGGCAGAAGACCAGGGTGTTTGTGTTCATCTGTGGCTCCTGGATCCCTTCCTTTACCGTACACATCGCACAAAATTCACCAATGTACATTACATTTATTCACTTAGCAGACGCTTTTCTCCAAAGCGACTTACAATGGATACTATGTAGCGTTACCAGCCCACACACCTTATTCACCGCGGTGACTTACACTGCTAGATACACTACTTACACTGGGTCACTCATCCATACATCAGTGCAACACACTCTCTCCGTCACTCACACACTATGGGTGAACCTGGACAACATGTCTTTGGACTATGGGAGGAAACCAGAGCACCCAGAGGAAACCCATGCAGACACTGGGAGAACATGCAAACTCCACACAGACTGAGCGGGGATCGGACCCATGTCCTCTCGCACCACCCAGGCGCTGTGAGACAGCAGCGCTACTTGCTGTGCCACCGTGCCGCCCAGTGCCAATGTGCGATACAGGTGTAATGATAAGAAATGAAAGTATAAGAAATTTAAAAAACAGTGTAAGCTGTATGTTATTTACCTTTAAGCACAGAGCGCTGCACATCAGCTCTGCTCCAGCGATATTGCGCAGATATGGAGGATAACAGAGAGGTGGTGCTTCACCGATGACTCGAACGCAAGTCTGCTAGCTCTCTTTATGGGAAAAAATTAATACTAAATTTCTCAAAAAGTTCATAATGGCAAAAAGTTCATGACTTAAGTCGGGGCCCCGCTGTACTCGTGCTCGTGTTCAACTCCACTTTTAGGGTTAAATGATTGGCAACTCTGCTGACATGCATTCAACTGCAAAAATGAAGTGAATTTTTTTTTTTTTTTTTTACGGTGTATAATAGGGAAACTTGTTCTCTCGCAGGATTAAGGATTCATTAGACAATAATGAAAAAGCTGCTTAAAAAGATTATTTGTTTAAACAGCGAAACTTAGTAAAGCATTTCTAGGAATTTCAACCATGCTGGGTGTGGTTTAGAGCTGCGATGTTTGTCTATTCGATAATCCCATAATAATCCCCCCGTATGGTTCTTTCCTGTTCTATCCATCAAGTGTATTCTTTCTTGGACTCGGCTCGTTGCGGAAAGAAATGAATCTTTTTCACGTGCCGCTTACCGCATGCACCGGAAAGCAAAGTAGGAACAAAGTGTAGTTTCTGCCGAAAATGGCCGTAAGCAGAGAAACACGAGAGCTAGGTGATCTTATGAATAGAGCATTGTAACTCGTAGAATAACAGCGGCTATTAAAAGCAGATTAGCGAGTGCTGCAAGGTGCTGCGCGGCTGCCGTGCTGGCGTTGCTTTCCGCACGCGCTGCCGCGATATGACCTGGCGGTGCCTCAACGGTGAGGTCGAGCACAGGATCCGCCGTTCCTCGTGCCCCGTAGGGCGCCGCTCCTCCGTAAATGTACGAGGAGAAAAGCAGGGATGCGCAAATCCCCCCCCCCTTGCGTGAGGCCTGTCATAACGATTTTTCACCTTCGTGGTTGACGTGGTTTTTGGCCACCACGCCGGGTGGGTTTGAACTAACCGGGCAGCCGGTCGGTTCCGAGCTGTTCTGCCACGGGGGGCTTCGCCAGCCGTGGTATTTGCGTGTTATCAACGGCTCGGTGTTCAAATTCACGTTTAGATCCTGCCCGAGATTAGAGGCTTGCCGCACCGTCACGAGTCACTAGGATTCAACGCGATGAGTCATTGCAGGCTGCGGCTCCACGCTTTCAGGACACGTCTGCCCGACACACGCCGCGGCCTCCAAGTTTCGTTTGTGACAAGAAATGCTAAAAAGGAATGAAGGTATGAAATGCAAAATTAAATTGCATCCACCTGCGGATGTGCCAACAGAAGGGGGGGGGGGGACAGGATATGAATATGAAAGAATATAGGGAATTAGAGCAACCTGTGAGGCTGCCTGATGGAGGCGTGTCTGTGAATGTCATCACTACTGCGATGACATCATCATTTGATTCATGGACAAGACAGGATTTATTCATTCATAAAGGTGGATTGCTTTCATACAAAGCGGTCGTCTGCACTTTTCTACAGCTGGAGAATTTCACGCTAAACCTCGGGTCAGTTGCACCGTGATCCATTTCTGTCTCACGGACAAAAATTCATACTTTAATACTTAGCCTGTTTTTACTCGCGTGCTCATTTGTGGGAATTTTGAAGTGAAGCTTTTCTTACGAATGCAAATTTTATTTTAGAGAGGATCAGTAGGACACGTGGAAGAGAATTCTTGATTGCTTTTGCATAATAAATTCACAAAACTAGTGTGTACCATCAAGGATTTTTAAAAAGCTTTTTTGTAGACCAATTTCTGCACATTAGGGTTTAAAAAAATGCTCTCCCGTTTATGAATGGATAATTATATAAAGACTTTCTGGAGCAGGTTTTTAGTTTTAAGTCAGGCTGCAACTATCAATTATTCTCATACTGGACTCTACCAGTTACCTTGATGATTAATCAAGTAATTGGATAGGAAAAGTACTTTTATGTTTTGATTAGACAGCAACAGAAAATGTACAAGGAAAGGAAAAATTATGGCAAGTTTCTAGATATGAGCCATTACTTAATTCCATTTTATAAAAATCAACTTTTTTTATTGTAAAAGCATCATATTTAAATTTAAGAAAAATATAATTGAAAGTGCAATGTAAACCTGTTAACATTATACTTTGAGTTTCAAAGGATATATTTACATTTATTGAAATCCAATAAATACCCAAAAATATATTTTAAACTAATTTTCAAAGTGCAACCAAGAATTAAGCCATAAGTAGAATAATCGACATTGCTTTGCATATTGTGTATGCTCTATTTGGTACAGTTGTGCTTAAAGTAGAAAGTAGTGCAACTTAAATTTCGGAAGCGCATGTTGTAATTTAAGTAGATCTTGGGAATAATGTAAGGTTTACAGGAACTTGTGGACCCAGTGTAGAATAAAATATGTTTTTTGGAGGGTTTTATGGCATTTGTAGGGGATTAAAGCCAATGGCCAAGAAGGCTAGCTCAACAAAAGAGGAGAACACAAGCGCATGCGCAAACAAGTTGGAATGGCAGGAGACGAACGGAAAGTGCATCACCTCCACCCGCTGGGCTGGAGTGTGGAGTGAAGGAATTGGCAGCAAGGGCGCAACTCTGAAAGTCCTCCATCTTTCAGGCTACGCCATCACGTCACAGGTTGACAGGATCAGCTATTGGCACAACAGGAATTACCATCCGTGCGCTCCGCCCTTCAGTTCAGAACATCTGTTTGTTCGGAACATCTGCCCAGCGATGTTCACGACAAAAACGAAAGATGTTATTTGTCGGTGGAATGAGTCCGCAAGGTGCGAAATTTTAATTGAGAATTTGAATTAATCAAGTTACTCGAGGAATCGTTTCAGCCCTAGTTTTAAGGTGACTGGATGACCAGCTTTCTGAATATGGCCAAGTTGTGATATTTACTCAAGTTCTTCCCTTTTTCAGTTATCTCTAGCCTTGGTTATGTGCGCAATCGCAGTGCACATATCAATATTCACGTCTGGAATTTTTGAAGGTACAAATATTTTCCATCTTATTTTTTAATTGAATTTTCTTCAATTCTCTTTAAAAAAATCCAGTGTGGTGCAGAGGAAAAATGGACTGAATTTACATTGTGTTTGAGAGTGAGAGAGTGTTTCCCTGGTGTATGGATGAGTGAGCCGCTGTAAGTAGTGTATGTAGCAGTGTAAGTCATCTTGGTGAATAAGGTGTGTGGGTTGATGACACTACGTAGAGTTCATCGGAAGTCGCTTTGGAGAAAAGCGTCTGCTAAATAAATAGATATTTTCCATTCCATTCATCATCCAGTGGTACCATGCAGTATTAGTTAAACTTTGTTGTCGTTTCTGTTTTTCATACTCCTGAGATTTCACCTCCCTGAAAAACATTAGCATAAATGTACTTGTAATAATGTGCACAACAGTCACAAAGAATCGTGTTAGAGTGGATCGGTTGTTCGGTTCCAGTATTTGGAAAAACACAGGAAATAATAGCACTGACATTAGCGTCAAGTACTTGCAATGGAACAAAATCTCTGAGAACATTAGTCTCAATTTAAATACCAGTTGTGACCATGGCTGAAAGTATATATATATCTGAACTGGATGGATAAGTTTCTGCAGCGGGACTTAGATTTTTCTCCTGGGGACATACATAGCAGAGAAAATGAGGAAATTACCTTTAATTTTGAATGCCCTGTCTGTGTGGAGACTTGTTCTACAATCAAACTGAAGCATCCAGCGCTGTGTCTTCTCATCGCTGCGTTGTTCCTGTAAAACTGAGAGGAGACAATATTACATCCATCCTCCCACATGATTCGGAAATACAATCCATTTGCCTTTTGTTGTCGACTCCACGGGAAGTGGTCGGCAGGGTATCTGACATCAAGGCCTTCCCGGCGTGAGCCGAGGAATGAAAACTGTCAAAAAGCTGTTTCTGAGATCCAGTTTCATTGTTGTGGTGGTATTGCTACATTATATTATACCTTGCTGTGCCCTAAGTAAACAAAGAAGCCATGGTAACCGAAGAATGACCTCCTTCTCATGCACCGCATTATACTTTACTGCTACCGCGCGCTCGATCCGCACGAGTCCTGCTTTCACTGTAATCACAAACCCTGCATATTAGGAGTGTGAGTGAATCCGCAGATAGTTGGCATTTATGCCTGTTCATGCTTCTGCCACCACACTTAATTGAAATATTTGTCAATTCTTTGCACGCAGTGTCTGAATGATAAGATTTCTCCATCCGAATTACGGGAAGACGTCACACTCTGGGACTGTTTCTTTCATGGCTCGAGAGTAAATGTGCGTGCGGCTCAATGACGAGCTCACAGAGCTGTCCGGTTCGTAAAGGGGAATTGGCCTGAGAGGTCATCGGCCTCCGGCACATACTGTACTGTCTACGTTTTTTTTTTTTTTTTTTTTTGAAAATTGTAGTTTTTACGAAAAATGGTATTTTTTAGAAAACTCTTTTTAGAGAATGGTCTTCATACACGAATGCCTGGTTCTGATCCCGGCCTCTAGGATGTATAGAGCCCTGAGTATAAATGGCAGTTTTAAAAATAAATAGAGAACCTCGGCTACTATGCCCTCATTTGACGAGGCGTACGTCAGAGTCGCGATTGTCATCTGCTTCCAATTTATCAGTTAAGTGTCTAGTGCTCCGCTCGGGGGATCGGCCTGATCGGGCTCTGTCTGTGATCCTCTCGCCCTCGTCACGCCGGAGGAGACCGGAGCTACTGGGGAGCAGGCGGTGGGAGGATGGGAGAACTGAGGAAGCCCATCCGCAGGCCGATCAACGGGCAACATGCCGGGGGCACAGCCAGTGTTGCTAGCATGACCTAGTTAGCGGGCTGTGAGTTACACAGGGAGCGCTGGTGGGAACAAGGGCTTCATTCTTCACCAGCCACCGCCTGGCCAGTTTGGACTTACCACAGATGATTGTTTTTTTGGCATCGCCCAGAGGCAGGAGCTCTGTTTGGTGGCAACTGGGCCGAACAATCATGGTGTCGCCTCGCTTTTTTCCGCTTTCAACCTTGCTCAGTAAATAGTCCTGCCCTCATGTAAAAAGACAAGGCTGATGCTGACAGCGGGGCTTCTTACTGTAATATAGCAACAGAAAGAGCCAGAAAAACAGGAGGGCCAGGTGGCTGCAAATACAATCATGCACTGCTTAACGACGTTTCGCTTAACGACTGACTGCATATACGACGGAGGTCCCATAACATTATAATGGAGCAGAAAAATTGTTATCGAGAAGCGACATCATAGCGCAACGTGTTCGTGGTGGTGCTGGTGTAAACAAAAATACTGCGCTGCCAGTCATATAAAATATAGCATATACAATCATGTACAATACATAATACTTGATAATGATGATAAACACCTACGTTACCGGTTTACGCATTTACTATACTGTACCTTTTATTTTTATTCTACAGTTTACTCTTTCTACTTAAGTAAAGTTTACTGTAAAACAGCATGCTGTGTTACGTCGGCAGCAGCATCATAAATCTTGTGTTTACCGCATCTCTTGACGGCATCAAGGCTATACCATCTAGGTTTGTATAAGTACACTGTGATCGAGGCTATACCATCTAAGTTTGTATAAGTACACTCTTTGATCAAGACTATACCATCTAGGTTTGTAGAAGTAGACTCTGTGATCAAGACTATACCATCTAGGTTTGTAGAAGTAGACTTTATGATCGAGGCTATACCATCTGAGTTTGTATAAGTACACTTTATGATGTTCGCACAACGACGAACTCGCCTAATGACGCATTTCTCAGAACGTATCCCCGTCATTAAGTGACACATGTCTGTAGAGAGTGTGGCATTGACCGTACCATACGGACTGTGGCACTGACCGCAGGCATCAACTGTGAAATGGCCTCTTGAGCGTAGCAGATTTTACTTCTCAACATGTAAAAAGTTCCCTTTTCTCACTTTTCTGCCCTATTACAGCGAGACAATTCCCAATTCCTTGCAAATTTATTAATTAATTCGTACCAAGAACTACATCTAAATTCTCAATTTAATCTGGCCCAGCTCCTTCCGCTGTATCCAGTTGCCGCTTAGGCTGAGGTCCCCAGTGGTTCAGGTACCATGGCCACTGTTGTGGTTGCCCTCAGTGTTGCTAAGGGATCAGGGTTCAGGTGGTCACATGACATGGATTAGGACTGAGTGTACGCTCGATCGTGTCCCGAAACTGGGTGGTACAAGCCCAAACAGTGAACAGCTATAAAGAGAAGTATATTCTGATAGGTAGGATCATATTTTTAGTCAAAGGAAAGTGTAGCCGTGATTTTTTTTTTTTTTTTTTTTTTTTTTTTTTTATGGAACAGGAGGAAAAAGCATACATAAAGCATGCTACCAAAAAACGAGGACACAGGCACAGTTCAGTCACTTGACACTAAATCTACTTTATGAGATGGTGATTGAAGGCCATGATTTCCAAGTTGATGCAATCAATTTGTTGAATTTATGTGTATATCGACGATCGGTCAGGGAGGTTGGCAAAGGCCCAGCGAGAAGACCCGGTCAGACGGGAGGAGTAAGCCGGTGCGCATATCACCTACTGTGACGTCACACGCGTCTTCGTCCTATCAGTTATTCATTCCATAATGATGGTGGTGTCTTATTGAGGTGGGTGGAGTTTACAGAGCATCACAAGACGTTACACATACACTTACTCACACACTGCCCTCTATTCATCGCGGCTGGGCCCAGGATCTCTGGTGGCCCCGCAGCTGCTGCAGACCTTCTGCTTACCACCACGATCTACAGCCATGTCAAAGGCACTCTCATCCTTGGCTCCCACAATTAGACCCGCAAAATGTGTTTTCCTAACCCTGCATTATGTTTGACCTAGATTCATATGTTAATAGCGTCTCCTTAAATCTGAGAACCTTTAAAAGTAATCCAAGCAATTTCTTTGATGGCGGCGGGGGAGGCGGGGGCTGGCTGACGTAACTCATTTTCTCATTTTGTCTGCATATGCCCTGGCCACTTTCCGCTATAGAGAAACATTGGATTAACGTTACATAATCCTTTCCAGCCTGAATCAAAAGACACAAGCATTATCTGTTGTGAAAGACGAGCACAGGCCAGTACGAAAAACACACACACACACATACACACACACAAAATCCCAATTTGGTACATGCTTTTTGTTTCTGTGATTTCAAAAGATGTGACTGAAAATGAAGTTATAGGCGAGACTCTTTGAACTGATGCCAGCATCTTTGATGAGAGACATATTCATGTAAATGCCATCATTTTATGGATTCAATCAAATTTTAAAAAAATTTTCTAATAAAAAATTTCTGATAATAACGAAAACATGATCGCGCTCTTATCGGAGGAAACTAGTTTAACAAGCAGACCGAGTTATTGCGGGCAAAGTTACTATTGACAGCACTTTGTGTGTAACAGCCCTGGCACTGTTCAGCGCTGATCTTCACATCAGTTTTGACCTTTGAGCACCTATTGGTGGTGACCACCTATTGTTGAATAATCCCAGAAATCCATAGAAATATGTGTAACTTTGGGCTGGCATTTTGCTCCCGCATGTGCAAGTCACACAGAAATAATCCTGTTTAAAGCCAGTGTTTTCTCAGTATGTGCAGAGCTGTGAATAATAGAGCGGATTGTACTACGACGGTAGTAAGACGTAACAAGATTGTTTTAGATGCTCCAAAATTCAGCTTGATGAGGCTGAGATGTACCAGTGTCGAAGGTATGAAAAGAATCACAAATGGCTTTACATACGGCATGTCTTATTTTTAGGATAAACCCTTTAAGCAACGTAAGGTTTTTGAGGGCAAAGCGCAGGAACGGTTTTTGCTCACGCGCCGTTTATACATTTACGTGTGTCGCCTTACGCTGTCTGCACCCGCGGGGTCCCTTTGCACAATCCACGCGCGTACATGTACACCTGAATGTTCGTAGTCCCGTCACGTGTACGGCGAACGGATGCTTTTCCGTGATACGACCGTGCTGAGATCAAAGGGCGGCTTTGATTTCACGAAAATAACGTGTCTCATTTTTGCCAACTGCCAGCGATCACCCCAAGTGACAGGGTACAATATTAAAAATAGCGTACTCCATAACTGTGACAAACATAGCTCCGCTGTTGTTATATCGCCGCTTTGTTTTCGCTGCTTGGCTGTTTTGACGGAAGCGCCGGGGGTCTTTGGCTCGGGGAGAAGGGCTGGACACCGACAGCATGAACGTTTTCAGACAGACCCAGAATGCTCACATTCGTGCGTTTCCAATCATCGGCAGCACTGCCCGTTTGCTGCTGGTGTCCAACGCAAGAATTTGTACCTCCTGACGGTCTGTTTATCCAGGTCGCCCCCCCCCCCCCCCCCCCCCCTTTCCTCTGACGCTTCCTTCATCACCTTCTCCCTCCCTTTCACCGTCCTCCTTCCACATGACCTGCCGATACATGAAAGTGGTGAAGGGGAAAGAACGAATAGGCACGAGCAGATGACCGAACATCACGAAAATGACGCAAGGTTTGCGAATGTAGTGTTTGAGATGAAGTAACGTTGTTTTTTGACTGAGGTGTGGATGCGGACTGCGCTGAGGACCCCAGCTCTCCCTCCCTTTTCCCCTCTCTGGCTCTCTAGATGTTCCTGGTGGCCTTGTCCTTTGCCTACTTTGCCAAGGCTCTGTCTGGGAGTTATCTGAAAAGCACAATCACTCAGCTGGAGAGGCGCTTCGACATCCCCAGTTACTTAATCGGAGTTATTGATGGAAGCTTTGAAATAGGTGAGTGGTGTTTCAGTGCGTGTCATTCATGTGCACACAAAACACTTTTGCTGCGCTCTTGCTGTTAAATGAAATTTGATGGGCCATTTCACCACAAGATACATTTTTCAAGGTAGAGTTCCTCTTTACCTTGGTAATTTTATATATATATATAAACTGTTGCAGGCATGGAAGGATGCGTTTCGATTGAATGAGAAAACATTCAGTAACGGGAAGATTTTTCTTCGCTCGGAGACAAAGTCGGTCTTCTCTGAGTCAGGAGATGTAAGAGAACTGTTGGTAATTTACTGCAACGCAGAATTTAAAGCAAATAGGGCAGAACCGAGGCAGGACTGAATGGGAACTCGGACTGCTTTATTCAGAGTGAAAAGCATGTCAGGACACATACTTTGAATCCTCAGAAAACCAGGTGGGGTTCTTGCCCCGTCCAGGACGGAAACACCTCATGCTGTGTCAGTTCCTCCCAGGATCCTGTGGAGAAGGACTATACAGAAGGCTCTTGAACAGCAGCTGAACAGAACAGAACTGGATGGACAGCTCGTTTTATTTTTCACTCGCTGGGCTCCAAACCCCTTTGCAGAACCGCGGTCTCCTTGGCAAAGTGTGGCGTGTCTCTCCAGGAGGACGAAGCCCCAGGGGTTCAAACCCCACACAGCCCCAACAGTGCCGCGCTCACGTGTCAGTGGCTGGCGTTGCAACGGGAGCGTTGCCATGGGAACGGATTCGTGAGAAGAGCCGACACTCCGGCAGCATCAAAGGCCATCCTGTCAGTCACCCTCCCCGACGCAGACACGCTCCAAACTGCAGATTGAACGCTTCTTTTTCCGCATCTTCAGATGGAAGGGTCACTTTGTGTTTTGGGTTGTGAGCCTTTGGGAATGCAGGAGCGGCGAGGGGGCCTACGCTGCTGCGCACGCTCCTTCTGCTGCCTTCGGCATTCCTTTTGAATAGACGCTGCACAGACGCGAAGCGGAACTTCATTAAGGTTGTGTGACTTGTGTGAGCTCACCAGCTCTGGGACACATGGATGCGGACCGGCAAACGTGGAGGACCAACTGTGGCACTTTTGTGCATGTCACAGCTTGCCCGTTTGATACGCTTTAGGGTTTTAAAACTTTTCCATCGCACTGTGTGTTGGACATCATTCAATGGCTTTCTGAGTTTTCCAGCAAGCAAGTGTCAGGGGTGTCCGTGAGGGAGGGGGGCTGCCCACCTAGTTCTCACATTTTTCATATTTTGTTTCTGACATCTGAAATGGTGTTTCTCGATGGCCGGCAGCAGCAGCCCTTAATGGAGGGGTGTTTGAGGAAGTCCTCAAGGGAGAGGTTGTTCTCAAATGCTGGCCTTGTGTGTCCCCTACAGGTAATTTGTTGGTGATCGCGTTTGTGAGTTACTTCGGAGCCAAGCTTCACAGGCCCAAAATAATTGCCATCGGATGCCTCCTCATGGCTCTCGGAACATTCCTGATCGCGATGCCTCATTTCATCATCGGACGGTGGGTGGGAGAAGCTTTTCTGCAGGACTTCAGTCCAGACTCAGGGATAGATTTTTTTCTTTTCCCAGCCAAAGGATGAATGTAGACGGTCCGATTAGACGAGTGTGGCTGGTACCATTCTGCCGCTCCCATTATATTATTCCGCTTCATTACTCTTATTTCAAAGTAATCATTGTAGGTTCACATGACACTCCAAACTTGACCTTATTACTTAATTGTCACATTCATTTAACTTGTTGATCAAATCACAGTAAATTAGTCTAGACCACACACTGTAAAACATATCAGCAGATGTCTTTGGTTTGCCCAAAATATTGGCGTGTAAGTCACATAACCAAATGTTGTCCAGGTAGTTAAGCGCCATTGCATGTAGATCATTGCTGGTGCAGTCATAAGATGTCTCTTTTAAGGTTACTGCTTATGTAACTGTCCTTGGTGCCTCCTTGCTCCTTCCATTCAATATGTACATTCATGTTTTATGCAGCTACAAGTTTGAAACATCAATTCCATCTTCTGCAAACTCGACCATTAGCCTCAGTCCATGCCCAGTTAGCTCACCTGATGTCCTGCCAACAGGGGAGAGCCCAGTGCCAAGTGCAGGTGTGTTTCCTTTACATTTCTGCATGTAGTGACAAACCGTGTTAGGCTTCCTATGATTTTTTACCTACGTACACAGCTGGATAATTTTATTGGAGTAATTTAGGCTAAGTACCTTGCTTGAGGGTATTATGACAGCGGGCGGGATTTTTTGCAACTTTCAGAGCTGAAGGCAGCAGCTCCGTCCGCTATGGTATGTACTCTTCAGCGCAGCCAAATGTTTCCAGCCAGCATCATTTCTGAAGTGTCGCTGTTAAGAGATATGAATCGCAATCCATGGCCCATTTTGAAAGGCTACAGTTAGGAAAGAACAGAAAAATACATACTTAATTACCTACTTGCCTGGAAAACTAAATGTAATTAATTTTCTGATTAGGCTTTAAAAGGAACACCAAACAACCTTAATATAAACACAACATGAGCTATGAAGTCCTTCTCAGAATGGAGTCCCGTCTATTGTCATAGTAACTGCAAACGGTCATTGAAAGTGGATGGGAGAATTTTCATCTAGTTTTTTTTTTGCTTTCGTAAAAAAAATACCATGTTAGTCAGCATAATATAATAATTAGAATTTTGTGCCGTGTGGAATTTACACAGCTAGTCATTCATAAAACATGCTGGTATTACAGATGATCTATTCAATTACTTAAGGTTAATAAAGAGCTAATAATCAACAAGTCTCACATGACCTCTTTATAAAATCAGGTTTTTGCAGGAAGTGTAAAGATATGATAGCAAACTGGTGTCAGTCATTGTCAAGCTACATTTTTCTGGATTCTGAAATGTAGCACCGGTGAATATGTAGATACTCTTTCCTCCATTTCTTATCCCTTTTAGTGTTGCCTGTGTTTTATTCCGAACTTATCTTCAGGACCCGGTTGTGAACGGGAGTCTAGTCTCTCCATGTGGATTTACGTTTTCCTGGGGAACGTGTTACGCGGCATCGGCGAGACTCCTGTGCAGCCGCTGGGAATCTCGTACATCGACGACCACGCCCGGCCAGACAACGCAGCCTTCTATATCGGTAACGCTTCTTCCTCCGTCTTCTGGGCAGGTGTTGTGATTTGAACTAAGCAGTATAAACACGTTCTAAAGTGGAGCTCTAATTGTCGGCCACCTTGCGTGGGTGATCTTCGTTTCCTTTAATATCAGTAGTTCTCTCTGCTAAAGACACTGTCTGTAACCTGAAGGCTGCTGGTTCATGCCCCCATACATTTAGTACAGTATAGCTTAAACGTGTACATTGTTTGTGTACACAAATAGAACTGAGTTATGCAGCGATGACTAAGCACTGAATTGAAAATAGTGATCATCTCTTAGTGATGTGAAGGTGAAGTGTTTCAGAAGAAACCGACTCTGTCTTTTCTTTAAACTGCTGTCTGAAAATGCTGTGGAGACCACCTTGCTTGTCGTTGCTTTTTACTTCCACCAGTTTCACAGTTGGTTGGGAGGCTCGAGCACTCCCGTGTTGTCCTGTGTTCCAGGCTGTGTCCAGACGGTGTCCATCATCGGCCCCATATTTGGGTACCTTCTCGGATCTCTGTGCGCCAAAATTTACGTGGACATTGGATTTGTAGACATGGGTGAGCAAGCTTGACACAACCTGAACGTAGTTTGTTGTGCCGTGGTACGGTTCATAAGATGTGCACCACACTGCCGTTCTCTTCAAGTCTCCCAATGCCGTCGGCACTAGCCGTTATTTCTTACCACTTAAAAGAAACAAGAATCTGGGTATGAAACCAAATATCAGGATTTATGTTCCCAAACCTATCAAATCCAAATTATTTCTTTTATTTACCTTTACGTTATCTGTAACGGCTTGTCCAGTGCTGTGCTGTGGTGGTCCAGAGCCAGTCTCAGAAACACAGGGCTCTAGGCCAGGCTTGGTACATCCTGTACGGCACGCCAGGTCAACGCAGGGTACGAATACACACATATTCACTCACACAATAAATCATGTGTCTTTGGACTGTGAGAGGAAACCAGAGCACCCAGAAGAAACCCATGCGAACATAGGGAAGACATGCCACCTCCATACATTGAAGATGGGGTTGTGAGGTACACGCCCTACTCTCTCTGCCTCTGTGTCACCCTTTGATAAATATTTGTTTTTTAGTACGGATAATAGTCTAGTCCCAGACAGGGTAGTATTTGCTGTGCTGTCTCCACATCAACATTTATGCATATTAGGCTTGCTGGAACATTGGTGGGACATGCCCCGCCTCCCTTGTTATGTCTATGACAATTATTTTGTTATATTTATTTTTGCACGGTACTCACCCATGTGCATTTTGAAACGGTACAGCTAATATAGAGTGCATGAAAGTCTGTGTTTAGCTTGTAAAGCAAGTTGAGAGCATCAGTATATTGATGGAAATAGCCCATATAATGTGCAGGAGTCCTGTTATATTGACTCAACACCTGATATATAAACCAGCGGGTCCTGGTTTTTGTTTGCCGACATATTAAATTATTTTTTTTCAGTGCGTCATTCTGCAGGGGTTGAGCATAATGAGTCACCTGTAGCTGACAGACAGGTGTAAATCTTCACCTGTGCCAAGGTAAATGTTGTTTCTCCTTCTGCAGAGAGCATCAGCATTACCCCGAGCGACGCCCGCTGGGTGGGGGCCTGGTGGTTGGGCTACCTCATCGCGGGGGCCATCACCCTCATCTCAGCCATCCCGTTCTGGTTTTTGCCCAAAGCACTGTCTGTGCCAGGGTCCCATCGCCAGTCTGGATGCCCACCGCAGCAGTCACGCTTCATCACAGACTCGATTCATGGCGAGCACAAGTATGTGCCAGAGGAACCCGCCAATTTCCCAGAAATGGCCAAAGGTAAGCTCCACCCCATGCACGGGTCAAACCCAGGTGAAGGATTCTGTGTACGGCCACCATCGACGTTCCCTAAATCAGGATGATGAGAGACGTGTGTGCTCTGCTCCCCCCCAGAATTTCTTCCGTCACTGAAAAACCTGCTTGGAAATCCAGTGTACTTCTTGTATCTCTGTGTGACTATAATCCAGTTCAACTCCCTGATTGGCATGGTCACATACAAGCCAAAGTACATTGAAGAACATTACGGCCAGTCGGCATCGAAAGCCAACTTTCTGATGGGTAAGTGGCCAAATGTTTGTTTTTCGTACAGCGTGCATTAACGGCGTCGCTCGTGAACGCGGCGCGTTCGTGCGGAAGTGCCGTCCTTGCACAAATTTGCTGGAACGAGCTTGTTCGCTGTTTCTCGTTGATATGTGAAATATTTAGGGCTTCTGTGTTTAAGGCGTAGAACAGGGTTATTAAAGCGCTTTAATTTCACAGTGATGTAAGTGAAGCGTTTCATGTGAAAGTGAGCTCTGCACTGGGCTCAGTTAATGGGATCGCCAGACTCAAAAGTGGCATTTCATGTGATGAAATGTGCCATTGATGTACAATTCATGAAATGATAACTTTCTGGAGAGTCTGGAAATCCGCACTGTATTCTTTCTGCTTTCCATCATCAAAGGCGATATCTGCCTCGGCTTGACCACTCCCGATGAAATATGCATCACGTTGCTTTGATATATATGAACACGTTGTGTCTTTGATCTCGATGGGAAGCAATTGTTCTCCCCAGCAGCCTTGTGAGACCCGGAAAAGGCACACAGACCTGCCCCTGAACACGCCTTACCGTTGCAGGCGCCATCAACATCCCGGCCGTGGCCCTGGGGATGTTCTTGGGGGGCGTGGTCATGAAAAAATTCAAGCTGAGCATCATGGGAGCAGCCAAGTTTGCGTTCGGAACCTCCCTGCTGGGCTACTTCCTGTCCCTCTTCTTCTTCGCCATGGGCTGCGAGAACTCCAAGGTGGCAGGGATAACTGTGTCTTACAAGGGGTGAGTCTTGGAAAGGACAGAACATACTACTGGCCTCTTAAAATGTTGAGCATGTCTTCGATTTTAGAAGGGGCAACGCACTGCTCAGCTGCTGTTTCTAAAGACATTTGGAACCTTGACCTTTTGCTTGGAGGTTTAATTAATTTAAAAGTACCCCCTGTGTGTAATGATAATAACAACAAAACCTTTGGCAAAAGCCGGGGTACGGTGGCAGAGTGGTGCAGTTAGCAAGAAATGTGTAGCTGATGGTTTTTCAGTATGTATGTGCTTTCTAGCAGCAGAGCGCAGGTACAGAAAGTTGTTGACAATAAACGCAGCACGTTCAGTGGATCCCTGCTTGGTTTATTGCTTATCCTGAGAACTGATCGATTTAAAAAATAAAGTAGGAATTACACTGGAGGAGTACCTCCAGAGGGCGGTGTGGTGGTGCAGTGGCGCAGTGGGTTTAGCTGGGGCCTGCTCTCTGGTGGGCCTGGGGTTCGAATCCTGCTTGGGGTGCCTTGTGATGGACTGGTGTCCCATCCTGGGTGTGTCCCTTTCCCCTCCAGCCTTGCACCCTGTGTTGTCGGGTTAGGCTCCGGCTCGCCGCAACCCCCTGTGAGACAGGCGGCTTCAGACTGTGTGTGTGTGTGTGTGTGTGTGTGTGTGTGTGTGTGTGTGTGTGCGCGCCTTTGGCAAAACATCAGTTAAATTTTACTTAATACAATGAAGGCATAACAGCAAGTGATCAAAAAGGGGGAATATAAGAGCAACAGAATAAATTTTTCAGAAAACTGTTTGGTACGGTGACAGTATTGGAGTTATAATAAGAGGGCTGTAGGTTTACATCCCTGAAGGTGCGTTACCTCAGTCGGGTAAGTAAAATAGACCACAGTGTGAAAGTGGTGGCATGTTGCTTTGGGTGAAACAAGCAAATGCATTTAGTAAAATCTGCCCTGTGTGTCAATGCACAGCGCAGACGTGCTGGCACATCAAGAAGCATCCCAGGTCACCGACTGCAACAAGAACTGCTTGTGTTCCGGGAAGGACTGGGACCCGGTGTGTGGAGAGAACGGGATCACGTACATCTCTCCGTGTCTCGCCGGCTGCCGTGTGTCCACAGGGTCGGGGAAGAACACGGTGAGGCTGCCGCGGAAAGAACTGTGTACAATACCAGGAAAAAGTTTTCACCCAAGGGTACCGGGGCATGTTGATTTCTCAGTGTTAGGAAACTTTGCACCCTCGCTCCCTCAGTATGGTGCAATGTGTTGCGCGAGTCTGCAATAGCTGTGACACCGCATGGGCCTGTGGTGTCTTTTAGCGCGGTGTGGTTAGCACACCAAATGGGGAGGCAGATAGGACTTGTTGCCAGCGGGTTCCTTTCCTTGTACTCTTGAGAAAGGTACTTAACCTGCTGTGCCACAGCATAACATCCACCTGTGGAAATGGATGAAACTGTCCAGCTATTTTGGATGAGAGCGCACGTGAAACGAAGGTTCCATGTACGATATTGTAGTAACTCAGGATTAGTGCTGTAATCCGAACTGGACCTTGAGCCTCTTTCTCTGATCTCCTGGAACTCCCCGTCCAGGTGTTTGACCAGTGCCAATGCCTCTCGGCGGCCGGCTGGGGGCCCGGCAACCTCACCGCCACGGTAGGACACTGTCGGCACAGGGGTGGCTGCGATCGGGTCTTTCCCTACTTCCTGGCCCTGTCTGTCATCAGCTCCTTTGTCATCTCGCTGGGTGGAACACCAGGGTACATGTTGCTCATCAGGTGGGTACCTCTAGACTGGGGTGAACAGAGGTGGGCAGGACCCGAGGTCGCACGCAGCCCGGTCGCTGCACTTCCGCAAAGCCGGAATAACACGTGAAGTGTTTGCAGGAGATTCCGACACTTTAAAAGAGGAGAGGGGTGGAAGACGAGAAGCCGTGTCAATAACTAATAGAAACTGTTCAGGTTTTCACTAGTTGAATACTTTGTGTACTTCATTTATTTTGTATTACTATTTTGTAAATCTTATTTAGGAGGGACTCATCCACTGGTTTCTCATTCAAAAAGGCACACACAGCACATAAAACAGCACGTAAAACCCCGTAATTGTCATTTCAAATGTGGGGGCCATGAAAATCAGAGGTGAGTAATATTGTGTTTCATCCATTTATTCCATTACTTATGTAAATTTTGATATTTATACTTTTTTACATGTGTGTAGAAAAATGGGCCTTTACTCAGTCGTGTTTCTCTCAACCCCTTCTCGTTGCACCTGAATTATTCTAGTTTTGACTTTCCTTAAAAACAAGTCACTTTTATTGCTACTCATTGTTGACACGTCCTTGCTGTCAGATGATTTCTTGTGGATTTCGTGGGCCAGTAAAGGTTGTCGGTCCCGGTTTTTTTTTCTCAGTTTGAACGCCTCGGAGGACTTGTCCAGCAGCTTGGTTTAGAGTGAAGGTCCAGGCCTCAAATCCAGTGTATGATTACGAAAAAAACAAATAATGACATAGTTCATATTCCTTTTACCTGACACCTTTATTCAAAGAAATTCACAGCTCTTCAGCCATTTGCACAACAGGGTATCATACTGGAGCTCTTCATGGTTGACCCATTGCTCAAAAGCAATAAAGCATCGGCACGACTGGGATTCCAGGCAGCATTTTGAGGATATGTCATTACCCCTTACCCCTTACCTACCCACTCCATCAGCTTACAAACTTTCCAACAGGAAACTTTTCTCCATTACAGACTTTTTTAAAGTGTATTTAATATATACACATTTTATTTCAATTCAAATTGCGTGTCATCGGGAAGGGTACGTGCTGCCTTCAGTTTTTCAACACCCAGCTCTAATTCCAGCCAGGATTCTTTATTGTGTTTTCTTAATTACAATGCGTCACAAATACCCCTCAGCAGGGGACTCCACACACACAAGCACATGTGTGTGTGTGTCCCTGCTCACCAGAGGGCGGTGCCGTCTACCAGCTTGGTCTCCGTGAGCTGTTCGGCGGGAAGGAGGGAGAGGGAGAGAGTCGGTGCTCCTACATTCCCATCGGAAAAACCCCGCTGATGCTTCCCCACCTACAGAGCCATCGTGTTGCTGACATTTGCATTACATTTACATTTATTAGTTCGGCAGATGCTTTTCTCCACAGTGATTTACAACTCAGAGTTAACAAAGGTGCATTTCACAGCAAAGAGTTATAGAGACAGACACAGGATTCTCATAGCAGCGCCAGTTTCTCCAATACCATCGTTTTTGCCAGCGCACATCACACCAGCAGCTGCATATGGAATCGATGCTGGGCCATTTCGTGCCCCATTCGACTAACAGAGTTTTTGAGAAATAAACGAAACTCTGTCACAATTAAGCTTTTTTTTTTTTTGTTCCAGCAGTATTTTCGTTCTGTCACATTTTCGTTTGACAGCCATTGTGTAAAAAATGGGAATGCAAACAAAACGCTCTGTAAATAAAACAATGTTGTCAAGAAATTGCAATCACTGATAGACAGACTTCCTGAGTCAATAACAAATGTGGGTCCCTTGCAGAAGCACAGGCAACTAGTGTTACCGTACAGCAGGTGAACTAGTGGTTGTTGTTGTTAGCGGTTACTGCCAAATGGTGGGACTTGAAAATAATACAAGGTGCACGGAACGGCCGTCATAAGTACATGTTTATGTTAACGTAGTAAATTAATTTGTTAATTTTACCGTAGTTGAATTTTATTTGAACGACACACAAAATCTTATTGGTCTTGAACTGTCTTTGTTTGCCTATAACTGCTAATGGGGAGTTTTGGTTGAACACTTACTTGCTGATGCAACAAATAGTGGTTAGATTTATTGCCTTGCAATCAAATGATCTGAGTTTGAAGCCGGTCCTCCAACCACCCTGGATTGCTCCAGTAAACATTACCCAGCTGTATAAATGGGCATGTAATTGTAAGGATCTTAGTATACAAAACCTCACACAGCAACATTGCCCTCGCACACATACCAAAGGACACGGTTGGGTGAGACTAAAAGGACAATCATTTACAAATAGTGGAGATTACACTCCTAGTCCCTCCCAACTGGACACCGTCTGAGCCTCCAATGTGCCTTTGTTATCCAAATAGGAGTGGAGGCAAAACAAAATTTTGGCAGAGTCCAACACCCCCGATGAATGGATTGGAAAATGCCCAGCATAAGGACATAATTCACACTGGACTCACACAGGAATCCGATAGCATTCATAACAAGCCCTGATAGCCCATATCCCTGCAGTACCTCCCATGTCACAAAACCAGGGACACACTTATATACCTTCTCCGAATCTACAAAACACGTCCTATGGCCCCTTAAACAATTGTGTGACAATGAGAAGATCCACAGCCAGAACGAACGAGAATGAACGAACGAACGAACAAGCTTTATTGCCAAGTATGTTCACACATAGAAGGAATTTGTCTTGGTGACAGAAACTTCCACAGCACAGACAGAATGACAGTGACAAGACACAGATGAGAAGATAGACTGCGTGAATAAAGGATAAAAAATATATAAAAAATATAAAGTACACAATATACAAACATAGTCACTAGACGTTATATGTATGTCTACACAGAACACAACACAATTGCCCAATACTTCTCTTGTGATCTCTCCAAACTCCTCCCATGCCCAAGCTTTTGCTGCAGCAACTGCCTTTATTGTGGCTGTCTTGGCCTGCTGATACCACTTAGCCAGGTGAAGAGACCAACCAGAAAGCCCCCTCCTCCAACTTAACCTCTTTTTCACCTTTAATATCCACCAGTAAGTCCTACGATTGCTGACTGGGAGGCACTGGCTTCCCATGAACCACAGTTTGTAGAAGCTGTGTCCACAACTGACATCTTTAGCATTGTTGATTCTGATTCAATGTCCCCAGTCTATATTCAGAACAAGGGAGAAGTTCTCTTGGAGCTGGGATTTGAATTAATCTCACATTGAACTGTTCACCAATCATTCCCAGAATATCCTTACAGACTTTTTTAAGTCTTCCAGCTCTGTCTAGCCCACACTCTGTACATTGAACTCAGCTCATCACAGGTGGCTATCATTTGACAGCTGTCAAGAAAATAAGACCTCTGGTCCAGAAATCTGACTGTAGGCCCAAGGTATTCTGGTAGCAAGTATATTTATGAGCCTCCTTGTGTTAAAACATGGTGTTTGTTGTTAACAGTCCACGATCGGCACAGAAGTCATTTAACAACTCAGATGCTGAGATGTGGCAAACCATTCCTCCCAGTCACGCTTTTCCAGGTATCTCCTTCGTTCCTAATTCAAACCCTCTGAAGTACATCTCCAACCTTCTCTAAGAAGGCTCGATTCTCCGAATAGCTTGGTACGATTGTAGCATAGCAGGTAGCACTGCCTTTTTCACAGCTGTTTAGGTGCAGGTTTGAATCTTTCTCAATTTGGGTGGAGTTTGCATATTCTCCCCACGTCTGAGTGGGTTCCCTCTGGATGCTCCAGCTTCTTCCCACTGTCCAACGACATGTAGATCAGGTGAAGCAAACACTCTAAATTGCCCATAGTGTGTAACTACTCTATGGTGGACTAGGGTACTTCCAGGCTATACCCCTTTTGCCTTGTACTCAATGATTCTGGGATAGACTCTGGACTGCCACGACCCTGACCAGGGCAAGTGGTTACCAAAAGTGAATGGGTGAGCACGCCCACAAACAGTATGAGTTTTACTCTTTCACCCTTTTACCCTCGCAGCTATGTTAAGGCAACTTTCTCATTCACCGGAAAGAACTTCAACTACATAACGTTCAGTTGCAATATCATAGGCATCCCCACACCTACCTGAAAACTCCAGAGAAGAAAAGACACCACCCCAATGAAGAAGTTTTGTTCCTGAGCTCATAATATGTGTATAAGTGATACCATCTATATCTAGTCCTTTTCCACCTCCTGCACCGACTCAGGTTCTTTACACCATCAGAGAAGCACCCTTCCATGTTGCACAAGCCATTTTCCCTTCTCAGGGTCCCATCCATCTAGGTCTATGCTGCTCATGCCTACCACTTGGGTGAAATTGCACCCAAGACCCACCCTTCACCATGTAGGTGCTGACCCCACAAGATATCTCCACATTGCCGTTTTGGGCTGAGCCCAGCCAGGTTACCGTTTATTTTTTGCTGGAAAATGCCACTTATAGGTCTCACTCCAAGAGTGTGTCCTGGTAGCATTATTCCAGGCAGGATACACTTAGTTTTAATTTGTGTGTTTACAGGGGTCTTTACACATTGTCTATAGTCTACCTTCTACCCTCAGACCTGTTCACAAAGGAAGACCCTACCAGGAGCTTAAAGCTCCAGACAACATGACTCTAGAGCAAACAAGATTCATAGAGCAAACAAGTCCCTCTACCACAATCCCTTGCTGCAGTACTATTTATACTGATAAATACACCATTGCTTGACTAGGTAACTGTCAATTTAGTTAACTAAAGCAAGTTCATAGAATATGAATAACCTTACAATATCTAAACTGACTCTTCCTTTTTATTTTTGTTATTTGTGTAGTCTTACTTTGTGTTTTGGTTTTGTTTGTTGATTTCAGTTCTGCTGCCACGGCTGTTTTGTCTTTGAGCAATTAGTCCACCCTGAGGAGCTCCGCTTTAAATACTCTACTGGACATTGATAGTTAGAGTTTGCACATTGATTTGGGTAAAGGTGTCACCTAAATTATTAATGATATAACTGTTTTGTGCAGCTGGTACCATAGTGGTTGGAACCATTACTTAGCACTGAAAGAACACAAATCCAAGTCCTTGTTCCTGCTCTAGTACCATTAAAATGACCTAGCTCTGTGAATGTGTGATTGTCAGTAGCTTAGTATAATTGTAAGTCAACTTGGACAAAGGTGCCAGCTAAATAAAAATTAATAATATCTACCAGACTGCATTCTTCCACCCACTTGTTTTGTATTTATCAGTACAACTGACAATTTTTGCTTTTATTGGCACAGTAGATTTAATTTATGGGAAGGATATATTGACATTTATTTTTTCCAGAAGTTAAAACTATATTCAAGCTTTTGAACGTTGAATATTGTTAGCCATACAGAACTTTAAAAGCCCATTTTGACTCATAGTACCTTGAACAGTTTTTTTTTTTTTTTTTTTATCTCATACTTCTGAAAACTTTTACTTCAGTATATTTTTCAGTGAGCACACCCATTCCACACACATTAGGGTTAATTTGTTCTACGAAATCACCCAGTTAGAGAAAATTCCATTTTGAACAGGTTGAATTATCTTTATTTTGTACAGAAAAAAATCACTTCCTGGATGAAAATTTAATTTAAAATTAATTAGAATACCAGAATAAATATAAAAAAATATAATAAATCTATTTTGATGCATGACAGTAATAATAGTAGCAATGCATTTTGTGATATTTTGTGTCAGGGTTCAGCCTGGCTTTGTCCTCTCTCTCAGACTGACAGCTGCACCTGGGGTCACTGAGCACTAGGTGCAGTCAATGTACCAACGTAAGGCGCTATAGAAGTTTGGACTTTAAGTGCCCAAAGAGCAGAAGGGAAGTTTAGTCTGGTTGTGAAACTGCATGCCATAGTGAAGTCTTGAGTTTAGGATCAACATTGCTTTTGGTTTCATTTGTCGTGTCAGTTTTGTTGCCGTTTTTTTGTTATAGTTGCAGGCCTACTGTCACTTGGGGTTCCATATCAACAACAAACTGAATTGGTTTCACAACACAAATATGCCGTGTCCAGAGGACAGAAGCAGACTCTACTTTCTAAGAAGACTTAGGTTGTGTGTAGAAATGTTGTCACGTTCTGTCACATTGTATTTACCACTATCATCTTTTATGTTGCCATGTACTGGGGGGACATCTCACCTGATGTCCAAGTTTGTAAAGAAAGCTGGTTCTGTCATGGATCTTACTCCTGACTCACTGGAGGCAGTGGCAGGTGGCAGAGGTCAGGATGTTGAGGAAGCTGGTACCCATCATGGACAATGGCTCACTTCCCTTCCATGAAGTGGTCCGTGAGCTTTTATAGACACTAGATTATTTAGTTGTGGTGTACAACGCAATGCTCTTGAGGGTCCTTCTTACCAACTGCCTTCCACGTTCACAGTGCCACCCAAGAACCTGCTAGTTCTTCTATATAGAGAAGCTGAATGTGCCTTGAGACCTTAAAGTCCTTGAACTTTATTTAATTGTCTAGTAACTGTAATTTTTTGTTTTTATTTGTTATTCGTTTTCTTTCAGTATAACTGTGTACCTTGTTAATATTAATAGAACATTGTTCTCCTATGTTACCTTGCGTTAAAATAGTTTCTATACATAAGTGAAATTAATTTATTCTCTGTAATTTTCTTAAATGCTCCCATGGCAGTTTTCTCTGCGTACTTTGTTGTTGTTTTGAATCATACTGTCATATAAGAAAGGAGGATGGGAGCTGTGGTATTGGGATTTACCTGTGATGGGTTGACTGCATGCAGGTCATGTATGGAAGCAGAGTGACTATGTAATAAGGAATACTGCCATTGTACTGAATAATAAGTCCTTTGTAGGGAAAAGGATGCAGGATTTCAAGAGCCGTTATACTGGTTTTTCATTGGTACCATGACAAATGAGCGCTGAGTGTACTTTTGCTTGAGTATTGTTTTTGCCTGATAAAGGAAGGATATGAACATAGTATTAAAGAAAATGCAGTCTGTTACATGCATGCCTTGAGGAATATTATTTTCCTTATCAATGGAAGTCACTAGACACCACTTTACAAAAACTGGGCTGAGATACATTATACATTCATCGCTAGAGAATTTATTTCCAGTGCCCCCTTAATGTTATTTTTTCTTTTTTTTAAATAAGCAGCATTTTGCTTACCGGCAAGGTTCCCTCAAATTTGTCAAAGCCTACCCAGCTGGTGACTTCGGAATGCCTTTCCTTCCTCTTCCACATAAATTGAGTTAAAGAGTGCGCCAGCCTGTCTTCATTTATGATGTCAGGACTTTTCTGTGGGCTCTTATTCCCTAAAATAGGACCAGTTCTGTGGGACAGCTTAGATGCCTGGATAATGAAGTGGCCGATTAAGGCACTGTGTCATGTGCCTATTTGAAAGGAGAACTAGTCAATGCCTGCATGACTCCTTCACTAGGGGTTGTATTGCCACAGGTCAGTAGTGGACACACTTCCCATCGGTTGAACAGTCCAGTGAATAGGTTCCGGGAGGTAAAGGGTGTTTTCTATTCTGTGACCACAGGACAGGTAAAACATCCTTTTTATTTTTTCGTACTTCCATTTAATTTTGTCTTTTATTCACAGACACTATGCAAACATTAACAAGAAGATCAAAGTTAGATGAACGAACATTTTGAGGATATTTATTTAAGCATAATCATTTAAAATCAAATTTAATTAAATGTCTTTTCCGTTCTACGTATATGAGTAACAGAAGTTTTGTTGCCTATGTAACCGTCTGCTTTCACTTTTTCCATGTGAGCAGATGTTTCATGCAAATTCTTTCCCCTCGTCCCTGAACAGGTGCATAAAACCAGAACTGAAGTCTCTAGCTTTGGGATTTCATACTTTAACAACTCGAACACTTGGTGAGTCTTGCAATGTATATTCATGATAAGGTTCCTCATTAAGGTCCAGCCATGCATGGGCAGGACATAAGCATTATGTAGAAATTGTGCAATTGGTGGATTGAGATGTTCCATAAGTTATGCTGGCCTTTGCGGACAAACAGCTCTCTGACCTGACTGAGTACCGTGTTACCAAATTCTATGTATAATATTATATACAAGTCAGTGGGAACATTTCTGGGAGCAGTTTGCAATTGCAGTTGGGATTTGCAGTCTTCGGCGGCTACAGGCTCTATAATGTATGCGATACCAGCCTGTGTAATGGTTTTGTTTGAAAAAAATGCATCGCCAAATACTTGCAGCATTAAAACGTAACAAACTCGTGGCAGGAGGACTGTGTTGCCCTTGGCTTAGAAAGTGTCTCACATACTTGTAGAGGCCGAGCTGCGTATGGCTCCTCTGCAGTGTGGATGACAGCGCTCTTTCTCTGTTGTTTGCAATTCCACAGCGGGGATCCCTGCTCCTATATACTTCGGAGCCATCATCGACACGACCTGCCTGAAGTGGGGCCGCAAGCGGTGCGGAGGAAAGGGCGCTTGCAGGATCTACGACACCACGGCCTACAGGTGCATGTGCTCCGCCGTCCGAACACGTACACGCTGCTGTCCCCATGACCCGATTTGACAGTTTGAGCTTCAGACCAACTGGCCATGCTGACTGCTTCGATTTCATCTTGACGCTGCCCTACCGTTCTGTTGGATCTACTTGGTCGTCCACTTAGCTTCTTTTCTTTTTATACTTGTAATGACGCATTGTTCTAAGTTCCAGGTCATATTCGTGTTGGTGAAGACACTGATGGTTACCCTCCTCCTCCTCTCAGGATAGTGTACCTGGGCCTGACCCTTGGCCTGCGAACTGCGTCCTTCTTTCTGTGCGCTCTGGGCTTCGTCCTCCTCAGGAGACACGTCAGGAGGGAGGAGAAGAGCAGCCTGGCCAACGGTGGCACGGAGATCGAGTCCCTCACCAAGGAGGAGAACAGCTCATTGAACTGTGACCAGTTCGTGCGGAACTCGGACTGCGACCCGGACAGGGAGACGCGACTGTGACGGCGACTCATTCCGCTTTGTTTTTTCAACTTATTTCCCCAAAGCATGCAAGGCATGATGGGAACACTGGCCAAGTTGAACGATTTCATAGAATATAAATTATATATTTGTACTGGACATATGTAGATTTTGCGACACAAAAAAAGTGTTTCTAATATAACTGAAATAATATTTCTTTAATGTGTATGCTGTTGTACAGAAACTGGAACACTGAATCTCTACCATTTTGTAGCAAAGAACATAATTTTGTTTCGTTTTCTGAGAAAAAAATATTTTGAAGAGTTTGATTTTTTTTTCTTTTTTTCCATCTCACTAATGATGTGTTGTGTGCTTGTATTTTTCTAAGAAACCGTGCACAATGTACAGCCGTTTAGACACAGCCCTTTGAGGAGTGGAGCTGGAGCATTTCCCCTCTTTGGTCGTGCTATAAATTTGAAATGCGCAACATGGCGACGTGAACAGCGACAGAGGGGTTCGCTGTGTGCTCGTGACCGGGTGCCTTTCACTGACAAATAGATCGCCGTGCATTGTTGTGTTCACTTTATTGCAGTTTTGTGTGTTTTTTGTGGAGAGCCCGAACATTTGTTCTTTTTACCCTGGGCGGACATGGTACGTCCTTCGTAGGTCATTTCTTACAAACGTTTCTTTTAGAAGAGACCAATTTGTCATAGTACTAATCTAGGCCAGTTTACTGTAGGATGAAGCCTATGTGCAACAGCATTATCCCAGGGGACATTTTTGTAAAGAGTCTGAAATGCTTCAAAGCATCTGTTTTTATCATTTAGTAATCTTGCCTCCATCGGATGGGTTGCCATTCACTGACACAGACTATTTTTACATTTTTCATGTAAAACAGGTGAATTCTTTTGTGCGGCACCATTCTGCAGTAGTATTTTCTGTACTTAACCTTCTGCTGAACTGCTGCAGTAGAGGTGTGAGGAGACCCGGGAAATTTGCATACGCACCGGCCCACCGAGAAAAATCAGATCAGAAACTTACAGTGAGACACAAATGTATCGGACGTGCATAAATTTCCCCAGCATCGGTGTCAGTTGCCATCGGGATGAAGCGGTTCGTTTTGCGGTGTTTTAAGGAAGGTCCACGAGGGATGGTAGGTTGTCTGTCTTGAGTGTATGACTTACCTGGGTCTCATAATAACAGCACCTCACGATGCTGTGCAATGATGCTGTCCACGATGCTGGACCTCGGCGAAAATGCCGAGGTAACGGGGTGCGGGTCCGCATTTATTTGAATACGAGCACTCGCCGAACGTCCCCGCTTTCCCTGAGCACGGCACTTGCACCGTAACTGTGGGCCATTGTGTTACAACATAATGCAGCGTTCAGAGTCCTTATGACGGTTTTCATTTTTGCTCAGTAAGAGGCAAAGGTCAACAAAACAGACTCAGCTGAACTCTAAGGCTCTTTTTATTCATCATCTCAATGGCAGGAGCACAAATAAAGGCTGTTATTTTAAAAGCTCTGTTAGCAATGGTATCTTTGTGAAGCGCACAATGTTCGTGTTGCTGTCGTCTAATTGTTACTAAAAGGATGTTGATACATCGAGAAGTTTTAAAAATTTGATCAGGGTTATTGTTGATGCGAACAGTGAGCTAAACTTCCTGGAGCTTTCCAAACTGATTTTCAGGAGACGTCCCCAGAAGCAAGATTTGTTCCTCCCGGCATCCTCCAACGAATCCTCTTGATGGGAAGATGATGGATATTTAAATGGTGTGAGAGGTATGCGTCCTGCACTCCTGCTCCTAGTCGGCAGCTAGAGGTGCGTTCCATTTTCTGAACCTGAAATTTGTTCAAAATTTATGCTTTCCAAGGGCTTGTCGTATGGTTGTGAAAGTTGGACTATCCGTAAACATGACCGAAGGAAAATTGATTAATTTGAAATGTGGTGTCGGAGGAGAATTCTGCGTGTGCCATGGACAGCGAGACGAACCAACAAGTCAATCATGGAGGAAATCAAATCGGAAATGCCACTTGAAGCGCGATTGATGAAGATGTGTTCGCCGTATTTCGGTCATACGGTTCGACGGGAAAGATCATTGGAGAAGGATGTCATGACTGAAAAGATCAGGGGTACAAGGCACAGAGGAAGACCACCAATGAAATTAATCGATGCGATTAAAATGATGACAGGGCGGACGCTCGAGGATCTCATCAGACTAGCACAAAACCGAGCCCTTTTTAATTCATCGGTCTATCAAGTCACCAAGACTCAAACTTGAGTTGCTGGCACCTGACAAGGGATTGTTGGTAGATGGCAGGAATCGGAAAACAAATCCCAATTTGTACGACACTCGGACGCTCCCTGAGATTTAGGACGTGTGCAGCAGCGGGTGTGTATCCTTCACTAAGACTTCAGTGTTGCATTCACACATTCAGCCATTCTGCATAATCTTCTTTGAGAAGCTGTCTGCGTCAAGACATTTCAGCACAGAAAACCCGTTTGGGGAAAAATCTTGCTATGGGTGCCTCCCATATGCTTCCTTCCCCCACCAGAAAAAGGTGAACATGTCCCGCTTTGACCTTTCTCTGCAAATGGGAATCAGACATGCATTCATTGACTCGACCTGCAGACTTGTTCCATGTCGTCTTAGACTTTGGACCAATAGACAATAACCAGCCCTGAGAAGTTTCATTTTTATTTATACTACCTTTGATTTACCGCAATTATATAACCATAAAATACTTAGAAAAAGCCACAGGCATCAATGTCACAGTTCAGAAAATTGTGTAGCAGCACAGACTGTTAACGTATATATCAAAGGCACTTGGGAGCTCAGTCCAAGCTGTATTTTTTCTCCCACAAATACAAATACCAACAGCATTCAGCGGACAGATGTGGAGCTCTGTCTCCCTAGAATAAACATGTAGATGGATTGTCCATGTGCTACATAGACAAAGCTGTAGAAATCATAATGTAGGTGGACAATTCTAGACTTCAAGCGCTGCGCTTTGTGCTTCTTTTAATATATTGTCAAATCAGCAAAGTAACTGAAGTGTTTGTAAGTCAAATTTAAATTTGAACCAGCTATTAAGCGTAATCATAAAAGCTTCGAAGGTGCAGGGGTGGAGGTTAATATCACATAAAAAGACCAAAAAAAAAAAAAAAAAAAAAAAAATCAACCTCAAAATAAAATTACACCTGTCAATAAAGGTAAATTATACACAATTTGTGACATTCTCTTAAAAGTAATGTGAAGGTATACTGGCAAAACAAAAAAATTTTCACAAGTGAAATTTCAAACAAAACACTTTTTAGCTGTATCACCCTGATAAAATGCATTCATGTTATCACAGTGCACATTCACTGCTTGCGACTCAAGTTTTAACTGAATTTTCCAATACTGCAGCATATAGCTAAATGGTGAACTTACACTGTAACATGCAAAAAGTGGAAACAACATTATAATTAAAAGTTCCAAATTATTGCAGAAGGCCCCAGATCACGCTGGGTTTGCAGGTTTCCTCCGAGCAAATCTCATTCGATGAAACTCTTACTCACATGCACACAAACTTACAGTTGGCTCTCCTTCTACCAGATCACACATTTTCAATTTTTAATTATTAATAGCACCATCTGGTGGCTTCTGAGCTACAGGCTGCCTGGATATGACTTCTTTCTCTCCGCGTTCACGACGCATGAGCAGTTCTTCATAGGGCACCCTCTCGGCAGCCTTACGACAGCTCACTGAAGCGCCTTTTCCTCTTCCGCTCGCAGTCCGCAAATCTACACATCTACTGATCCTTTTTATCTTCAGTCCCCGGTTGAGAATTCTGGAGAAGAAAGCGTTAAAAATTTAAATTGTGAAAACTAGGACTCAGTACTGTGAAGATATATGAAACGTACTATGAACTCCGCAGTGGAACCAGATTTATTTCTTGCTTTTAAAGAGACGTGTACCTGGAGCTCCTGGTGCTCTCTCAGAAGACGGTCGTACTCCTTGTTGAGCATCTCCATCTGCCTCCTCATGGCATCAACCTCGGCGTGTGACCTCCTCAGAGCTGCAGGTCAACACACCTTTCAGTGCCCTCTACTTCCACGCAAGGACTGAACCTTGGACCCGTGTAAGTTTTCGCAATGTTTAATAATTTTCATAATTTGTTTAATAATGGAAAAGCTGTTAATACTGTCGCCTCCAAATCTCTCCTTCTCTTGATGTAATGCACTTTTCGTATCGTTCTACGAGATGTACTTCGCTTTGGAGAAAAGCATCTGCTAAACGAACAAACGTAAATGTAAATCCCACTAACTTCCAACTTTACAAGATAATCTCAATAAATGGAACCTGCTGCTTGGCAAAAGGAGACATCTGACGATTTCCACATGTGCTGAAAACTAGCTAGAAGATATTGAGGGATAAGCACACATACTTTCTGAACCGCTTCTCCCAGACGGGGTCGCGGGGAGCCAGGGCGTAAGGCCGGAGGGGGAGGGGACACACCCAGGACGGGACGCCAGTCCGTCGCAAGGCACCCTAAGCATGACTCGAACCCCAGACCCACCGTAGAGCAGGACCCGGTCCAACCCACTGCGCCACCGCGCCCCCCCCCCGTGAGGGATAAGCACCTTGACCAAAACGTAGCTTGTTTTCATCACAAGAGCTGTGCGAGATGGATTACCCACCATCCTCAGCAGTCCTCAGTTCCTTCGTCAGCTTGTCTACATCTCTCTTCAGGCCCTCGTTGCCATGTGCAGTCTTCGTCCTCCCTTCCCTTAATGCCTAAGGGAGAGAGATGGCCAGTAATAACTCATTAACTCATAACTATGTTATTAAATAAGCAAAATACAGGTGCTTATCGTATAACTTGCGTGCCTGCCACCTACGTGCGTTTTCGTTTAAGAACGCACGTGGATCGGAACTCTTCGTGCAAAGAGGTGCTGGCGGCGAGGTGAGGAACGCTCACCTGTTTCAGCTGCTCGTTGTCCTCCATGTACCTCTTGGCCGCCTCATTGGCCCCATCCACCTGAGTCTGCAAGGCGGCTCCGGTGCCCAGCGCGACGGCCAGCTGATTAATCAGGGTGACGACACGCCGCACGATACTGTGGAAACGAGCGCAAAGTCCCCTTAAGTCGCGCGCTTCGGAAGGACACGTCAAGCAGCCCCCCGTGATGATAGTTATCGCGAATCCGTTCGGCTGCAGCGTTCTGACGTTTCACCGGGTTATACGGCGCTGTGTTTTACTAAAGCAATACAGGTAAAATACCTTGCTGAAGGGTATCGAAGCAGAGTTGTTCACGGGACTTGACACGGCAACATCCGGGTTTAAAAGTCCACGTGATCTCTCGCCCTACATCAAAACGTGCTGCTTACATTACCGACGATATGCAAGTAAGGGATCAGCAAGCCGGCGCAGATTTGTACATTTACCCTTCCATGTCTGTCGAAACGGCTGCCACAGAGACAGAGGGAACGGTTGCACTCACAGCCACAGGAAGAGGGAGAAGCCGGAGATGTAGAGGTTCCTCTGAGCCCGAAAGAGCTTCATGTGCAGGTGGTCAAACGCGTTAGGGTTGAGCTTCTCGCCGGTGCCGCTTTCCTTGCCCGAGTACTTCCGTACTTCCCGTACAGCATCTGTGATGGATGAGAACACGGTAGATTACTGGGGAAAAACACTGTACACAGATGCCCAGGACACACACACACACACACACACACACACACACACACACTCAATATCTACCAGATTTGGAAATTTAAACTTGTCAAATACTACAGAGAATGAGGGGAAGAGGGGGAAAAAATGCCACATTCACCATTCAAGTACATATACAGTGCTGCTTGAAAACAGGAACCCTGCGGGGATGGCCATTTTTGGTATAAAATATTAAAATAAACATATAAAATCTACATGTTAAATCTTAAACACATAAATTGTATAAACGATTCTGATTTATCGGTTTAACCAGTGCAACTTGGGGGCCACTTCTTTTTGCACCTGCACTACTTGCGTTTTTCTATTACACACATGATTTCCTCTAAAGCAAAACGTGGAATTGGTCATTACACACCTGTCATAATGCGAGATGAGAAAGACTGCTTGTCATCACATAATTCCGCGATAAGACTAAGGACACAAGAGGTTCCCATACTTTCAAGCTGCGCTGTACGTATTTACGCAATACGTACGCGTTTTGTAAGGACCTCCTGATCCGTTCCTGGTCAAATATTACTTACCAAGGAATAAAACAATCAGTATTATTATCATGGTCAGGAAGCCTTTGTTCCAATAAGGAGCAATTCTGTTCCATATGTTAAAGTTGAAAATTTTTCGCCATCTGCAATAAATAGCACAAAAGTACGGTTGGCAAAATTAGAGGGAAAACAGCCAGTGGCAGTAATCAGTTGTTCTTGCGTTATACCGTGTTACCACAGTACCTGTGAGGTGATATAAAGGGCAGGCATAAGATAAGGAGGACAACGATTTCTGCGTAGAGAAAGCTTGCAACAGCAGTCCACTGCAGAGTCATCGCTGAGCAGTGTCCTAGGCAGAAAAAAAAAAAAAGGAAATGTGAACTCCATGTGAAACGTGGTGTGCGTGTATAGTATTTTTAGGGATGACCAAAGCTATTCTATACTATAGTACTATACAGTACTATTTCGCTCCACTCTGTCATGCGACTTGTTTGATTTTCCACAGCTCATCCTTTGCAAATGGGGAGCCCTTAGGGTGAGGCTCCAGACTCCATTTCCGTCATGCGAGTTCAGGCTCCGATCAGGTCTGCCGTCAACTTTCAGTTCAGCCTTAACCTGGACACAACTTCGGATATTTACAACATTTACTGCATTTACTCATTTCGCAGACGCTTTTCTCCGAAGCGAAGCACAACTCATAGAAAACGCAATGTGTGCATTTGGAGAACGAGAGACTTGCAGACGCACGATTCTAAAGCGCAGTTAGTTTGTGTTACTTTCCACTGTATGAACCAATGTACATCTCACAAGTAGTGTGTGTGTGTGTGTGTGTGTACATGAACATTTACATCTCAATGATCTCTTAAGATCCCTTTTCTAAATGTAGCGAGAGATTCAGCAGTTCTGAGGGGGAGGGGAGCTCGTTCTACCGAATCGGAGCCAGAACCGAGAAACGAAACGTACTATGACAGCAGGCTGCATTTCACAGTATATAAGTTATATTATAACACAAGCGTAATTTCATGTGCAATCAGTGCAAGCTGCAAACCTCGTAGGGTTGACGGAAGGCTGTGGGTTCGAATCCCGCTCCTGTAGCACATTCGATTACCACGAACCGACACAATTATAAAACACCGTGCTGTATAAATGGGTAAATTATTATAAATTATTAATAAAGCTGAAGAAAAGTGTCAGAGACGAGTATGCATCTCTCACACACTTATTTAGCTCTGGCTTAAATGTTTTTTTTAATAATTTTAAAATAAAATAAAAACTCACAGTCCGCCCTTTTTGTCAAGTGAAGCATTATTTGATACATACCCCGACTTGCTTACTCGTTGAAATAAAACTTATGAGTCGATTTTAAAGCACAACGAACACGAGCCGCTGGACTCCGCTCGCTCCCGGAGAAAAGTACAGCGCTCGCTGTCGGCGCGCGCTCGTGACGTCAGTGCTTCTAGTGACGTCACTGTCGCGGCTCTCAAAGTGTTCGACTTGACACAGTGACTTCAGAACAGCGTGCCGCTGCAAGAGGAAGCTTGGCGTGTATGTTTTGGCTTTGACTTGGAACTTATTAAAGTTTAGTGCTTGTTCATGCTCTCTCATACTGCCACGTGCGTCAGGAAACAATTTCCACCAATGAAAAATCAACCCGTGTTGTAGATTCCGATCCTTTAACTCATGGGTCTCCATCCTCAAGACCATCACCATCAGGGTGACCATGATGATGTGAGGGACTCAGCAGGAAGCAGTACCACTGCAACCATGGTGAAATAACTGCATTTGCAGCTGCTGTGGATGTACTAATGGGTTAATCACTTGCTCAAAGTCACTTTGACGCCTTTGGATGCGCAACGTATGACTTATTTAACTATAGATGTTTTTCATAAAGGGGGGTGCGGTGGCACAGTGGGTTGGACTGGGTCCTGCTCTCCGGTGGGTCTGGAGTTAAAGTCCCGCTTCGGGTGCCTTGCGACGGACTGGCATCCCGTCCTGGGTGCGTCCTCTCCCCCTCCAGCCTTACGCGCTGTGTTGCCGGGTTAGGCTCCGGCTCCCCGCGACCCCGTATGGGACAAGCGGCTTCAGATGGTGTGTGTTTTTCATAAAAAGGATAAACCTGGTTTTAAGTATTGGACATGGACAGGAAACCAAAAAGACTCTTTTTCTCTTAAAATTTGACATCTACATTTGTAAATGAAGACAGAAGGTCCTTACGGTGCACTAATGTGGTCACTGATTTGCTCTGAATTAACTTACAATGCTCATGTAATTTCTTAAAATTTTTTTATTATTATAAAAAGCACGAGTTAAAACAGGAATTAAAATGAGGTGGTAGTCAAGAGCCATAAGTTTTCTGAAGGTATTCGATGACGGCCGATGTGCTGGACAATGCGTTGAACACTCTCCTCTCTGGCTGTGAACTGACCCGCTCCAGCATGTATATGAGGTGATGGTGAAAGCAAGTGAAGGGCGTTCCGTGCTCCAGGGCAATGTCAACCCAGTCCCACACGCACTCCAACGGTGTCTCCTCATATCCTGCAAACATGGCAGGATTGGCTAGCAGACCCCTCGCTGCCATCACACCTAGACAAAGGTACAACTGTTGGTTTTGCTGGTAGAACTACATATATCTGCTCAAAATACTCAGCACTACAAAAACATATCAAATTCAATATCTGACAGTTACAAACCATCTACTCCAGTACGCAGATATGTAGATTCCACATCTCTGAGGTTCTTAACATCACCATTTGCAATTACTGGAATGGAGAGGCTGTCTTTGATGGTCCTGATGGCGTCGTAGTGGACTGGCTGATGTCGCTCGTCCACTGTCCTGCCATGAACGGTGACCCAGGAGACGCCAGCTGCCTGAACTTTCTGACACAAGTCCACAGTCTGTTTAAGGTCTTTGTGGATTCTGATTAAATTAAGGGAGGAAAATCAGTACACAAGATCCATACATATGCTGACCACATGATAAAATTAACTGTCATGGGATTAGTCAGGAAGATTACAATCCATCCAGCACAGTTTTAGCACCAAGAGATGTGTATGAATGTGTTCAGTCTCATTTTAAGTGGCCAATCAATAGTGACTAATTAGCATCAGATACTTTGTGTTTAAAGTGGATTCCAAGTGTTACCTTATTTTGATTGAAACGGTGTAGTTGGGATTTTCAACCTGGTTTCGGACCTGCCGTACCATATCACTGAGCAGCTCGGGCTTGTTTATGAGACATGCTCCATATCCTTCAGCCATGGCCCATCTGAGGTAAAACAAAAGCAAGCAGAATATGTCTCATGCGTTTCTCAAGCTCTGAAATTCAAACTGATTTTAACTGATCAGCATGGCCTATTTCACCTCTGAGGACAGCCACAGTTTAGGTCCACCCCATCTGAGAAGGGGGCAACAGCACTGGCAGCTCCCGCAAGGGTCATCGCATCCTTGGCTGCAAACTGCACAATCAGTGGGCGATCCGCTGACAAGTGAGAATAAAGGTGCAGATCCATAATATTCATCTTCACAACAATACATGCGGGCAGCAAGAAGTAAGAAGAAAAAAAAGTTAAAACACACCTTTACCTTTATTAGTAGTAAACTCACTATCCCGTGCTTTAATAGACCTCATGAAATCAGCAGCCACTATCATTGGGGTGAAGCATATATCACAGTCGTACTTCCTCACCAAAGATCGGAATGCCAACCTGGAAAATACAATGGCAGACATTAGAATACACTGAAATTTTTAAATATACAAATACAAGGCATGACAACTGGGTAACAGGTACTGCAGTTGTTAGAGCTGTCTTGTAGTCTGAAAGTACACTTTTCAAATCACACTCTTCCTGTAATATCTTTGATCAATGCACTGACCCATAATTGATACTGTAAGCATATCCTACTGACAATATTGGTGAATGGGGCAGCATGGTGAGGCAACAGGGTTAGTGCTGGTGCCTTGCAGTTCTGTGGGTTCAGATGGGAAATCTAATCTTGCTCAGCCTGTGTTTGTGTGGGTTTACTCTGGGTGTTGCAGCTTCCTCTCATGGTTCAAAGACATATTTCAGCTCGATTAATAATTCTAATTTGTGAGAGTGAATGTGTGTGTGTGTGTGTGTGTATGTGAGATTTCCTCGGGATTGGCTGGAATTCCTTCCCGAGTCACCTCTTCAGCAAACTGCCATATCAGAGGCGGTACAAGTTCCTTCTTAAGGCCATCTATTTCCTCAATGGACAGCCCCCCCCGCCCCACTTCTGGTGATGCCCTAAATCATGTCTATAGATGTGTACTATGTTTACATTTACTAACAGATGCTTTTCCCCAAAGCAATGTACATCTCACTACATCTCTTAACTGTACTCCTCTTTGCACACATCATCTCCACACTGCTGTCAACTGGCCTGCTGCATATTATTTGGGCCACTGCTTGTGTCTGCAACCCTGCTATTTACTACTTGGCCACGATGACCGCTTTTTATATTTTTATTGCCTTGTCCTTCTCCATCTGTAGATTGTGTTTCATGTGTGGCGTTGAATCACAAGCAGTTCCAGTGTGCTGTATACTGGCAATGAAGAGTCCTGGGTTCCGACAGCACACCCCTAACTCACAACCTACAGTATGTTTCTGGGATGGGATCCTGACCACCACGATCCTGAGGTGGCCAAATAGTTGACCATGATGGACAAGAGAGTAAAATCACTGTAGCTGATCAAGCTGATCAAAAGCTGTAGAGCAACGCTAAGTTAACTTGGGCAAAGGAGTTGGTCAAAGTGTCAGTAATGCGCTTACTTTGAGTAACGGACCATGGGAGCACATATTTTGAGGACTCTTCCTTTTTCAAACATATCCATGATATTTTTGGAGTCCATGTCTCCGTCTTGATGTAAATCACAGCAAGAAAGCCTGCAGAAACAAATGGAAGTCCCTGCTAAGTTAATGACAGTCCTGTCTTTATTACCAGTGTGAATAACAGCCATTGTCTTCATGTACATCTTAGTGATAACAGTTTCTGTTTTAACAGTTTAAACCAATCAGATCGCTTACCGGTGCAATAATATAAAAAATAATACACGTTGGTCTCGTCCACATCACACGTGTACAGGTTCAGGATTCAGGAACTCGGTCTCAGGTCAGGACGGACCGGCGTAACAGTTTTATTTCCCCACATATGCATCATGTACAAGTTCGACTGGCTTACGAGTGCTCGCGACCCAAAAGTACTTTAAAATGTCCATTTCTAGACAGCGAAGCGCGTGAAGCACACAGCAGTCAGTCAGTGTGTGAGTTAGCGCGTGAGCTTCCTCAACATTCACAACAACACATCCTCACCTGTCAAGTGTTGCATGAATTTAATACAAATTTATTAAATACTAGTACACCATGTAATTGCTAGTTAAAAACTGCACTTAAAAAGTGCATTTTCTATTTCAAACGACTTTAAAACTTGTGAATAACAGGACTATAACGCGCTGGCGCAGACATTCTATGTCACGAAATGAAATCGTGAGGACGGATGGACGCGGATATTATACGTCACTGAAAAACTCGCCAATATGGTTGTTATTTGTTGGGCGCGCATATTGAACGTCACTGTGATGAAGTCGCCAACATGGAAGGAAGTAAAGAGACGGCTTCTGCGAGTGCACTTTTGAATGAGGGTAATTACTTCTCTCTCCTTTTTCCATTTCTTTTTTTTTATTTTTAAAATTCTCCTTCGTTTTTTCAGGTGACCTAAATTCAGTTATTTTACGTGTTGTCAGGTTCAACACTTGTGGTGCGTTTTTGCTTGTTGTCAGGCCAGGGTAGGTAGGGGTCGTGTGTGGCTTCGGAGGCTCTTTAGTTTCTTTGACTTGTTGTTGTTATGCCAGAAAATGCTCAGTTCGCAGAACTGGGGCCCTTATTCGTTAATCTATTATGCCTTCCTTGCCCAACCTCAGTTGGTGGGTTAACTTAATGTTGGAGTCATGTATTGTATTGACCAGGCTCAACCTTCTTCGTCAGTGTGGATCATTTCTAAACTTTCAACTTAAGTCTTAAGTAGCTTTGAAACTTCCGTCAGACAGAGAATCCTGGATAAGTTGTTCTTGCTTGTTATGCCTTTGTCCAGTGTGATATATAATGTCAAGTAACCAGCTTTGCATATTTCTCATTTATTGCATGGCAGCTGGTTGTGTAGTGGTTAGAGCTGCTGTTTGGACCCAGAGGTCGCAGGTTCGAGTCTCCCTAGGCTAAGGTACTTGCCCTGAATTGCTCCAGTGAGCAATTTCACTTTCCAGTGAAATGACCCTGCTGTGTATATGGGTAAATACTTCGAATCACACACACACACACACACACACACACACACACTTTCAGAACCGCTTGTCCCATACGGGGTCGCGGGGAACCGGAGCCTGAACCGGAGCCTAACCCGGCAACTCAGGGCGTAAGGCCGGAGGGGGAGGGGACACACCCAGGATGGGACGCCAGTCCATCACAAGGCACCGCAAGCGGGACTCGAACCCCAGACCCACTGGAGAGCAGGACCTGGTCCAACCCACTGCGCCACCGCGCCTCCGACCTACTTAGAATCAGAATGAATAAATGTAAATGGTATTCTTAGTCTGTCAGTTCAGGGTAAGTACCTTGATCAAGGATACTACAGTGGGAACAGGATTCAAACCCGGGACCTTCCGATTACAAGCAGCCCCTAAATACTGTCCTGCTTGTTTACATTTGGAAGTACAGTAGTGTGTCTGTGTCAGGTGTGAAGGCAACGAGCCGTAACACCTGTCACTGAGGAAAGTCTGAAGCGTCAAAGTGAAAGATCTTCTTTGTTTTTCCTCTAAAGACAAATTGCCCAGTCATATTTTGTATTATTTTCCTTCTAGGACTAAACACTAGGAACACTGATTTCCATACGAGTAGATTATTGCCTACAGTTCACAGCCCATGTCTGGGTCCACGTCCTGTCCTGTCTATTTATTTACTGTCTTGTACTCCTGTTCTGTGTTGCACCATGGTTTCCGGAGAAGTGACATTTCATTCCACCGTATACAAGCTATATATAGGAATGACAATAAAAACAACTTGAACTTCATATTTATCTACTTCAAGCCTTGTGTATTAAGTACCAGTGTGGGTTCAATTTGAGGAGAGTTTTCAAGTCCCTGAAAAGAATCCTCCTTCTGGATTGAAATGCTCTGCTCTTATCATTGGGTTTCTCAGATTCTTTCACAATGTATTTACCGTGTGAGCTGACGTTTCAGTGGTCTTCTTGAGGTGAGTGGCTTCTCTGTTTTTTACAGAATGCTACGCTGATTTCCGTGCGGAAGATTTTGAGGTGAAGACCTACACAGCCCAGGCCATTCACCATGCAGTCATCGCTGAGCAGCTGGCTAAGCTGGCACAAGGAATTAGTCAACTGGACAAAGAGCTCCACGTCCAGGTAACTGAATACAGCTCACTTAAGAAGGAGGCTCATTTGTTGACACCGTGCATAACAGTTTACACTTATTGCGAAGTTCATCGTACATTGTTGTCACATTGATTGCCAGGTTGTTGCCAGGCACGAGGACCTGTTGGCTCAAGCGACAGGGATTGAGTCCTTAGAAGGTCAGTTAAAATCACTGTTGATGTTCTTCAGGCTGTGGTTGGACACTGACTCAATTTGCAAATACACCTGGGACTGTAATACAGCTGTTTGTAACTGTAAAGTCACTACTTTTACCTCTAAGTCACCATCAGTAAAATCTTACTAATAAACTCCCATTAACTTATTCATTAGTTGGCTTCTGTAAAAATCTCCAAAAATTCTCTAATACATTAAAAATGTTATTACCTTTTAGGTACAATAAAATTGAAACTAATGTAACTGACCAAAAATAACATTCTATCTTCCACAAACTTCTTTACAGTGCCATCTATGTTTTGACTGATTTGTCCCATAAGCATGTGCAATGTTCTTTATCTTATTATTGATCATCATTATGCTCAATATCAAGTGAGCTGAGTTAAAGCAGTCCCTTACCCCAGTTCATTTGGTTTCAATTCACTGACATGGCTGTGCACGCCATTACGGTTTGCTTTTGGTCCACAAGAGACAAAAGAAACCTGAAAAGGCTATTTATAATAAACTGGGAAATGAGCAATTTTTTTTTCCTTCTAAAATTCCAAAATACAATGTTTCTAAGAGCAGGAGTGGGTGTACTGACAAAAGTTCAGTAACTGTGCCTTTCCCCATTCATTTCTGACAGGTTCCAGCAGATGGCGTTATTATCAAAACTTATGTCAGTGCCTTTTAAATGGATTTAAGAAGGAAAAAAAACACAATATGTGGAAAAGCTATGTCCTTGCCTTTGCTTTAAAAGCACATTAAACAGGTGTTTGCAGCAGTTTTTATATTAACTTACCTGGGAGAACAATTCTACTTCATGACCGCTTTGGACACCACTGTGATTGGTGTGCCAAAAACTTGGATTATTTATCAAATGTTTTCCCACAGGTGTACTGCAGATGATGCAGACAAGGATTGCTGCCCTGCAAGGTGCAGTGGACAGGTATCACTTTCGCTTTGTTTCCATGGTTCCTTAGTAGCCTTTATGCAGCAGGATGTGGAAAAGATGAGCAGCAGCACAACTTAGATTCATGATTACAGTTAATGTCAGTTAGTTTATTCATTTATTGTTTCCCCCTGCAGGATAAGGACCAAAATTGTTGACCCTTACAATAAAATTGTTGCCAGGACCGCTCAGTTGGCCAGGTTGCAGGTAAACACTTGTTCGTTAGCATGGACTTTTCAACTGTCTGTCTTTGTGTCCTGTGGTTAAAAAAAACATAACACTTAGACTTGGGTTACTCTGTATAGAATTGGATATTTCAGTGCCTTTTTTGTCAAACGACACTTTTTCCTTTGCATTATGCCCTTGTTACTTTTAATTCTGTTAGCCCACATGTCTTACAAGCAGCAAGTACTGTAGTAGTTACACGTGTTCACCTGGAAATCAGTTCAAGTCCTTTTGCGGTACCTTTGATTACAGGATTTACCCATGATACAGTAAGATTACCCTAATGTATAAAAGGATAAATCACTGTAAAATTGATTATCTAACTACCTTGAACAACGGAGTCAGCTAAATAAGATGTAAATTAATGTCTGAATGACCCAGTTGCGAATTTCTTGCTACTGTAGGGGGATGTAAACAGGTACAGGTTTTCATTTCTGTTATGAGCTCAAACTCCAGAAGTGCTTATCAACAGCTGGATATCACATTCACATTCAGATGTTGGGCTGGTGTTGGGCTGCCCAGATTTGTAATTCTGTCAACAGAATTTTCTCCCAACTTCTTTTAAATGTGTTGCGGAAATAATAGTTTGGTTTGATTTGTGATACTGTTATGCCTGCCTCATGTCATGGTCCATGCCCATAGTCAATGACATCACTTTTTTAGCTGTAACCTCATTGCCCCCTCAGTAGTCTCCAGTTAAGCAAAATCAATAAAAGCAATCATGTCTTCAGGAACATGTTCACGTCCCCTGAGATACAGGTACCACTTGGAGGCATGATCTCCCATGGGATGCGCTGGCTCAAATATCGTGGTGTGTGAATGTAGCAGATTGCCTCTTTACCTCACCACCACCGCCTGTGTGTGTCACAGCAGGAATCTGTTAGGTATTGATGCAGCATTGCAATTCAGCTGTCACAGTGCTTCAGTATCGCCTGTCACTTGCATCATTGGGCCTTGTCTGCCGTCTAATGGCCTCTATGTAATGGCTCAAGGGGCAAGGTAGGGACATAGCGGACAGTCCCTCCCCCCTTTTCGAAGATGATATCTCTGCTCCCGGCCTGAGCAGCACGTCCTTGTTGGAAACCGCTGTCTGGAGGTCGTCTGCTAGACTGCCCCTCCTCACGTGAATGCGCTCATTCTGGATGTTTCTTGGTCAGAGTGATCTTGCTGTTTTGATCAGATTCAGTTACAGTGCTTGAGTTTTCGGGGAGCTTTAAAGTACACTTAAAGGATGGGGGGTTGAGAACAGGTGGACCAGAGCAGTTTCCCAGGTGTCGTGGTGATTTGTGGATGGAGGTGAAGCTTTATTAGTGCCTAGGTTTCAAGTGGTCATATGCTAATGATGAATGCTGTTTTCCTGGGTTTATAGCTACCAGATGCCCTTGGTGACAGAGCATCATTTAAAAATTGCCTGAGTGCAGCCAGAGCTGCTGGACTACCACATTACCCATCACCCCTTTGTGCAGACTGAACAACAGACGCTCCTTAGAAAGCCATTCAAACCCCAGTGTAATATGCACGGTCTGGCTCCCAGCTGCACCTCCTCAGCAAAAGCATATCAGCCGTCACCTCTCCAAGGTCACACGTGGACCACGTTGCTGGGTCTAGAGGGATGAGTGTCTAAAGAGGGGAGGCATTTAGTGGCAGGAGTGTTTTTGCATGCCTTTGATTAACAAGTGGCTCTCCTTTGGGTTTCGTGACAGGGGTGTCCTGTTCCAACTCACACTCTCTTGTTGTTTCTCTCCCCTGGCCCTTTTACACTGCTGTACCCCCAGGTGGCCTGTGACCTGCTGCGGCGCATCATTCGCATCCTGTACCTGAGCAAACGCCTACAGGGCCAGCTGCAGGGTGGCAGCCGCGAGATCACCAAGGCAGCGCAGAGCCTCAATGAGCTGGGTGAGTGAGTCACTGAGAGACCCTTGCCTCTGTTCTGTCTTCACCCTTTACAACCTACTGGGTCAGAGTGTGTGTTCTGAACCAGGGCTGCCAGGCGCATATCCCAAAAGGCCATGCGTTTGCTCATTTTCATTCCAACGTGTTCCCCTGAGCACTGATGCTCCAGTTAATAATTTATTTCCTGTACTGTTTATATCCTATGCTTTTTCCCCAATATCCAAAATACAGCAATGAAAAGCAGGAGGTAATTATGGAACAAGGTTACAAAAAAAATAAATAAGTCTGCCGAGAAGAACTGAGTTGACAATTCTGGTTCAAACAAAAAAGCTGGTCCCAGGGGGACAGGAGAGACATTTTATCTTATAAGGCTGGTGGATTATGTTGTGACTTTTGTTATTGACTTCATGTTTTCTGCTCATAATTGCTGGATGAAAAATTTTAACCTTTGATGCTGAATCTGATCCTCGGTTTGGGAGGCCGGTCTGGTCGTATGTGGAGAGCAGCCACCATACCCCATTTTTGAATGAAATGTAAATTTACACTTTTGCTTTCAGTTTGAGGGATGCAGTGGGCTCAGGTGTCAGACCTTGTAAAACCACTGGTTCTTTTACGGATTCAGGATGTCTTTGGCATCAGTACTGTCCATCTGTCATTGTGGTCACATTGTCTTCGAATCACAATATTGAGTAATCGGGACTGTGCTTCTCGGCATTGTTTCTTTCTCCTCAATGTGTGCATCTCAGCATCTGTCTGGTCTACTTCTGGTGTATTTTTATAGTGCACTGCAGGCGACATGACTGGATTAATGACTGACCTGGATATTCTGAAATGACCCCAATTCTCAGCTGTGCTCAGGGACCTCAAGATTTGTAGGCCTGTTAAAATGTGCACTTTATTTACTTCTGTGTTGCAGTTTCTGTCCAGGGTAATAAGCTGCTGTACCAGAACCAGTTGTTTTTATTTTAAAACAATATGGCAATAAAAACTTTATTATTACAAATATAACTACATTAAGCACAGGAAAAGAAGGCGGAATATGCAATGTAAAAGTAAGGAAAGGAAATAAAAGAATGGGCAGCAATTAAGTGATACATTACAGTTCATCAGTAGTGGATTTTGGGAACAATAGCACAGAAAATTATTTAAAAAAAAAAAAAACAAATGAATGAGAAATAATAAAAAAAAAAAAAAATCACACAAAACAGGGCTTAAAAACCATAAAAATATATAAATAGATGTACACATACAAATACTAATGTGCCCATACCTCCCTGTGTGCACAAACATTTGTGAAACGAATCTTCAGAAACATACATATGTGCACACTGACATTTTCCTATAAAATTGTATATACATATAAGCGCGTGTGTGCGCATACATATTTATTTGAATGCGCCTATGTTTGTGTGTGCAAACCATGCAAAAAGGTTGGGAATAATGGATTTTGGAGCAGCAGACACTGCCTCCCATATAGTCTGTTGTCCCAAGGATGGTGTGTGTTTTGGAAGGAACACAGATAATTTAAATTCTCTATGAAATGGGAAGCCTTGCATTTGTAGCCCTGCTGGATCTGTGCTCAAGAATTGCTTTATGTCACCACTGATGTGATGGTGGCACTCTGTTTTTATAGTACATGAAATTGATTTTGTCCTTTCCTTGTGTCAGTCACTTAGCAGCAGACATGTGCCTTAGCGTTTATATCTTCCGTTGCTCCTAGTTCCACTAAGTGAGGGGCTTCAACTGTAATGGGGGTTGCACTGGTGCTGATTAAGTATATGTAATTTATTTTGGAAAAATTGTTACTATGAAGTTTCAGTAGTTGGTAGAAACTGAAAAAATTTCTGCATTTTGCTGTTTTTCATCAGTAACCTTGTATCATGCTATAGAAAATTACAGATGGTTTTTAAAAAAAAAAAAAAAAAAAAAAACACAAAATGGTATCTTTTACCTGTATGAATTCGTGTCCATTTTTTTGTTGGAAACTTAATGGGAAAATGGGTTTATGGGTAAATTTATTGTTAGTAGCTTAATGCAGTATACAAATCTAACATTGAAATTTGCCTTGGAGAAATGTTCTGGCTAATAGTAAATTAAAATAACATGAATAAATTTGAATGACTTTAAATGTATATTTTGGTTATAACACTAACAGTAAAATGAGTTGCGTTTAAAATTGATTTGCGTAAGGGTCAGTGCTGCGAAGCAAAGCAGGAGATCACTGTTCCCTCTGTGTGCTCTAACCCTAAAGCTGTTGTTGAGCCAAGAAGAGCTGAATCTGAGAGAATCAATGAGAAGAGAAGTTGATGCTTATGCCCCGGCCCTTTTCTAAGGACAGGAAATACCGGACTTGTGGTCACGCTTCTCATTGCCCTCTTCTGAAAACCTTTACTCGGGCTGAAGATGATGTACCTCACACAAGTCTTTTTATATGTGTTATATTGACTCCATCTTGATAATTCATACTCTAAATAGAAATATATACAATGAGGGGTTTAGTAGTTATAAGCTTAAGGACAAAGTTCTTGGCTAACAAATAATATTTGAAGTACTATTTAAATTTTCAAGCCATGTCAAAAAGGAAAAAAAAATTGGTAGGAAAAAAGAAAGATATTGTTTTATAAGAATGATATAAATTGTTTATTGGGTGGCATTCTGTGCTTTCAGAAACAGCACAACAGATAAGTGTTTTTCATTATTAGGAATATCACCAAACATCACCATTTTCTTAGGCCTTTAGAAAAGAGATGAAGTACCATCTGACAGATGGAGTCTGTTGTGGGTTAAAGTGAGTCTTCATTTCTAACAATAAAGAGACAGTGATCTTGATTTATTCTAAGTGGTTGTGCTCGCCAGACACAGCTAAAGATGGGGTGGATGGTTCTAAGTTGACATCCTGATGTTTGTGTTTCTTTTAAAAGTACTTTAAATGTCCACTAAATGAAAATGAGTTTGAACACACACACATTGACTGAAACCACTTTTCCCAAGCGGGGTTGCAGCGAGCCGGAGCCTAACCCGGCAACGCAGGGCACAAGGCTGGAGGGGGAGGGGACACACCCAGGACGGGAGCCCAGTCCATCACAAGGCACCCCAAGCGGGACTCGAACCCCAGCCCCATCAGAGAGCAGGCACAGGCCAAACCCGCCACGCCCCCTGAGTTCAAACACAATTTCCTTTAATGTTCCTACATATTAGAAATAAAAGTATAATTATTTTGCAGAATTAAATGCTGATTCAGTTTGTCATGTTTTAGATTCCTAAAAGTTGTGGATCATGCTCATAAAATGAATCAACAAAAATTCCCCGAAAAGAAATTGTGTAAAGAGGTAATCAGTTGTTTCTCTGTTTATCTTTCAGCCAGTTAGCAAGGCAATAAGTCATGTGGCTGCTCAAATGTTGCGGTTCTCCTCATTTCAGATGTTTGATTTGTTATTCTACTCTAAAGAAAGATGCAAGTTAAGACTTTTCTGTAATTTTGTGCACCTAGAACTAAATAACAATTTAAGTGGTTTTCCAGACAGGTTGTTACATATGGCACGGTAGTGTCATAAGTCACTGCCAGTAAACTGAAGGTGAACGGCACTCTAGCAGCTGCAATTTCGTTTTTTGACAGCTTCTGGGTCTGTCATTAAGGTTGGAATTTATTGCTTATTATCAAGACTGTCGAGTCTGTTGTTTTCAGAATTTGATTTCATTGACCTTTCAAAGATGAGCATGGACTAGAGCGCTGAATGGGACATATCTTCTGAAATATCTCCCCCAAAGAACCCCCCCAGTTCTTCTTTTGATACGTTTGCTGCCAAGTTTAATGTGGGAACCGCTGCTACTGCTTTGTTTTGGAGATTTTCCATCCATTTCCTGTTTATGTCAAAATGGCAAAGTACTGCTTTTATCAGGTGCAGTGCTCCAAAAACGGTTTTGAAGATGCCAATAACTGTTTGATACAAGGGCCTTTGTTGGAATGCAGTTTAGATTTAACACTGGTTTCTATACTTTGGGAGTATTTATTAACACGTGAATTTACACTTGATTGGATTCATCAACCCCCCCCCCCCCCCCAATAATACAGGCTACTTTATGATAAATCCCTATTGACATGGCTCTTCAGTCATGACATCATGTTGCTCTGCCAGTTACATTTATTTTACAAGTTTTATTTGCCTTTAGGCTTTTTCATTTGTGTCTCTAGACTTCCTCCTGGTTTTTACCCTTAAGAGTTGTGCTTTGAAATTGACGACAATGGATAATTCTCCAGGCTGGTTTGCCTTTTGTCGCAGTGATATGGTGCTGCGTTACAAGAAAATTGTTTGTTTTTATACAATTGGTACCTTAGGAAAAGGGTCTAATGTAATTTGTCAGCCTTTCGTGCAGTAAGTGTGCAGGGTGAGCATACTGGCTGATCAGGTGTATGAATAAGTGGACCCTGGGGATGAACAATGTGGAGTAGGTGCAGGATTGGAGGTGGAAGGTGATCTTAGTAGCAGTAACAGAGGTAGCAGTGCAATAATAATATTTCAATACCAGTGTCAATGTCAGTATAACAGGTATGAAAGTGGTGTAGGACTGAAGAGCTGTGTGCTAGTGTAAAGTGGCCCCAGGGTTGAAAATCAGGGAACAGCTGGTAGCTTAGTGGTTGGAGCTGCTGCCTTTGGACCCAAAAGTCACTGGATGAAATCTCAGCTACAGCTGTAGTACCCTTGAGCAAGGTGCTTACCCTAAAATTGCTCCAGTAAAATGGCCCAGCTGTATAAATGGGTAAATATTTGTAATTAGATAAACATTGCGAGTTGCTTTGGAGAAAAACATCATCTAAATGAATCAATATAAATCTTCATGAATACACTGTGCCTAATCTGTGAGCCATACCTTCGGGGGGCTTATCTTGCTCAAGTTCTAATATGGATGGGGAAGCTTTTGCTGCATCAGTGGGCTGCCTGCTCATGTGCCAGATGCAGAAAGCTTTCTGCCTCATCCTGGGTTCACCATGACAACCACAATTCAGATGGTGAGGCCCAAGCTTCTTCGCAGGCATCTGGTTGGACCTTCTTGGTTCTAACTCATGAATATATCGAACTGAGCGAGATGGTCACACTGTGCCAGTGTCTCATTGCTGAGAGCATTCTCCCCACTCATCCATTGCCAGCATCTAGATCTAGAAGGTACTGGAGAAACAGGGACCCTTCACCTCTATTGCTGACTGCAGTTGTAATTGTGGTCTGATGTGTAATTAAAAAGCTTTAAGTGTTTTAAAAAGGGTTTTGTGCTTGTAGAGTGGGCCCAGGGTAATTTGCACATAATAGTCTGTGAGACTGTAAGTCCCCAATGTACATTCAATGGAAATGACCTCTGCCCGCTCACTGCCTTCCTGGTGAGTGGCACGTGGGGATAAGAAATGCAAAAGCTAGGGATAGCTGGTAGTGTAGTGTTTAGAGCTGATGCCTTTGGATCCAAAGGTCATGGGTTCAATCCCCACCTCTGGCTGTAGTACCCTTGACCAAGGTACTTGCCCTAAATTGCTGCAGTAAAATTGCCCAGCTGTATAAATGGGTAAATAACTAAGTAGCTTAATCTTCTAAGTAGCTTTGGAGAAAAGTGTCAGCTAAATTAAATTAATAAATGTAGAAGAAGCTGAATACCCAAATGTTATGGAGAAATGCACATCAAAACCTAATGAATTTTGCCAGTTTAAGATTTGTACTGTGTTTGTTTGGACTGCTGCTTCCCCCCTTTTCTTTTTAAGGCTCCCACTGTGAACCAGCAGCATGTTTCATTGAGGGTTTGAGGGGACAGGCTAAGGTGAAGGCAAGAGGGATGTGCTGTGGAAAGAGCAGTAGAACCTGGGGCAGCATTGCCTAAGTTCTAATTGCAAGTACATACTGATCAGCAAAAACAAGACACAGTCCCACCTTGTGGAGCTCATCTACCTTAGGAAATGTTCTACTTGGAAATATTCTGTCTTCATTAAAGACCCCATCAGCACTTTTCCTTCGCTTCCACCTGTGTGCTGAGGTGTATGTACCCTTCACTCCACAGTAGTTTTTTTTTAATTTTTTTCCCTCTTGTATTGTTCCTCTCAAACAACCTACAAACAGCAGCAGTTTCCAGGTTCAGTTGTATTTATTTTTACATATTAAATCTTTGTCCCCCTTTCTAGTGTCACCCGGAACTGAACTGTTTCCAAATATATGAAGTTAATGCAGCCTGATTTCAAATGACTTCAAAATGCAATTAAATAGCAGCAATGCGGCGGTCATTTCTGCTCTTAGCCTGGAAGTCCAGGAAAGCTGCTGCAGTGATGTTGAGAGACACTAATGGAGGAGGGCCTGTTGTCCTTTAGCTGTAACGATGCAAGGCCAGTCAAACCTTGCCATCTTCCCCAGTATTCTTGGAGCAGACTCATATCACTTCTGTCAGTACTTCACGTCAGTAGTGGTGATAAAACCTGTCCTGAGTTGTGGTCAATGGCAGCAATGTGTTCTGTGCTGGAAGTGTCGGGCTAGAATACGTCAGTCGGACTGGAACGGTAATGGGGGAAGCCTGTACTGAATCACCGCTTGGACTCATTGAGGAAAATGCTTTAATTTCCAGTTTGGTTAAAGAAGAAGGAATATTGAGCCCATTATTTCCGCATTATGTAAACGGCGAAGAGTTTGCATGTTCTTCCCGTGTTTGCGTGCGTTTCCTACCAGTGCTCCTTTCTCCTCCGACAATCCAAAGTCATGCACTTCGGGTGTATCGGTCACTCTAAACTGCCTGAAGTGTATGTAGGTGTGAGTGTTTCTTGCATGTTATATATTGCTCCGTTGTGTGGATGGTATAGATAAGTTTAGGTATCTTTGTGTGGTATATCTACTGTTGTGCAGTGGATAGCGGAAGGGATAGAATAGGCACTTAATTCACACCCACAGCAACTTAACACATGACACATAAAAACAAGATGCACGTAACACATAAGGTAACATTTACACCCAACCTGGTAATTACAAATTGCTTAACATTAGTTAAATATGAATTTATAATAATATCTAATTAGCAAGGTGTTTCTCTCATGGGATAATACCACCATTTACAGAGGAAATCAGCGGCATTGTGGACTGTCATTGTTTTTGGCTCATGGACTTGTTTTTCATGGGTGATGCAGTCACTGTTCCAGTTTTCGGCAGGATTTATTCTTGCTTCTGTGGAGCCAGATTCCATCTCTTGGGCAATTTGCTTTTGTACTATATATTTTCCTAAAATGCGAAACAAGGGGTTTATACATTGCCTGGTGTTGTTCAGCAGGCTGTTGTTGATTTTCATGGCGTCAGTGTTTCACTTGGGCAAGGGTCCCGGGGCCCTCTTTGCTTCGTCACAGGGTTTGTGGACAGAGCAGCTGGGAAGCGCTGTTATTCTCCAGACTAATGACATTATTGATCCTTTATATGGCAATGTGTTAAGCAGACCCTTCAAGGACTTAAGAAATCTATTTCTCCCAGAGAACCTTGTAAGGTACCGCATGGTTACATCTTGTGGTACGTTTTCATTAGTTAGTTCTATGCTAATTGTTATTTGTGACTTCATGATGAGCAATAGTCTTAACTATTGACTTGTGCTGTCAAGTTTGACTATTTCTCATAAAGACATTATGTCTGGTCTGTAATGTATGCCAAAAAACTCGTTTTAAACATGAAGACATTTTCATGTCATACTCACTTTGAAGGCTGGAGGTTTGAAAGAATGCATCATGTATTTTTCATGTTTTTTCAAGAATAAAACACCCCAAAGATGCTTCCTTTCATGGAAAGCCTTTAAGCTGCCCGATGAATGAGGAAATAAATCTCCGTTGAGGTTTTTTATTTGAGATGAGCATAGTGTCAGGGCTCAGGATGCATATGTTCGCTTGCTCAGGCGTGCACACACACCACACCACACCACACCACACTCCACACTCACACACACAGATTGTGTTTTTTATTTAAAGACAACAATGCCCCCACTCTTCGCAACACAAGGGCCACGGGCAGGATTTCGGTGCCTCTATAAATCTGACCTCACTGGGAGCTGGAGGGCTTGTTGATTTACAAATTCTGTCAGGGGCAGAGGGCTACTGATGTTGTCAATGGTCCTGCCTGCCATCATTATATCACTATTGTGTGCTGTACACTTGGCAGTAAAATAACACTGGCTGCTGGCTGGCCAAAGGTCACATATTTGGATAAGCCACCCGGGAACTTGTTCTGCTACCGCACACTCCAGTTGGGTGTGAATCAGACTCTCGCAAGCAATGGCATTGGCAGGTGACAGCCACAAGGTAGCCTGTGTGGCGACGGCCTATAAAAAGGCAGCGCTTAAATGCCTCTTGGCCCGGGAGTGATTCTGAAATTAAACAGGTCTTGTTTTCTCGTCATAGTAACCATGCACACGAGAGATAAAGACATTGGTGGGTCGCAAAACTGTGGGTTAGCAGCAGAGAACCAGGGCTTTGACAAAAGCAGTCCGTTGCTGGCCCTCGTGTCAAAATCCCCTTCCGGTCCAGACCCTGGAACGATCCTTAGGCGGAACTTAACAAGCCATCAGAGAGATTTTTTTAAAGACGGGATGGAGTAGAGCGATAAATCTTGGTGCCGTTCAGTCCTCCGTTGGCTGTGCCTGCGGAATGAGCTGGTTTGCAGGAGAGGAGACACCGCAGGGGGATGGGGGAGAGGGTGCAGCTGCATGATGAAACACAGGTCAATCCACTCTTTTAGGCTATTTATTATAAAGGGACAGGTGTATCTCTGTTATGTACATAAATATTATATTCACACACCATATGTATGTACATTAGGGGAATTGCTACTATTATAAACAGCCATGCAGTTTTTACAGCACTTCTTTCACTGTCCTATGAAACCTACCATTTTCCACAATAAATAGAAATTAATATCCTTCTTCAGTTATGTTTAATACACTGTATCTTCCAGCAGTTATACATTAGTACACTTTTACATACAGTACAGTTACTGCTATGGGTGACGGTTTCCCTTTTTAATGCCTTGTTGCTGGATGACTTATTGGCAATTAGAAAAAAGCTAATTAGTTTAGTCCAAGTCTCCAGACGAGAGACATTTCTGTCTGACCTCATTCTCCTCAAAAGTCACCTTTTTGTTCCTTTTTGGGTCGATCCATGAGTTATGGATAACAGTGTTGTTAGGCAGTGGGTCTGCCTCCACAATGGACACCACCCGTTTCTTCATTTTACTTTTGAGTACCTTCTGGAACTTCTGCCTCGTGAAGGCGTACAGCAATGGATGGAAGATGGTAGTCCCATAGGCCATAACCAGGAAGCCCAGTCTGAGCTTGACCATGAGGTCACTGGGGCCAGCGCTCAAGATGACCGTGTTGAGCACGGTGATGGGTGTCCAGCACAGAAGAAATGTGGAGATGATGAGTAGGGACATCCGGAAGACCCTCTTTTGCCGCTCCCGCCTCTCTCGATGCCGCTTGACCGCCCGGCGCAGGGCGATGATGACGGACACAGAGGTTCGCATGCCAAGCATGGGGTTGCGGCCAGCGCTGCTCTGTGAGGCGTCTGTGACGTCTGGCTGCGTTGTCATGGAGATGGTTTTCTTCTTGCGGGCCCTCTTTTTCTGTCCGGCATGAAAGCGCGTGCCAATGCGGATGTTGAGCGCCTGCAGGATCTTGGAGTAGGTGATCAGCATCACCACAACAGTGAAGCAGAAGATGGGGATCTGTGCCACCAGGTGGTAGTAGAGCCCCAGCTCTGTGTAGTACTGGTTGGTGTGGGCAACCGCTGGCACCGTCTGGTTCTGGTCCGAGCGGGCCTGGCTGAAGAAGCCCACCTCCACGAAGGGCACCAGGAAGCTAACAAGGGACAGTGTCCAGATCCCAGCGAGCAGTGCTGCAGCACGTCCCATGGTCAGCACCCGGTTGGCAGGCTTCACTGAGATGTCGTAGCGGTCTAGCGTGATGGCCAGCACATTGGCAGCAGTGGCCACGCTAGCAAAGGAGACACTGGCCTCGTGGAAGCAGCAGAGCAGCACTGCATCACCGCCCCCCTGCGGGAGCAGGACCACTGCCACGGTCAGCGGGACACAGCCCACACACACAAGCACGTCCAGCACGTGCAGGTTGACCGTGACCACGTTGCTGACCGAATTGATAAGGTTGGACTTCATACAATAAAGCACGAGCACGGTGAGATTGCTGCTCAGGCCCAGAGCGATCTCCAGCATAAGGAAGGCGGTCAGGGACACCTGGAAGCTGACTGGGTAGAGAGCGGCCAGGTCTGCATCAGGCCCCATTGACTCTCTTTCAATGTTGTCACTCACAGTAACGTTGCTCATGATGGCTTTTTGTTCCCCGGGGGGGACGTGCATTATCCTACATGACGGAAGCATTATTTAGTTTTATTTGTTTCGTAAAATGCAGCACATCACAGACAACACATCATCACGTCCACATTTACTCTTATCTGGGACAAGTAGCTGCCCTCAAAGGAAAGACTTAAAAAGTCCTGTGAAAATGTGTTTGAATCAGTGCTGCTGGTGTGGAGTGATCGTGTGTGTGTGTGTGTGTGTGTGTGTGAGAGAGAGAAACATCATGTTTTATTTGTGGCAGAATCAAACTATTATTGCCTAAGATCCTAGAGAACTATGTGGGTTATGCGGATTCTGTGTGGGTATTGTGAGGACTGCAGCTTGTGCTACTGGATAGTACGGCACAAGCAGTGGTCCCAGCATGTGTGTGTCTCATCTGTACTGGTAGTGAAATAAGGCAGTGCTCACCACATTTCCTGTGTTTTCCGCATATACTCACATTCAAGCAAGTGGCTCTCGAAAGAGTCAGAAATTCAAGTTTCGGGCTGATCTTCTTGTATGAAGAATGGATTGCTGGCAGCAACTTATTTCTCATTTGAATTTTGACACACTTGTGTTCGTGGTTAGTGGTTGCATGGCTTGTTTCTTTTGGATGCATTGTGAAGTGTTTAGGCCAAACTAGGCAGGATGCAGGAGGGGTGTCTGGTGAGAGTTGTCCTCAGTGAATTCAGCAATGCAGGAGCTGAAATGTTTTCATGTGTTCTTTAGTATTCTTTGACAGGTTGGGGAAAAGAGCACGGGAAAGGTGTACTGTGCCAGACATGACTGTCTGCTCCATTAGAGCAGAAGGTCAGATGTGATGTATTGTGATGTAAACCTGTTGTGGGTGGAGCCAGGAGAGACCAATGAAGGGCACACAGGGGCGGAGCTTATGGCTGCATAGACATGATAGACAGCTGGTCAAGGGGGTGTTCCAAGGAGCCTTGCATGAGCTCATCTCCTTGGTCCCTGATTCTGAAACCTCATAGTTTGTCATTCTAATTGAATCGTTATTGGATTGTGATTAAACAGCGACTGTGCAAATTTGTTGAAATTTTGTCTGTGTGGGCTGAGTGATTGTATTGTTTGAGTATGAAGATCATTTTTAGACTAAACACCAAAGGAAAGAACCCTACTTTGGCCTGATTCTCTACTCTATGGCTGTGCCACCCCACACCCTCCACACAAGGCCTATACCCTGACTCGATGACTTACCCCTCCCCAGAGCGCTCCTTCAGCCTCAGGAGTCAGCGAAGGGGCTGGAACCGTCCTCCTGAGGTCCAGACGGCTTGTCACAGCGTTCCACCATGTTTACAAAAAAATACTCCACCTCCACTCTGTGCTTCTGTTTCTGCTGCCCACGGTTGACATTTGTAGGTTACACCCCATGAAGCCACTGCCTGGGGAGCAGTTTTTTTTGCAGCAGGGTTCTTGCCAGTAGACAGGGTGGAACGGCACACACGTTTCTAGCACAGCAAGAGGCAGGAGAGGAGATGTTGTAAACGTTTGAGTTGCATAGGTCCACTTGGTCACATGTAAGGTGTCCAAAACTGTCCAGCACTGTTCAGAGTGCCCCTGTTTCTCCACAGCCAGCAGAACCACATACGTGTTCCCTTTGCGGATGGCAGGCAAGACCTGGGCATTGTAGTATCCACGTGGTGGCAGAGTGAAGGGTGGCTTTATTCCTTTCTGTGCATTTGTTATTCCTTTTTCTGGTGGGCAGAACTCCTTCCTTTTGCTTTTTCCTCAGTTTTGTCCTGGGGAAATTCAGCAGGTCCTTCAAGGAGCCCACACTTCTTTTACATGTAGGCCCACACAGTCCCAGTTGTGGATGTCATGGTAGGGCAATGTAAAAGTATCCTTATGTCCACAGTGCTAATGGGAGCGTACAAGCCCTCTCAAATCCAGAAGAAGCCACCCTTCTGTCACAGAGCTGCTCAAAACTGAATTGTAGATCAGACAGAAGCAGGCTGTCTACCCCTTCCCTTTAGAGTATCTTTAGCTAAGTATCTAAGTGTGTTTGTGTGTGCGCACACGTCTGCATGTGGAGCATCTCTCTTAGTTGCAGGTCCCCTCTCAGACGCAGAAAAATCTCAGACTCCTTACACCCCACGGCCAGTGGTCAGCCCTAAAATGCTCCGCGGACTGGCTGCTCCACAGACTTCGTTATCCACCATCGGGAAGCTCCTGAAGGACCTTCCCCCACTGGTCTTCTGTGGAGAGGAAGGACAGATTGCAAGGATGCTAACTGACTACCTGTCTTTTGGGGGGATATGGTTCATTAATAAGTTGTACGTCATGTTCCCCAAAGACAGCTACGTCACGCATTCATTAAGGAAGGCGGTTCATTGTTTGACGGCTAGGTGCAAATATAGTGGTGTAGAGAGATCACCGCTGTTGCACCCTCAAACCAAGTATTTAACCTGAACTCTGGAGGTAAATAATCTATTGTGTTTGAATTGTTTCTGCTCAACATTGATTAATAGTGAGTTAATATTTACTTCGCTGCATGGACAGTTCAGGTCCAGTTTTGTTAGTTTATCCAAAGTAGCTGACATGATCGGGGAATTTGGTCCAGAGAGTCCTTGTTTCAGCTGGGCATGATTTCAGGAACCGGCAGAGCCAGTTCTGTTTACCTTGCTTCCACTGACAGGCTTTGTGGTCATCCCCTCTGCCTGCACCTTTATGGTCTTGGCTATGGAGTATAGTATGCATTTGTTTACCCAAATGGGAGCCAAACGATCAGTCGCTGGTGTGATGCGGTATGGTGTGGTGTTGCATGGCATGACATGGCATGGCTCCACAGGGATGAGCTCCACTTGAATGCCAAGCAGGAGTTACCTTCTAGCAAGTACCTTCTCTACTGACCTTTGTAGGCTTGGAGGCAAGTCCGATCCCAGCACTTTAGCTGCACGCTTACCAAACAATACCATTCCTTTCAACAGATTTGGACTAAACTTTTTCCATCCATTAAGAAACAATTTTTTTTCCCCCTTGTTTGTTGGTATTGAAGGGTGAAGAAATAATGTGGCTGTATGAGGCAGTGATGTATTGCCTCTGGTGCTCTGGCCATGACTAATGCACCCTGGGAAGTGAGGGTGTAAATATTAGAGGAGGGCAGTAGATGTGAAGCTCAGAAATGTGTGAGAAGCCGTTGTCAAGGCACCCCACGGAGTAGCGCTCTGGTTTGCAGTGTGTGGGCTGCGTGTGTTTAGAAGCTGGAGAACACCTGCTTCTCTAAAGCTGCATTGACGTGTGAAGACCTGCATGCTTCACAGTTCCTCAGTGTGACCTGTGCCACTTAAATGTGAGTGACCCTTCAATGTTTCCTTTCAACGAGGCTGGAAGCAGCGTTCGCGTGCAATTGCGATGCTTCTCGTGGGAAGATGCCCCACGCCCCCTCATACTTGAGGCTCTCCGAAGTGCTTGAGCTAACCCCCTCCCCTCCTCGCTGACCACCCCTGAAACAGGATAGGATCTTACCTTGCTCATGCAAAAATCGCAACGCTGCTGTGCTGGGCACTGGGGGGAGTTACTCCACAATTGACATCTTCGGTGAGATCCGCAGAGGAGACTCTTATCCGGTACACAGGAGCTCTTCAGCATCCCAGGTTCCACAGCGCAGAGGAAAGCTGCTTCCTCACTCTCTCACTTTCTGTCACGGTCTTGCTCCTGCTCTCCCGCTCTGTCCTTCCGTTGCTCTCCAGCAGTCCTGCCTGCTGCTCTCTCCAGGGCTCTGTGCCTGATCGTGGTGTTCACATCCTTCTCTCTCTCTCTCTCTCTCTCTCTCTCTCTCTCTCTCACACACTCATGCTTTTGCTCTCTCACACTCTCTCTCGCCTCCCCGCTCTTCCTCACTGCAGTGGTTTGCGCTGCTCGCCGTCCTACCCTGATTGATCTCCTATAACAGCTTTAACCCTTCACTGTCCCTGGGGGTTGGGGGATTCAGAGCCTCTCCTTCTATTTTGATGCCCAAAGTCTCATTACCCTGAAGTGCAATGGCATGACAGACCGAAACAAACTGGCTGCGAAGGTGCCCGAGACAAAGGGGCAGCGTGGTAACATTTGAAAGGAGATGTGTGGCTGTACAGAAAGACCAGGCAATGGTAGATATGAGTGGCAGTGGTCTAGCATTATGGGTGGGCTCTGACTGATAACTTTAATTAAACGTTTTCCTAGCGGATTACCAGGTAAACATCTTGATTTGGTCTGCTATCTTTGACTCATGTGCTGGTGTGCAAAGCTGGGTCACATTTGTAGCTTTGCTGGCCTACTTGTGCCCCCGCCACACTTCCACCGCTGTCCCTGTTCACGTTTCGCATTTCCGTGCTTCCTGCCACATGCCGTGCTGCGTGCTCTGCTCGGCACTGGCTCTCGATCATGGCCCCCTTCCCGTTATTGTTGTGCTACCAGGACCCATGGTGCGCTCTGCTTCAGTGGCGCTTTAAGGCCCCCTTCATGTGAGATACATTTGTCACTCGACCTATAGACTATAGTGGTGACCTTCGCCGGTGTCTTCAAAGCCCTGTGAAGGCAGAAGAACAGTTCCTATTTAAGCTCTCCTTGTAATATAATTGCCAGAGACAGTTATCATATTAGCAGAGACCTCTCTTCCACCACTGTGTAGTCTCTTTGTATTGCATATTATCGGTGTTAGATTTTCCTCCATAGGTGACAGTTTTAATTACACGATGAATTAATTAATAGGATTCCGTCAGGGTTTTACTTCTTTGTAAAGGTTACCAATTACTTGTGATTCCAATGAGTGTTTTTCTTGATTTACCTTTGGATTTTGTTTGTTGCAGAATTTTTAAAAACGGTTAAACGCACACATTGTCTGAAACCGCTTGTCCTGAGCGGGGTTGCGGCAAGCTGGCGCCTAACCTGGCAGCACAGGGCGCAAGGCTGGAGGGGGGAGGAGACACACCCAGGACAGGGCGCCAGTCCATCACAAGGCACCCCAAGCGGGACTCGAACCCCAGACCCACCAGAGAGCAGGCACAGGCCAAACCCGTTGCGTCACCACTCCCCCCCCCGGAAAAAAAAAAAAAAAACTGTCCTTTCATTTACATCCAGTATGTGTCATTTGATATTCCTCAAAACTTCCGGGCAGTGTGGTGCAGCAGGTAATGCTGCTTTCACACAGCACCTAGCATAGGTTCGAATCCAGCTCAGTCCATGTGTAGTTTCCGTGTTCTTGTGGGTTTTCTCCGGATGCTGCTGTCTCCTCCCACAGTCCAAAGACGTACTTTGAGATGAATTAGTGACTCTAAATTGCCCCTGTTATGTGTATACATAAGGGACTCTGAGAACCTGTGGCTACCTTGCAATGGATTGGCATCCCATCCACGATGTACTCTGGCTAGCGTAGTGCCCAGTGCTTCTGGGACAGGCTCCGAGCTACTGTTACCCTGACTGGGGCAACCAGTTTAGCAGTGGGGGGGTGTGTGAAATTCCACGTAACTGCAAAGACCGTGCTGCCCTTTCTGCAGATATGCATGCTATTAATTAAATTGATGTCTTTGGCATCTGCTCGTCACAGCTTTTCTTTTTTGAAAGATCGGCTTCCTGTCAGACTGCAGAAGTCCTATAGGTGCTGTGTTGTCTTGGAATTTGGGCAGTTTGACAAAAGGGTTTTTGTCCACTGAGCCCCTTTTGATGGCACAGTCCTTTTAAGGAATCGTTTTTGTGGTCTGAGAGTGGTAAACATATGCTGAAAGAGGCCTGCACTCTAAACTTTACAGTGTTTAAGTGAGAATGCAGCTTTAATATTTCATAGGGTCATTAATATTTCAGTCCTGTTTTCTACCATCTGTCCCCAGACTCCGCTGTCTCATTTTTTTGGTCCATTTTCATCCCCTCCCCCACTTTTCCTCACTCAGGACGGCGGGGGGGGTGTGCAAGTGTTTCCACCGTCTGCCTGATCTGATGCCGTCTGTGCCGCAGGGCACTTGAGCTGCAGCCTTATTTTACCTGAGTGTCATGCTGCTCACGGGGAGATCGGTCTCCCTGAGTGAGTGAGCAAGTGAGCGGCCGCAGCCAGGAGGATGGAAGACAGGGCTCCGACACTTATGCGGCTAAAGGGGCCTTGCGCCGCTTTGCCTGCTTCAAGAGAATACGTGCTGTTTCCACACTGTTTATACCTTCTTTGGTGAGGGGTACAGCTGGTCAGAACATCCAGGTGCCCATAGGTCCCAGTGATGCAAACTGGAGGCTCAGTGGGCTTGTTGGGAGGTGGATGGAGAAGTGCTGGCATGTGGAAATGGCAGAGGGAGGAGATTTGTGCTCTCAAGCGGATCTCTGCTGCCAGTAGTTGAACCTCTTGTGTACCTCTCACCTCCATAGTGCTCATTGCCAGAGTGGAGCATCACACACACACACACACGCCGGTCCCTCGCTATGTATCTGCATTAATCATTGGCCACACGAGCACACACCGGCAGCACAGTTGCAACGATGATTCTATTAGAAAACTAAAAATTTGAGATGTTACTTGATTTTCCTCCTGTTTTAACTGAATACTTCTGTATTGGAAGTAAAACGCAGTCTATGGAAGTCATTCCTGTTCTGATCCAAGCCCATTAAAATGTGAACGATCAAAGATCACCTCCTGCAGAAACGTGACCGTTGCTGCCAATGAAATGTGATAAATTGGAAGTAGCCAGCAGCAGTGCCTCGGTGCATTATGCTTCTGAATATTAAAATGCACTGTGAATATGTTTTGTTTATTTTCTGGTGCTCACAAGGTGGCTAACTTTGCCTTGCATCATGTGGGTGCAGTGCATTTCACCATGATTGTGTCATCTTGATCTGTTCTGGTTTCATGCCCCCTCACCCCCCTCTGAGGCTCCGAACACCCTGTGATGCTTCATGGGTCTCTTACAGCAACATTCCTGGGACAAAGAAAAGAAAGTGCACACCTCAGACAAGCATCTTGTGAAAGAAGAAACATCTGTTTCCATGTGCTGTGTCAGAGAGCAGCGAGAAGGCGTGGGAAAGACACCCCTCCACCCCACACTTGTGCAGTTTGGAGGACATCTTAGCCTTCAAAGTCTCATAGCCCTGTATCTCACACCACCCCTCCCCCAGAACACAGCTGCAAGTTCAGTTCTTATCATTACTTTTACAGCAGCCCATTGATTCACTTTTGCTTGTTTGTATATGTTAGCGGTGACATTAAGGAAAAATTCTTTACATATTGACTTTATTGGATTTATTTTGTCTTTTCTCTATAGAGTGAAAAGTTGCTTTGCCAGTCAGTGTTCATATTTCCAGTGAAGGATAGAAGCTGCTGGTTTTGTGGTTCATTTCAAAAACAGCCTTGTACCTTTAACTGTGACTGATCTGGTCATGTGTTTTCTGCATTCATTCCCTGGCTTTGCCAAGGAAAAAAAACATTTCCCAATTTATGTTTAAGTGTTTTTGTTTAAGGCTGTTACCACAAGTAATTTGGGTGGAAATTTTTCCCTGTCTTCCCTTGTTTCAGTGGCTGGATAGACAATGACACAGAGGAGATGGCAAGTCGGGCCCCATCAGTAGTGCTGCTTGGTGTCGAGTCAGTAGGTAATGGGCAACTTCTCAGCTGGGCATTGCGCTGAGTGGGCACTCATGTGACAGAAAAGTTCAGTGTTGAGATTTTTTTTAGGGTCTGAAGTTTCTTGAACCTGTCACGGTCCTTTTCACTCACGTAGTCCGGGTCCTGCAAGCATCGCTCATTTATGGGACAATTTAAGGAAAGGCACCCGATCAGGTACCCGCCTTCTTCCATGGTCGACAGGTTGCTGGCCGCGGTTCAACCGAGCAGTGGCTTCCTGCAGGGCTTGACTCATGTACACCACGGATGCCTGTAGCAGATGGGTTCAGATCAGCAGGTTGCCGGGTCCTTCCTGATGGGCAACAGCCGTGCACCTGTGACCATTCAGCAGGAGAGACCTAGCAGAGCTGCAGGCTGAGGCTTTGGGACTGTGACCATGGTTTGCTGCACCTAACAGAGACACTTTGTTGTGACTTCGCTAAGGGCAAGAATTAAACTGAATGTTGCCCAGTGAAACCCCACATATTTATGTGGTGTGAGATGTAGAATATACAGTTCAATTTCTAGTTGACATAAATGTTTGCCTTAACATATTGGAATGTCCAAATTCACATGTTTGAAAGTCATTTCTCACACATTAAATTTTGTCATGCCAGCATTTGCATTTTACAATGCAGATTTTCTGCCCTCTGTTTTCATTTTGCACAGAGGTTCTTGGTTCTGGCTCCGTTGTGGTGGAATGACCTTCCCCTCTCATTCAGAACTGCTGAAACTCTGTCTACATTCAAGAAGGGTCTGAAAACTCACCTTTTCCGGACTCACTTTGCCCATGACCTCTCCAGCTCATGTGTGCTGTAAATGTTCATGCACCGTAATTTCATGATCGTTCCCAGATAAGCCTTTACACAGCCGCTAGTCTGGCATTGTATGCTAATGTTTGTTTGTGTATCTTATTATTAAAAAAAGAACCTCCAACAAATTTTTTTTTATCAGGATTTATTTATCCTGCGTTTTACGCACCTACTTGAGCGATGAACATCAGTGCATCAAGTGGAAGGTAAAAAACTAGGTTTACTTAAGAATCACATGTCTGCAGCCATGTCTCTTTCTCTTAATGTAATCTACAAATTGTATTTTTGCTGAGATGTATGTCACTTTGGAGAAAAGTGTCTGCTAAATGAATAAATGTAACTGTAATGTCAATTTTACTAGTACTGACTGGAAACATTGTTAGGGCTTCTGATGTTCTGATAAGCTTTTCAGAGGATTATCAGAGGACTGTTAGCCCCCAGTGTCAACAGGATATTTTTGTGAATTTTAGTAGTCTTCATGAGGGTCTGTGGATGACCATGCATTCTCTTTAGGAGCCGTTTACTAAGAGAGACCGGACCAGGAGTTTCCTGGACATGCAGCTGTAGAGGCTCTGGATCTTTCCACACCCTTGATCAGGTCAAGGTCCCAAAGGGCACATAGCTATATGAGGAAAAGTATAATGGATGGAATCCCCATCACATGGCTAAATCATCTTATCTTGTATTCTTGTGTGTTTATGGCGTTTACAGCATGACCAATATATCTAAAACACACAAAAAAATGAAATTGCGAGGGTGAAAATTAATTTAAATTGTAAGCTTTCCCTTTCTTGTTCTTGGTGTTCGTATTGTGTCTGATTTATCAGTGAAATTGAAATAAGGAGCTCCTTCCTGTACTGTGCAGCTCTGTACTTGATGATAGGCAATGTATTCTGAATATTGTTTTGATTCGCTAACCTGATGAGTCCTGATAATGTATTTAGATTGCACATTTAGCTATGGCAAAACACATTAATACATTTCCCATAGAGTGTGGCCATATTCAACAAGCCCAGTTGCAGTTTTTATTAACTTAAAAAAATAATAACATCCCCCTTTGATTTGTGTAGCAAAAAAACCTGCGTGTTATCTGCCTCTGCCTTTGCTTTTGTAGACTGAATTATTATTGCAGCTTCTAAGCACACTAGTTTTTGCTCTTTCACCCACCTCCATGTTTTTAGGCTGCCGAATCTGTCACTTTCAGATAAATGTGCAGAAACAAGAGTCTTCATTGAGCAGAATCAGACAGCCGTCTCTTTTGTTGAACTCCACGTGCGCCGAGTGAAAGCCACAGTACGTGAATAGACGCCATGCTGTGCTGTCACCACAGCGAAAGCCAACCTCCCCCCCCAAGGGGTCACCCCCACCCTCTGCACATTCAGAGCCAGCCACAGCAGTATAATCCCAGCAGATGCTTTGACCTGAGATGAAGATTCTCCTGGTGCTTGAACCGGCAACCTTTTGCTTACAAATTCATGACCATAATCACGCCATTGGCTGTTGCCACAAAGGCAGTGGCTCATAGTTTTTGTTTATTGGAAGCGGGGAGTGTGAGAGAGCCAGGTGCTTCACTGCCCTAACGCTGGAATATGTTCTCGTGTTGCATTAGACAGGATTTTATGCTAGCCCTGTTAGATCGTTGTCTGATTTATAACATTAAAGCACCGTTTTTTGACAGTTAAAGTGGGTACCACCCTATACCAGCGTGCCCCTGGGGGCATGACCATCCATCTGGAGGTCTCGGGGACCCTCGCTGATCTGTTATGTACAAAGGAGCTGTTTATTTTGCTCACCTACCATGTGCGACATCAAAATTCCCAGGCGTACCCCCCAGGACCTCCTCTGGGACTCCCCCCTGGATGCACTTCACAGACCACGACTTTGCGCTGGGCGGAGGTCCGTCTGTAGGTGTGTGAATGTGTGTAGCAACTGTACATACAGTGCAGTGGCGACCTTCCAGTACAGGCACCCGTTGCGGTCACCCTTGATGTGGTGTTCCCATAAAGAGGACGACTTTAGAATGGCAATCACAGGATGTAACAGACGGGCAAAGATGCTGTTATTGTTCTTAGTGTCCAACAATGTGTTGTTATTTTGAAATCACAGAGGCGGGTGAAGGGTGGTATGTGGGAGGGGGTTGGTGTGATAGTTTGGCATATACTGTGCATTATATACACGGCAGCGGGCAGCCACAGACTTTCTACCCCTCAGGCAGCATGTGTAAATAATGCGCACGCGCCTTTGTATTTGTCAGGGCCTCAGGTTTATAGTCACCACAGTTATAAAATCATCCCCATTTACAAGTAATTTCCTCTCTTCTGTGTTCCAGAGGTGAGCAGGAGTATCAGCAGAATTTGACTGTATCCTGCTGTGTTCAACTGTGTGTTTTATGAAAGTCTTTAACTAATGGTGAGAAAATGATGACTGGGGCTCCACATGTGCACTGACTGAAGTTTTCCAAATTTTCATTTTTTGTGTGCGCATCCACGTGTGTGTTTATGTGCGTGTGCCAGCACACAATGTCCTGTAATTGGCTTGTCTTCAGTTGCAAAAGTAGCAGACAGCATTATGGTTTTATAGGGTCTCCACTGACGTGAGCGATTTCCATGGAAGGCCGAAGCAAGGGTAAACACGGTTGTTATTGCAGGCGCAGCCTCCTGTCCATCACCTAATTACAATCCACACACGGGGCACCGCTAACGGCACTGCATCAGTGACTTCTCCCTTCCCCGAGTGACAGACGAACCTTCCATCCGCAATTTACAGCGGGCAGACAGGCGATCCATCTCGCCCAATCCTCTTGCTGTGCTTCTTTTAAGGAAACGAATGGATGCTTTCTCACAACAACAGCACTCTTTAATCCTGCTTGTTATGGTTCGACATCACTTTGCTGGTTTCTGGATGGAGATAGAAGCTGAGACAGCCAGTCCTCACGTCTCCCTCATCTCTCCTCCTTAAGAAACATGTGGCTTGTGTTTCTGGGATTGGCTGCTCCGTAGCTGGGGTGTAGTGACATAGCAAGCAATTAATCTGATTCTTTGTGATGAGAATGATCCGTGCTGCTTTGGTGGCCACGTTGCTGTGAGGGCTGTGTTTTAGCCTTAGCAATAGGAGTCATCCTGAATGTAAAGCTCATGGGTGTTACATAACCAGTCCTGGCACTCTGCTTTGCCTGTTGCTTTCTCACTCGATATTATGCCTGTAGTTTGGACTGCTTTTCAGATAACCTCCCAGCGCCTCCCGCGCTTTGTCTAATGCATATCGCTCCTTATTTGCATTGTGGAAAAAAAAAAAGTGATAGATTTAGTCTTGTCGTTTTTTAGCGTGGGGCATGTGCCTTTTTCAACGAAGTAAAGAGGAAAGCTACCCAGGCTGGAACGAAGACCAAACTCAGTGTCTCTTTCAACAATTTTTCACTTAAACAGGCCTGTGCTTGTATCTAGTATCTTGTTAGAATTACCGTTTAGCTCTTTTCCAGCAGGGTCCTCCCGCACTGTTGTATAAACCCAGCGACACGTTGGACTCGCCCACATACGTAGGTGTCCGATTTTTGTCCACAGCAAATGTGTTTTTGCTTTGCTTTACAAGCATTTGACAAGAAATTCGGGCTCCATGTTGTTTCATGTCCACTAACAGTTGAATTCAAAGCAGCACCTCTGTCCAGAACACACCCTTGAGTTCAGGCCTAACAAGGATGTAATTATAGCAGTTCATCAACAGCACGTACCTGTGGAGCAAGTGACAAGGGGGACACTTTTTAGCATCATCTACTGTCACTTGAATGTTGTTACCCATGCCGAGGGATGATGGAGTACCGAAGTATCTTAATTGAAACTTTCATCAATGTAAACTTTGCCTCATATGCAATGGTAACTTTATGATCTTTCACCCCGACGGTGTTTTGAAGCTCCAGCTCGTATTTCCAGCATGTGTTGCATCAGTCACATCCATGCCGTTATAAACACTTCATGTCTCTCTTGCTGAATCTTCAGCTTCCGCTCCTTGATTTACGTGACTATTTACGACTGTTTTTCCAGCATGGCGACCATAGAGATAAGAGTGGCCTTCACAGCCTATTAGACTTTATGACTGAAAGGCACGGAGAAGGATTGGACAGGTCCATAAATACCCATCTGTGATCAGGCTGGATCAAAACTTATCTCATTTTGCCCTGAGTGATACATTGAAACTGACATTTGGATGGTTTTAACAGGGCTGTGCTTTGAGATTAATTTGATTTTTTTTTTTTTTTTTCCCCCCCCCCCTCCTCTCTCTTTCCCTTCTACCTCCCTCCTTTTTTCAGGAGTCTTTTGGAGTGGTTATATGTTACATTCCTCTCTACAGAGCTTCTCTGGCTACAGAGCATTTCTGTGGCAATGTTTTTAGATATAATTGCTGGCAAGAGTGTTTTTAAAAGAAAAAAAAAAAAAAGACAACTGTATTCATGAACAACTTCATGAATCTTTGAGTTCCACTGAACGTGTAAAGAGACAAAATAGGGAAATGCAGTGTTGCTTTAGTGCTTGAAGGACAACACCCCGACCCTCTAAGCTGTATTAGTGCAGTAGTAGATAACGTTCTGTTTCACATGACAAACTGAGTGTAGCTTCTCTCTCCTGCCGTGATGATCGGTAGAGCTTCGATTCCTTCACAACAAGACTGTAAATGTGGGGCAAACAAATGTTGCACAGTTATGAATACCTGACATGAAGAAAGTTTGTTCATAGCAAATATCAGATTCTGGACAGTGTCGATACAGGCTGGTATAGGGCGACTGACATGTGTAACTGCTTATACTAGATGAACTCTGCGATTTGTGTTTTTGTTGAATAGAGGAAATATGTTATTGTTGTATTACACCACATTTCATCATTTGCAGGAGATGCCCATAGCTACAGTAACTTTCATAATTTACAGTTTAACTCTACGTATCCCTATGATTGGAAATACTCTAATTATTTCATTAACTAGCACAAGACCTAAAAAAAACAAGTCACATCTGTTTTCTTAAACGTTTTGCTGTCTGTAGGAGAAACACCTACTGTTTGTTTATGTATGTCTGTATGTGTGTGCTTACGACTTTCAAGTTTGCTCTGGGTCTTAGAGAAAGGCGAATTCTGGGTGCCGTAGGTATGTTCATCTAACAACATTGTCACCATCATTCAGGAAACTGTTTTAGTGAGAATCGCCCACCAAACTCATTTCATCTCTTTGCATTTCAGACTACTTGTCACAAGGAGTCGACCTCTCTGGCATTGACGTCATCGAGGCTGACCTTTTGTTCATAAGCCGTGCTCGACTGGAGGTGGAGAACCAGGCCAAACGACTGCTGGAGCAGGGCATGGAGATCCAGGTGAGAACACAGCTGTATCTGGGTGAGTTTTGTCCTCAAAAAGGTAATTAGGTACACTGGGCAATGGAGCCCAGGTGCTTAGAGGCAGGCCATGGAGATGGACCCTTGAGGTGCATGAGGTCAGGCCTTTCTTTCTCATGGGGAAAGCTGGGTAGCTGCTGAGCGACAGACAAGCACCTTGTCAATGCCACATGGAGGTGAGAGAGAATGAACAAGCTCCCTGATGGGGGAAGAGCTGCTGAAACACGATAATAGGAAAGAAACTCAAAATGACCTCCAAGAACAGAGGAAGTATTAGAAAACATATGAAAAGTTAAGTGTATATGTTGAATGTTATCCCATGGAGTGGTTTAGAGTTGCTTTGCAAATGTAATAACACTTGGCACCATTACAGCCTATGTGGAGATACAGTTTGGTTTATCCATTTGACACATCCCTGCCACATGCATTATTTAACTGATTTAGAGGTTTCTCTTCAAAGTGTCACAGCAGGAGTTCTCAACTCTGCGCATTCTTTCATTCTACCTGAGCTCTTAAACACTTGACTCAAGTCATTTCCCTAATTGAACTAATGTAGTATTCTCTCTTAGTGTTCCGACTGTGAGTGGATTAAAGACCGCTAGACATCCTGCAGCTGTGGGGTCCCACTTGGATGGGAACATTGAGTTAGAGGATATGGTGGATGGGTGGGATGTATTGAGGTTGTGGTGCAGACATCTACAGCAGTAAAGTTGTTGGCATGGTTGTGAGCTGTGAATAGCAGCATATGCATTTGTTGAAGGTTTGAGCATTGAATGGGTAGCAGCTTCTGCAAAGCAGTGACTAGAGGATGTCATCATTTAGAACTGCTACTGGACATACTGACTGGGCTCGACAACCTCATGTCTGCATCTATAACTTTTCATCTGTTGTGAAACACTTTTTGTTTACTCTGAGCTATACACTGCTTTGGAGAAAAGCATCCGCTAAATGAATAAATGCAATTGTAAGTTTTTCAGCCCATTTGCCTGTCATGGTGTAGCCTCAAAGACATGCTCTTCCTAAATACATTAGCTAGTTAGAAAATGGAAGAACTTGTAAGTTGTAACTGAACAAAGTATTTCTTTCCTCTTGGTCCATGCTTGTGCTGTAATGTTGGGATGCTGTAGTCAGGCATACACTGATTTCCTGTATGCCTTCAGTTTTTGTGCAGTGTGTTTGCCAGTTTTGGCCCAGTCACAGTGAATGGCCCCTCGAGCTGTTTTCTGCTTGTTCAGGTCCCCACAGTGGCCCACCGCTGTTTCCACAGGACAATCGGATTTAGCCCAGATACTGGCGGGAACCCAGATCGATGTTCCCCTTATAAAAAGCTGCCCATGTATCTTTAGCAACATGCTTTGAATTCAGTTGGTATGTATTTCTGTGTCACAGTCAGAGGCTGCTTTTGTTCTGCCTTTTTTTTTTTTATATATATATATATATATATATATATATATATATATATATAAATAAAGCTATTCGGTCTTCGTTGTGTCTGCTGCTGGCAAGAATAACTAAGCTTTTTAATTTTTTTTCGGCAAACAGATCAAAGCCTCACACAAGAAAGAGGCACAGAGGAATCTATTTTCAATTTATTTTAATATAGCACCCTCCCAACAGGTGGCCTATTTCTGTTGTGGATATTGTGATTTTATGTAGCACTATGTGTATTATATGATGTTGAAGTTTTTTTACGCTGTATACAGGGTGACAGTTGAGAGCAAGAGCATGTTTTCACCACTGCTTTCATTGGCTTGATCCTCCTCTGTGCTTCTGCCAGTGGCTGTGTTCTTCTGTAGTTAACACAATACTGCTCAACTGTGGTACTGTTAAAACTGTAAATAACCCTGGTAAAATAGAGGCTCCAAGTCCACGGTTTTCTCTGGACTTGAGGTCCACTTTAGTGAGCGAACTCCTGTTTACAGCAGTTCAGGAAGCACTTGTAGGATCGTTTAGGGTTGTCGTTGGCCACAATGACAGTGATGTGTTCCTCTTCCTCCAAGCCGAACATTCAGGCACAGTTTTGATCTCCGCTGGCGGTCCTTTCTTGGCATATGAAATAATGTCATCACTTACCTCCGAGATCGAAGGAAAGGACAGCTTGGACTCCATGTCGTGCAGCACTTTATCTCTGGTATATTTAGAGCTTTGTGTTGTCTCTCGTGAGGAGTAATGTTATATTTGGGCTTCTGACATTTCCAAAAATTCTGCATTTTGGTCTCCTGTGTAGGTTTTCTTTCAACACTGTTGCAGTTTGGATGTGCTTATTGTATAAATGTTAATACAATTTAAGAACATTGTTATATGTACAGTTTTCCATATTGGGTGAGATTTTAGGTCTTTATCCAAGGCACCATTTATACTTAGCAATGTAGATGATGCCTTTATCCACGGCACCTTAAAATATTAGGCACACACACACAGAGACACACAGAGCAGTGTATTCATAATATACCAAGGTAAATACAGTCTGTCTTCTGTCATCTTAGGTTAGCTCTCTTGGTGCAGGAAAATGATTAAAATACCTCACATGCAAAACACCTTTCAACATGAAACCCAGTAAACCAGTGTAACCTTACTTAGCATCCTGTCATATATTCTGGTCCTTCACAAGCAAACTGCCAATATCAGGTTTTCAATCATCCATTGTTCGCTATGTTTTATATTTTCGTGTAGCATATCTAAAGCATGTAGCATGTCAATACATATATGTATATATAGATATTTGTATGCACAGTGTTTTATCATGTGAAAAGTTAAATCTGCACGTATGTGTGCTCCTTAAAAACATGGTAGTTAAAAAAAAAAAAAAAAAAGTACAGTGAATAACAACCACTGTAAAACCTGAGCAAAATGAGCCTGTTTTGCAAACTTTTCTGCGCCAGATCTTCTCTTTTCTGCACTCCAATAGTTTGTGTCCATTGTTCTGTGTGTGGACTGTTCCTTGATCAGTGTAACTGTAGGAGTGGCATTTGAACACATTGGAGGACAACAACTCCAACCGCTCCACTACCTGTTGTTCCACATTGTGTTTTCTTGTCACAGCACCACTGAACATCCCACATTCAGCATCTCTGGAGATGGAGGGCCACCTGTGCGGTCTTCTGTCTGACCAAACTGTGAACAAAGTCTCCTAGGTGATGTTCAGCTGTTTTAATTTGTCTGTGCACTCAAGCGAGGTGGTTCGTGGAAATCCTTCCCGTACGGTGTTAGAGCTGTGCTCAAAGAACCTTGGGAACTCCTCTTCAGCTGTGAAAATAAGGACTGTAGTAGTTTGGGCAGCTGGAGTTGATGCAGTGCTACAGAGAATAGTGGTAGAGTCAGACTAGTGTAAAGGGTTTATAGGTCTCACATGGGCTCGTTGCATCTCATGGGATGCCTTGCACAGTGGCTCACACACAACCTGTCCTTATATCTGTGGAGTTGATTCCTTCTTTCCTTCCTTTTTGTGGCCACTGTCTGTCTGTGGTTGCCAGCCTTTTTTTTTTTTTAAAAAAAAAAAAAAAAATAATCCCATCACTTGGCTATACATTCATACCCATATTTACAAATGTATGTATGTACACATAAATGATGCATTCATTTAAAAACTGACATTTTATTTGTTCATTAGCAATGCATACCTAATAATTCCGTAAGTAATAATATTGCTCCTACTGTCACCCTACTGCATGTGCCTCCTGGTCACATTCCAGCCACCCATTCCCATCTGTTAAATTTACAGACTATAAGAGAGGAGAAAAACATGATAAATACAAAGATATTAATTAATATCATTTGATTTCATTGCACTGGGATTTTAAGTTCTACTCAGTATAACCCTAAACCTACAGCCACTTTCAAAACACCTCCCAAAAATGTCTGATGTAAAAAAAAAAAAAAGAGAGAAAAAATTTAGTTTTACAAAAATCATGACAATGGTGTGCATTTTGCTTTAATTTTGAAACTCTTAAGATTATTACATTTCACTTCCATCAAAACAACAGTTCTCTTCAAGCATGCAGAATTTCTTGGGCAAAATTCTGCATGGCCTCCCAATCAATGACATGTGAGATTGCAACCACTGCTGTGCCTGTATGCAGCAGACCTATAAGTTATATTCTATGAGCCTCTCTGCTAGATAAATGCATGAGAATGTCAATGTTTGATGTCACATGAGCAGGCTTGAGGAGGACGAGAGCTGTCAAACAAAATTCAGGGAGTGGCGAGAAATGGCTATAATCCAAAGCTTTGTGAATTTTAAAGATGCTGTAAAGGGCAGATATTATGCAAATGGTTCATCTGAACATCTGTGTATGAGCTGACTTTCTGCTATTTAAAGGAGAGTGTCACTATTGTTAGGTATAATCTTGCTATTGGGCATCCAGATAGGCTGAAAGAAGTTTCTGGAATGATGCTGTTGCTGTAAAGATGCAGGGTCCTTTCTTTAAAAATCAAGTTACCTCTCCATTGGGCACAGTGAATATTAGTGTTTTGTGCATCAACTGTATAAAGTATTGCAACATGGCAGCACGGTGACACAGTGAGTAGTGGTGCTGTCTCTCAGTACCTGGGTGGTGCAAGAGGACATGTGTTTGATCCCCGCTCACTCTGTGTAGAGTTTGCATGTCCTCCCCATGTGAATTCCTTCTAGGTGCTCCGGTTTTCTCCCACACAGTCCAAAGACATGCTGTTCAGGTTCACCCATAGCGTGCGAGTGACAGAGTGCGTTACACTGATGTATGGATGAGTGACCCAGTGTAAGTGGTGTATCTTGCAGTGTAAGTCACCTTGTTGAATAATGTGTGTGGGTTAGTAACACTTCATAGTGTTTGTTGGAAGTCGCTTTGGAGAAAAGTGTCTGCTAAAGGAATAAATGTAAATATAAAAAGTACTGTGTCTAGGAAATTAGTTATATTTCACTTCAGCACACAAAGTGGCTTTAAAAAAAATGCCAGGCAGGCAACAAGGAGTCATACAAAGTCTCATAAATATAAAATCACTTGTATGCTGTTCAATCATAAAAAAAATCCCTTGTTGAATATTCTAATATCACTAATGCTGTGGCTTGTTACTTTGATTTAGTTTTTTTGTCATGCTCAGTGGAGCATTAAATGAAAGGACAAACTATTTTTAAGCCACATGGCAATTTCTGCACATATCTGCTGAATTCATCTTTAATTTCTCTTGAGGGCCAGCAATAAATCTGTTTTTGTTTCATAGAAACAATGCAGTGTTTTTAAATTGTCACTTTATCTTTGAGGGTATTTGTCCACGGTGCTAGTGATATATCAAAAAAATCCTATTAATTCTTTTTTTTCTCAAAAGCACCCAACAGGGAATTCAGTGAATATTTTTATAAAAAAGAAAAAACTAGAATTCACCATTTGTGAAGCTCTGTCTCCTCCTCCTTGACTGGCTAACTGTCCGTGCTCATGTCTTGTGATTTTTGCTACACATTTTGGGAAGCAGTCAAATTTTTGCCAGGTGCCTTCACAGTGTACCTCAGCTGATGTCATAAAAATGGCCAGTTTTCAGCTTTTAATTTGACAGTCTTCCTTTCCATGAACAGTCACGAATCTGGGGCACACCTTCATCTGGCAAGTCTGCCTTATTTTTACATTTCCTTAATTTAAATTCAGTTGAATATAGTTATCCCTCCAAGACGGGGCTCAAGATGTTATTTTTGTGTAGGCTCCTACCGTCTGACTTCTTGAAAAGGTCATTAGTGTAAAACCTCATTATCTGATCATTAAACTGATCATGACAATCTTCTCAGCAAGTGGTCTCAGTGAGGAAGAAGAACGCAATTCTCCCGCTGGGTTCAATGATCTCATGACTTCAGTGGTTCTGTGTCTCAGTTGGGGCTGGAATTTATTGATAAACCTTGTTGACCAAGTTCGGTTGCCTTTATTTAGCCTCTAGTTATCATAGTAATGAGCCTTGAGGCCTTGTGAATTGTGACACTGCCCATGTTGTCAGTCTGACTCTGGCAAAGGGATTGCCCAGCCATGCTTGACGGTAAATACAGACCCCACTTTCTTTATGGCTGCGGGAAGTAAATCGAGCCAAAGATGCCATCTGCAGTTACAGAACAGTGTTTATGATTGCTGTTGTGCAATAAAAAAGAGTGACTGAGTGGCTGATCCTTGGTGAAATGTGTGCTGCTGTTAACCTTGTAAACATGCACAGATCAGCAAACCAAGTGACAGAGGGATCCCTTGATGCCTTGTAGTCATTATGAAAAGCATAATACTGCTTGAAAATATACAACACTGGGTTGTTTGATTTATTTATTATAAGTAGTAGTCTACTTGTCGGTTCTAAATGTTACACCATGCAGTTCTTGTGAAGCTGTTTTCTCTCAGAGCTGTTATAAAAACCTACTTTAAGGATAATTCTGAATGTGCAGTCCTTTTAAGCGAAAGATTATTCAGAGATGTTGAGAAAATTTGCCTGCACGGTCACTTGTTCATTGACAAGTAGCAGAATGTTACATAATTAGTCCTGGGAAAAATTCTTTGTGAGAAAAGTGAATCACTGGATTAGGAGTGGAGTGTGACTCAATATGAATGAAGGCAAAGAGATGCGGCTGGGGTAAGGTATGAATTGACTGACCAAGAATACGGAGGCGAGCTGCCGAATGAACCGTAGGTAAGTGAGAGTGTTTAAAGTATGTTCAATGAAAAGGAACGTTTTTGGGACTCTATGAAATGATTTGGGTAAGTAGCTGCTTTGATGCAGTGACCATGAATAAAAAGCTGATAATAGACGTTTGCGTACAAAGGACCAGAATGATTGATGTTGATCCCTAAGGTAAAACATAAGGCTGAGCAGGGTTACATTAGGTTACTGGTTACTGGGTTTCATGTTCTGTTGTATTCTCCATGTGTATTTGCCACCATTCTTCTTCACCTTCACCAAGAGAGCTAAACATGACATGAGAGAAGATGGATATTAGCTGCTGAAATTCTGATGGGTCTCATAGAGAATTTGTTCTATTGTTATTCATAAATAATTGGCTTTGACTGACAACAAGCCTATTTATAGATGCAATCATAATTTCCTGCATAAAATGAGGTTGATTGCGTGCTGCTCCTGTTCTCTGTTGTTTTATGGTTTTATTTGGTATCAAGTTCCTTGAAATCAGTACTTTAAATAGCAGGGAGGGTCAGCTACCCATGCCAGTTCTTGGATCTCATGTCATCCTCCCGGCATGATTCCCTGCTCTGCCAATCCCCCACAATTCTATCTATGCTGAGCTAGAGCCAGAGAGTGGTGTTGGTGGTTTTGAAGAGCATCTGCTCAGTATCAGTCATTGTCCTACTGACATGAGATTGGTTCCTGGTTTTGCATCCCTGTCCTGGAAGCTTTGAGAACTCTCTGAATCGCTTACCTCTGTGGCCTCGGGGTCACCCAGGTCTAAGGTGGGATACAGGCAGGGAAGGAAAAAGAAGGTCAGAGACTAAAATAATCTTACAGGACATTGAAAGATTTCATTATAAAATAGACACCCCTCAGCTTACGCAAATAGACCGTTCTTCAACCCCTTACGTAAGTCAAAAGTTATATATGTCAGATTCCCGCTCCTCCCCCACCATTCAATACGTTCCTTTCACGTTCTCCTTTATACGTGCAGCGTTCTTTTCTATCATATTCACAGTCAATACGGCTAAACCTTGTTCCTGTGCTATAGACGATAATCTTTGTCCACCTTCGTACTTCTTTATGAGTTTCAATTTCATATCCAAATCAATTGCTGTGCGCTTGTGAGACGGTTCTCGTTTTCCGTCAAGTGCACGTTTACCACCAAGCATTGTGAATAATGAAATGGATAAAAAAATATACGAAAAATGCACTACGCTAACGAGAGGAGATGTGTTCACGGCTCAAAACACGTGGGAACTGGGAATACGCAGCTTCCTGCCTTCTTTGGTTATGCCGACTTGCATTTAACGTACCGCATTTCAGATGTTTTCGTAAGCACTATCTGTAAATAGTGTATGCCCGGAATTTTTTACACAAATCCAGATTACGTAAATCAAATTTACGTAAGTAGAGGGATGTCTGTATCAGAAATCAGGGTGGTCCCTTTATTCCTTGATGGACCTGTATTATGCTTCAGAATTTCTCTGGGCTTCTTCAGCAGGTCACAGCAATGCCACAATTTATCTTAAGTAGACTTCTCCATTTTCTTTTGAAAGCTTCGGTAAAGGGGTCTCGTCATCTTATGAGTGACCTGTCTGCCCTTGTTGTGATGTTCCTTGAATACCAGTTAATGGCCGTCATTGTCCATCTGTTGTCTTTCATTCATGTTATGTGACCCGCCTGTCTCTTTTCAGCACTTTTCCAACATGGCTGAATCAGATATAGGTGGTGCAAACAATAATCAACAAACCTGACTTTAATTGTATAGCTCAGCAGGTTGAAGGAGCATACACAGAATGGACTTTTCTTACTCCTTTCTTACAAGTGGATGATACATTACCTTTCTTCGCAAACTCTGTAGTTTATTATGAGAGCAGCAGTTACTTAGTCCTGTCTGTCATGAAATCTATGTGCTAAAAAGTTATCCTTTTTTCCCCAGAATTAGGAAAAGGAAGTATATATTCATGTATTGGACCTGGTGTTTTGTAGAACCAATAACCTATTTGACCTTGAACTGCCCTCTGAGGGAGAGGTTTTGGTCAGCTTTCAGACTTTTTTGTGTCACATCACACTTGTTCTCCCACCGGGATTTGCGAGGACAGCAGCCCCTCCGAGAAATGCGAATGTGGTGGCGGTTGTTGGTATTCTGCGAAGCTGCAGCCCAAGCCTTTGCCGAATTCTCCTCCCGCATGGAGCAAATGAGTTTATCTCTGCTCTGCAGCTCAGACTGAGAGTCCAGATTTCTCTTGAGTTCTTTTTTCTTTCATCTAGACCTACAAAAATGCTCTTTCTGGGCAGCATGCAACTCAATATGGTAACTTCTGCATGGTGTCTGAAATACTTTAGTGACAAAATTTGTATAGAAGAAAAAAAAGTAAATCTCCGCATGCGTTCATTCTTCAAATAGCGTGGTTCATGTTCCATAAAATTACCCCAATAGATGAGTTTCCAATGTGAGGGGGTTTAGTTACCATTGTTTCTTATGGAAAGCAATAACTGTTTCCCAAATGGGGGAAAAAAAAAACTTGTTATAAAATATAACAATAAAAGGTGTTTTTATGCATGGAATTGAAAACACCATCATATATTTGTAACAGAAGTTATTATTTATAGCTTGTCTAAAATGCTTGATTTACACTTGTAAAAGACTATTCATTTTATTAAAGCTGTTTAAGTGGTAGGGGGCATGGCAGTGCAGCAGGCTTGGCCGGGTCCCGCTCTCTGGCATGTCTGGCATTTCAGTTCTACTTGGGGTGCCTTGCGACAGACTGGCATCCCGTCCTGGGTGTGTCTCCTCCCCCTTCAGCCTTGTGCCCTGTGTTGCTGGGTTAGGCTGCGGTTCGCTGCAACCCCGCTTGGGACAAGCAATTTTAGACTGTGTGTGTGTGTGTGTGTGTGTGTGTGTGTGAGAGTTGTTGCATGTTTATGGTTTATTTCTATATGGACTCAGGATTTGAGCCTGGGTCATCTATGTCCTTTTGTAGCACCTTTGAGAAAGGGGATTACGCTGAATAAATAATAAATAAATATTGAATCTGCAGTTTCAGTTGGATTTAGATTTTAACTTAATCAGTAGTTGTGATTGGCTGTGTTAAATGGAAGGATTATTTGATGACTTATCTGGTCTTCACTCTCAACCGTAGCTACAGTTCTACTGTACTCAGTTTTGCTCCACTCTGCACAGACCCCATACTATGGATCACCAGTAACAACATAGTATACCTCATTCAAGGCTGACGGAGCTGTCACTGTTACAGTTCTGAGGAAGGCAGTCCATTGTGGTCAATCATTTCATTATCCATCCTCAGAATCACTTCTCATAAGGAAGGTTAGGCCTTCTGCTCTTCTCCAAAAGGGACACTGTCTTCTGGAGTGTTGCCGTCATTCATTTTAATATAAACATGTGCCGAAAGCCTGCAGTCTGGCAGTAGCACTCTAGTTTGTGCAGCCGGAGAAAAGAACAGGTGGCTGTACCTTGCTGCATTCGCACAGCCTTAGAAGGCTGGTTGTTAATGGAGTTCTGCGAGCTGTTATTAAAAATGGCAGGAAGAGCCTCTAATCACATTTGGCATCATAGGCAACCAGGTTTTGCGCATCTATGTACGTGTGTCTATCGCTACATGTATATATGCGGCTGTTCGTGTAACAGAAGTCTTGTCATACAGATTTGCTGTTGACCAGTCCTGTGCGGATCCATCTCTTTAGATATTATAAAGATCGTTTTGTATTTTTTGTCTTTCTTGCAAAGGGAGGCTGGGCGAAATGTCTGCCTTATCTTAGTATACATGAGACAGAAGACATTTCAGAGAAATGTAATTTTACAGCTTCATCTCTGACTAATAATTCTGGTGCCTCTCAGTCTTCCATCAGTATACAGATTACCGTTGTAGTTTGTAGTTTAATCAAATGTTATAACCTGATATTGTATTACGAAAACGTTAGCACAATCTAATAAATGAATAATTGGTGGTTTTTGAACCATTTTAGCTGTGCAGTTTTGTGTGTATTTTAGGGTGTCAGGAAGTTTTCTCGGAATATATGTTGAATGTGAGCCATGCAGTGTCAGCACCTTAGCCCGGGGGGGCGTGCAGAGAGCCGTGTCGCAGGGGAGCTTTCCTCGCCGAGGCTTATTCCTCACAGCCCAGCACCAGGGCTCCTCCTGGGAGGACAGCACCGTGATGAAACCCCTCCATCCGAGACTGCGGTAATGAGCCCATTAGGCATGAAATTGACTTTCCTGATAAAAATTAAAATAAAAAAGCCGGATAATACAGAGATTCTATATTCTTAACTTTTATGTTTAAAAACTTAATTACATTCTGTCGTCTTGGCTTCATTAACGAGAGGAGACGTACAAGAGCCGTTATCTAATTTTCCACCTGTGTTTTTGCTCCAATTGTTTTTTGTTTCTTCCTCTCAGCATGGTTTTTGTCACGCTCCATTAAGGAGCTCAAAAGACCTGTGCGGGAGGCTCAAGGCCTCCATTTGGGAGGTCTTTCATTTGATATTGTGTACGGTTAACGCTCCTCTTGTTTTATTCACTTGCGTGAAATGCCCATCATCAGAGACCGTTGCTCCTTTCGCAAACCCGGCTGCCGCAGAATGTACAGAGTTCATTTCTGTGTCATTCTGCTGATCTTTGACACTTGCAGATGGACACGAACAAGTTCATGCTGTTCTTAGTTCTTTTATAGTTATTAGTTTCTGATGGGTACCATAGTGCCAACTGCTGAACCAGAAGGTGCAGGTTCAAAGCCTGCTTGTTCCCTGCTTTTGAGATCTTGGACAAAAGCAACGTACTTCAACCCTTCTTTCTTTCAGTAGGGTTTTTAGCTGCATAAAATGTGCTAAAAATGTATGTTGCATTGGTTGAGGTGTCAATAAAGGGACTAAGTGATTTTAATAATTTTTTTTTCCCCTCTGCTGGTCATTAATACGCAGTGTTGCAATTATTGTTCCGCTTGTTCTTCATTCTCTTGGGCATTTGGGCATTTCTGCATCCTCTGTGGTCTTGTTCCCATTGGCAGATGTCACAGAACTCTGGGCACAATTAGCTGTGATCACACCACTCTGTACCTCGGGATCGAGGAGCGCCTGCAAATTTGTCAGCTCTGCTGTAAATTTTTAATGGAAATCTAACATTTTCGTCTTCTGTGGCACTGTGATAGATCTAGCAGATGGAAGAAAAGCCTGCAGGAAGGCAGGACCCCACCAGCCCCCTTCTGTGTACCAGGGTGTGAGGAATTTGATTCCTGTTTCTTATCAGCTGCATCTGTTTGACAAATATCTAGACCTGCTTTTCTGTGTATGCTCACACAACAGATTAAACAAGAGCTGAGGGCAGTGGTACCTGCACAGGTGTTTTAATGAAAGGAGGCCAGGCTTAGAAAACAAGCAGGAAATTGCACATTGTGGCACCTAGCATCTATTCACTAGTTTATGGACTTATGATTGGAAATACAAAGGATCCCAAAAGAATTCACCATACACAGAAACTCTTACTGAAATAACACATGCAAGAATGACAGGAGAAGTGAAACATTCAGCCTTCTGTGCAGATTTATCCCCCCGCAATCTGATAATAAAGGTATTACAATGGTCACATGATAGAGAACAGAAGTGTTAAATTTATCAGGATTTTATAGTTGAATTTATGGAGTGCAAGAACTGGTTTAATACTGTGAAAATCTGGTTTAATAATGAATGATTTTAACAGTTGATTTTTTTGGTGTGCTGTTAGGGTATGACTATGCAATACTCATCCACCATATATGGATGACCAAAAGATGTCTAGAAGTTTTGCATATGTCACCCCAGAGAGCTCAGGTGTATCTGTCACCAGGTCACCTCACCATGGTTGAGAACATGTCACTTTGTCTGTGCTCTGCTTTTCCTCTCATCCTTTGTGACACCATTCACACACGTTTGCTGGTGCTGTAATGGAGACGTCTGAATTCATTGTGTTTGACAGGATTCCTTGTGATGTAATTACAGGATCTCGCTCCTCTCCTACAGCTCAGTATCACACCCGCATCCTTACTAAGGTGGCCATTTGTGTTTAACGGTCCCATGTTGGCAATTCAGGACGAGCTCAACATGAAATCCAAAACCTACAATAATAATTCACACTCTCTTAGAAACACAAGTGTACTGTCACTGGAGCAACACAGTCTAGGTACCCTAATCAATGGTGCTGCAGTAGGAGCACTGATTCAAACCAGGGTCCTTCAGCTGCAAAGCCGCGTCAGTTTCCTCCACAGTGCCACTTGCGTGCATGTACATCGCATGTACATGGCATGATATTTTCCTCTGAAGATGAAGCAAATTAGAGTAAATGACTGACACATCAAGTGACCGTCGCTGCAGTCAGCGTCGTGCAGATGTGAAGTGACAAATGGAGGGAAAACAAAACCATAAGATGTAAGCCCCTGCTATTAGACAGATTGGATTTTCTCTCCATGCTATTGTACGCTGCCACATGTTCGCTAATCTCATTTACAATTGACTGCATATTTTTAGACCACCCTTTTCGCCTTTGCTGTTGCACTAAAAGTCTTTTTCATGTATGCTCAGTTTGCCAGTTGTGAGCTAAGGCTGTTGTTCAAAATATCTGGACCACCACCGTGAGCCACTAAAGAAATGGATGGCTGGGCACCCATTATGATGAAACGCTCACTCTGAAAATAGAGCCCATCTCGGCACTGATGTCAAGGAGTTGAGAGAGCGTGAATGTGTATTGTCAGTCATCCTGCGTGGCAGTTTGATCCTCCCAAATTCCTGTCCGTCAGCCATGTTAATAAGGTGCCTTCAGCCAAAACTGCATACTTGCGTATGATTTTTTAAATTTTTTTTCCCTATTAAATTTGCCATGGTAGAAATATGTTTGAAGCATTATTTATTTTAAGTAACAAAAAAGAGCATGTTTTCTGTATTGGTCTCAGCTGCCAGTTTCATACGGTTCCTAGAGGGCGTGTAAATCACTGTAAATCAGCATGACCATTTCCAGCAGTTTTTACCAGAATCTTACATTAGACGCCTGTTCACACTTATGGCTCCTGTCAATGGTCTTTGCCCGATACAAAATTATGATTGTACAGTCTTGGTGTGTGTGTGTGTGTGTGGTTTTTCACACAAGGTGTGCAGCCTCCATACATCTTTACTGAGTGCATTCTCACAAGGACATTTTAGCTGCAGTCCTGCTAGGGATACATCCAGAAGGCTTTCCGGCTCTGCTTAGGGCTACAGGAACTGACTGGGGGTAAAACAGGCTTAATCAATACACAAAGTTGACTTTCAATGACCAGTTAGATTTAAAGTACCCTGGACTGGAGAGACAGGGCAAAAGTCATCTCTTTGGAGTCAGGTTAGAGAGAAAGTAAACCCCACAACGCTCAGCATTCTGTGCACCTCATCACTTTGGACATGTCCTCAAAGCAGGAGGGCCAGAGTCCAGCTAAGGGGATATGGGCTTGGTATTTCAGACTGCTTCTCGCACGCATGGGTTAGTTACCACAGTAAATGTATGGGATTGTTGTTTTGCAAGAGAGAGCAAAGCTGACCGTGATCCGCATTTCTGATGAGTGACTCACGGGGGACGCAGGACCGACTGCGACTCGAACAAAGTGCTGATCGCTGCCTCATGCTTGCTTGTTAACGCATGCTTTAATCAGGCTTGATTTCCTCCATCTCCATTAGTGCAGCAGGGGAGATGCACAAGTATACATTACCACTTCCTCTGATCTTCCTTTGAATGTTTTTCTTCTTTGCTTGATAATGGTAATTTAGCAATGAAATACATTCTATGTTGATGCAAAAAAGTGTGATTTATAATACACTGCGCCTGTTGTTCTGATTTGCTTATGACAAGTACTTTTCTGGAAATTTGAATGTGACCTTTTGCATGTGATGTGTATGATTTGTATAATGATTTCAGCATTTACTGAGGGTGAGAGCAGGTTGTGTTTTCTTGCCTTTCAAAGTTCAGGATTCTGTAGTGGAGACATTCATTCACATCATTTACAAAAATAGTTTGATGTGGGGTTTTGGGTTTTTGTGGACTCAGGGTCTTTGTCCTCTGGATGTCTCATTGAACTGGCATTGGTCTAGTTCCCCTTCCTCCCCTTTATTCCCCAGTTTATTCCCTCTTTCTTTCCCATTCTCCCTAATTATCTCTTATTCTTTCCTTCCCTTGTTCTCTTTCTGCACATGAGCTTTCTTCTTTATCATTTAGGGTCCATGAGAGCCAGTTCTGAAACACATTTCTCTCAGCTGAAATCTTTGCCTCACCCTGTTTGAGTCCTCACATAGTTTATTATTTCGTATTCACCTGCAATTTAGCAGTGAGGTCCCTTTCTCACATGAAACTAGTTGTTCCCACCTCTTGGGCAGGTGTTTACTTCTGCTGGTGTGCAGAGCTTAAAGCGTGAGGTCTGTTTTTTTTTTTTTTTTTTTTTTTTTAACACAAAGGTGTGATTCATGTTCACATTTTGCAAGTAACGGCACCTCCCACACATGTGTTTCTTCTCCCCAGAATCCCACACAGGTGGGGACAGCACTGCAGGTCTTTTACAACCTGGGCAGCCTGAAGGAAACCATCAGCAACGTGGTAGATGGTTACAGGGCCACTGTGGAAGACAACGTGTCCACCGCCCTGGACATCCGTGTCCTCACTCAGCCTGGAGGCACTCGAGGTACCATCTGCGCTGTCTTGGTCTGTCTAGGGCAGCATATGAACTTGTGTTCTGAACCTTGAGACGATCGTTCTGTGTAATATATCATTGGGAAAAATTGGATACTGTGGTAAATAGTCCAAAATACAGAAGTTTTCATTTGAAGGAACAATATTTTCCAATTTATTCACATTATCTTACTTACATTACTTCAGTGTTGACTTTCTCAAATGCGTGTTTTTTTGTTAGATTTGTAAAGTGAGAGTCAGTGTGTATATTTGTGTTTATCGTTACTAATGCAGTTGTTTGTGTTCATGCATGCATGCGGTGTTCAGGTGGGCCGGGACGTGCAGCGATGCCAACCCCAGGCAACACAGCCGCCTTCAGGGCTGCTCTCTGGACCAACCTGGAGAAACTCATGGACCAGATCTGTGCTGCCTGTGGACAGGTACAGTGTGGTTTGAGCAGTTTCTTCACTGTCTGTTGGTCTCAAAAGGTGTATTTAAAATCTCTCATATGTCTCATGGACACATGGGAGCCTTCTCTGTCTCATTGTAAGCCTGACATTGTAAGTCACCTTGGACAAAGACATCAGCTAATTAAAGAATAATAACAGGTCTAAGAAAAAGCTTACATCAGAGAAACAAGTACAGGAATGTTTGTGTTATTTGTTCTTTTTGACCTAATTCACATGCTTGTGTGTGCAGGTTCAACACCTCCAGAAGGTTCTCACTAAGAAGAGAGACCCAGTTACACACGTGTGCTTCATTGACGAAATTGTGAAGGTGTGTGCACCACCCGTATTCACCCACTTTCATCCACATTACTCTCTCAAACCAATTATGAGGACCTCTGTTTTTATCATCATCATTATTATTGTTGTTGCTGTTGTTGTTGTTGTTTCAGGCAGTACAGATTAGCTAAAAGTGTGCCCTTGTAGAGGGACTCTGTGTTTGCGCAACAGTGGACCCACATGTTTGGAAAGCTCACCTTCTTCATTGGTTTTAGTTTGGCGGTGTGTATGGAGTAAGGTCTTAGTGGAGGGGTGTGTTTTCAAGAAAGTGAATGAACACACACTGGAAGTAAGAACAAAGGAATCTCACTCTCTACTCTGAGTGTGTGAGATGCCAGAATTCAGAAGACTTGCTTCTCTCCCTTAACAAGTCTCGCTGGATTTTAACCAGCACCCAGCGTCTTCATGATTAACAGAGCTGTTATGGCTTGCGTGGGGTTGACGTCAGCATGGTCAGCTGGGGCCAGGAAGTCAGGAGGTCATTGTGTTCTTCCCACCGTGGCAGCAGCAATATCTGTCCCTGGCTATAGTCTCCTTTTCTCTGTCCTTTTCCCAGGCCACAGAAACCCTATCTCCCTGTAGTGCAGAGTTTCTGATCTACTGTTGGACATGTAATGCACCCAGCAGGCTCAGAAAATAATAAAGGGTTATTGATTTGACTGGGAATTACACATATGCTTGTGTGCTCGCTGCCCTGTGCCCAGGGACACAGGCAGCGGTCGATGGGTGGGTGACAGAAGGTCATGGCATTGACAAGGGGATGCGGTAATGCCTCAAGATTGACTGCCCATCAAGCCCTCGACAGCCCAACCCCTCAATGCTTAGTGTTTGTGTGCACTGTCAGTAGAAGCCACGTTTGCCTTTTTTCGTAATGATTCTAGTAAAATGATGTAAGAAAGGTCAAAAGGGGCATATAGTAAGATTTTAACATAAAATAATAAAAGCATGGTCAAAAGGGGAAATCAAAACAGACTCTGGGTTCCAGTCCCCTTCAAAGAATAAAGCAGTGAATTATAAAACCTCACTTCAGACTCAGGCATTCAGCCCAGCAATCACTCCAAACGCCCCTAACACTCCCTAGTCTTTACCGCAGCTGCCTTTGTGGCCCTTTCACTGAGCACTCAAGTGTCTACAGCTGGCTACTATGCAGTTACCCTGTTATTCCCTCAGGGGCATGGGCAGTATCTTAAGTCTTGAGCTCCCACCTTCTGACGAGGGTTAGACTGCCAGCCAATTCACAGTCAGGAGATGTGTTCAGTTTGGTGGCCCACAGCCTTTTGCCTTCTGGATGATGGTGCACTGTACTATATTGCTTCGAATGTGTTAACAGTGCCTGTTTCTCTCCATCTGTTGCCTTATCTGATGGGCAGTCTGAACAGCACCATAATGGATTTCTGCAAATTGACAAACATTTTCCACCACTGTTTACTCCTTATTTGTCTTTTTTGTCCCCTTTAGGTTTCTAACTTTGTTTAAAAAAAAAAAAAAAAGCTACAGTCTCTTAACAAGACTTGTACTGGGTGGCAGTAACAGTTATTCACACCGAGTGTCAGTCTCAAATAAAGGATGTTTACAGGAAGTGACCGACGGTACACTTTCCTGCGGTTGTGCGTCTGTTAATTCAAGCCTAGGAGCTGTCTTAGTGCAGAATCTCTGAAATTCTCAAGCATCGAGCAACATTGATGCAATGCTGAAAGCATTATTGTACCAGTAATTGAAGGCTGTTAGAATGGTAAACACAGAACTGGTTTGTTTCCCTTAAATTAAATCACTAAGTGAGTATACACTACTTTCCTGCATATCCTGGTTAAAAATGTGCACTTTGGGTGAGATGGTTGTGAGATGAGACCCCTACTGGGATTGTAATATGTGCGCTTCTCTCCTTATCTACACATCTATACTGCTTACATCCTCGATTTGCTTCTCTCTGGGCGGAGTCAACAGGATTGGGTAGTCTTTTCTGGTCCTGTTTGACTCTTTGTCAGATGCTTCGAGATTGAAGCACAGTGTTTATGTCCACAGACAAAAACCTCGCCCTCCATGAGTTGACTGTTCTGTGCTTGCGTCAGTTGCAGTGATGCGAGAAACCCATGTCTCTCTCTGTCTTCATTTTGATCCTTGCTGGGAATGACTGCAGTGTTTAAAGGTCACATGGCCGTGGAAGTCACTGCATTTGAAAACGCCGTGTGCCAGCAGAGTCAATATTTGAATTATGGGTTAAACGACTGTCTTCGGTCAAGCATGAGCACATGTTGTGCACTCCAGGTTCCGCAGCAAGTTAGTAATTCCCCGAAAAACCAAATGCAAAATCCCCAGCATGCACTGTATTTACCTGGGTGTTACCTGTTGAAGCCTTAAGCGCAAAGAAAGCCTAGATCTTCCTTAAAATCTCTGTACTGTCACATTAGTAGAGTAGCTCCCTCAACTGATACGCTTCCCATGAGACCAAAAGAATAAGCCTCTTTAAATTTACTAGAAGCAGGACTAATTACTAGCCTCTGGGGACTTAAAGCCATTGATCTGTTTCTGATAATTTCATTTTCTGTCCAAAGAAACTGCATCTGATACCACTAGTTATTATCTGGTTTTCTGTAAAGCCAGTAGATGTGTCAGTTCTTATTTACCATTTACGGTCTATAAATGGCGCCCTTTATTACTTGTAGAAAAGTTGGACATGCAGGTGTAACATTAGGTGTTATTGAACTACAGAGCGAGTGTAATGGTGGCGTGCACACATGTTCCTACAGGAACAGCAAAACTGTTATGAGTGGAAAAGGCAATGAAGTTTATGAACAAAGCAATAAGTGTGTGAAAAGTTAATGATTAATGAGAAGTAAATTTTAATTATCTTCAGTTACGAGTGTGTGAAACACATTTGTGTTCCATGGCCGTCAAAGGTCTGCAGTGACTAGTTTTCCTCACAATGACGGTGTTGGTCATATCATTAAAATGGATACTGATTACAGTACAGTTCAAAACACATTAAAATGAAGGTTGACTTTGTTTTTGCTGGCAATGGAGAGATTGAGTGTGTGTGTGTGTGTGTGGGAGTTTATGTGGGGTGGATGGGACTTTTTGTGTGTGTGGATGAAAGAGACCAAGTAATTCATTTTTGCATATGGCTTTTCTTTGGTTTGCATGTTAGATACGTGCTTGAGGGGGTGTGTGTGTGTGTGTGTGTGTGTGTGTGTGTGTGTGTGTGTGTGTGTGTGTGTGTGTGTGTGTGTGTGTGTGTGTGTGTGTGTGTGTATGTGTGCATGAGCACATGGTTCTGTGCACCAGAGGATTATGGGATTACAGCGGTTGGGGAAAGGTTAAAAAAGGAGTCCACGCTGAGGCAAGTGAAGACCTGAGGCATTCTCACAGGCACTCTGCCGTGTGGCACCTCCTAATGAGTATCTTAAAGTGTGCCCTTCCCACTGCAAGTTTAAAATAGTCTAAATTTGTGACATCTGTGACTAAAAAAGCTCCTGGTGTGTGTGAGTAACGGAGTGGGCGTGATGTGTGTGACAGTGTGTCCCCTACGATAGACTGGCACTCTATCCAGGGTGTTGTACCCTGTGTCACTCCCTGTATTTCCGGGATAGGTTCTGGACCACCGTGACATTGCCCTGGACAGGCAATTATTGATAATTGGTGATAACTCTTTAACATCCACATCCAGTTTCATGTCTGGTTCCATAAGCCTACCATGTCTAGACAGCTTGCACATTGGAGATTTTTTGCATAGTTTTTACAGTTGCCATAAAAATGTAATCCCTTTTGTTGGACTATTGCACCCGGGCTGAGATCAGTGTTGATGTTTCTATGGAAACAACACCTTTCCCCCTGCTGTGACATCTGTGAAAGTTGGGATTGTACAAAACAGCTATATTTGTCATTAAGTTGGCATATTTGTTTGGTGTGCAAAATGCACAATGACCATGTATAAGAAAGGTGTTGTGAATGTAGAGGTTGGACAATGTTTATGCAGTGCTTTCATGTATTTTACTTGTACGGATCTTGGTGCATTTATTACTGGGTATACTGTGCTTTGATAAAACAGTTATTATAGTATCTATTATTGTTGAGTCTGTATCCTGCGTGAGAGAGAACACAGAACAGAATCCTCCACAAATTTTGCGGACTCCAATATTCTGATTATTTCCTTATAAGATGTAGTGCCAGCATTATTATAGTGTTATCATTTCACTGTTCAAAATCTTAATTCTGCGATGACTTCACAAAAAATGTTTTCTTGTGTTTTGTAGTCTATTTTCCAAAAATGATTTCAGAGTGAATGTCACCTGTGTTTCAACATCCTGTCCTCAGTTGGTAGAAAAACTCACTCACAGAAAAAGTATGTGGAACTGGATTAAGTCATCTCACTTCCACAGTGTTTACAACTCATACATGGTATTCCTGAGTAATGGTGATCAATAAGAAAATGACAAACTTTGTACGTTTATGAGCTAGATCAGTTAACAGTTTGCATTAAATACGAATTTCTACAGACAAGGTATTTTCAATCATTTGTAATTGGTTTTCCTTTTGATTGATCTCAAATTTAATAAAATGTTAGCTGACTGTATAAATAATAAAGCAAACAAAGTGACCAGGTGCTGGCAAATGTTTCACAACTCATTTAAAACTTAACAAAATTCCATTGATGGACTAGCGTCCCATCTAGGGTGTATCCTGCGTCATGTCCTGTCTTTTCAGAATAGGTTCTGGAACACAGCGACTATATATTGGATGAGCGGTTGCTGAAAATTGAATCAATAAATAAGTCTGACAGTGAATTTTTAATTCATTATAGCTTTATCTGAGGTTTTTACGAAACCTAACAAGTGTATAAATCCATGGATGTCTTCATTATTAAGCTTTTATTGATTGTGACATAGTGGATGAATTTCCCAACAAGTGGAATTGCAATCAGAATTCTGCTCCCAGTTGTGTTTGTAAGTTGAGGACCCAATGAACCGTCTTTGTGCTCCTGCTGTGTGAACACAGGTCCCAGATCAGTGAACACTGCTGTCCTGTCCTTCCCCTTTGTTCTGAGACCTGCAGCCCTGCGAGGTCCAAGGGCTTAGGCATTCACTATTGTGTTTGATGATGGTGTGGCTGCTGGGAATTACGAGATTGAAGTGACTCAAGCAAATGTCCCAGGTTTGATTTGATCTTGTAGTAAAAAGCTTGGCTAACAGCTTCTTCACCTTCCTTTGTCCTCATCTCTCTTAATTCACTCTGCGTGGTGAGGTAAGTAAAGCAAAACCTCCTTTTATGCCGCAGTCCCCCCCCCCCCCCCCGAGTGCTGCAGGACACTTCGCTTTCTTCAGTTACTTTATCAACAGCCTCAATTAAAGGGCTCTTTGTGTGGCTGATGTCCATGTTCGAAATGAAAACTGCATTACCAGCACACTCATGTTTGTCATGCTCCGATTGTCAAAAGAGGGAGTTATCTTGGCGTTGAGCTGAATTAAATCTGTATTGACAGAAAGGCACATAAAAGGAGAGCGATCTGCTTTGGCATTGAGAAGCATCTCTGTGCCCGGGCCTTAATAGACCTGTGCAAACCCAGCCTGACATGTATGTATGAGCCTGAAAAAAAGCATTCGGCCTCCAGATCTCTCCTGCTGTGAAGTCGAGCTGTGATGTTGGGTGGTGTTTGTTGAAACAGAATCTGTTGTTGTCCTTGGTAACCGTGTTAAATATTTAAGCTTATCGTGAAATGTGGTGTATACAGCTCCTAACAATCAATTATTTATTATTAAAATAATTTCAGATTTTTTAATTCACCCCGCTGCTGCTTGGCTTTGTCCCCTACAGTGTTGACCTTACCCAGCAAGCAGGGTTGCCTGTCAAGGATTTATTCTTACAAGGGATCTCTTCACCTGACGTGGGTATTGCTGGTATTAATGTGATGTAAAGGTCATTCTGCTCACTAAGTCTGCTTCTTCTTTTGCTCAGCAGGATGGACAAGCAGACATCATGCGCACATTCTGGACTTCAGTCACTCAGATTCTCTCCACTGAGTTCCAGAAGGCCACCAGCAGTAAGTGTGCTGCTCATGGTTTGGGTGACGTTTCTAATAACTTTGCAGAAGTGTTGAGATACTTCAAAACAATCCAGCATCTGCCCTGTGTTCTCAATGGTATCACCCAAGTGAAGACATGCACAGATACACATAGCGATGTTTCACCAGTGTACAGTTGTCAGTTTTAATTCAGACCTTTCTATGGGTGTATATGTTTGTGTTGTAGCCGATTCACACAGCTCCGTATCAGCACATGGCACCCAAACATTGACCTGTTAACCACTTAGAGCTGCTGATGGATTTCTATCCTGTCAGAAAAAGAATAGCCCTGGCACTTGAGCTCTCTGAGGTGTGAATGTGGCGCTTGATGGAGCCTGTGTGCCAACAGTTCTGATAACCTTCACTGCATCAGGCGCTTGGCCATTCTCAGTGATATTGTGGTGTGTTGCAGGTTTAGTCGTCTGAGAACACATCTGTTCCTGTCTTTTGTATTGTTGCTTTCCCAGGACAAAATAGCCCATATGCACTGTTAACTGCAAACCTCTTTGCGGCACACATAAGACCTATCTAAAATGCCCGTCACCCTTGTTTTGTCCCTGTCACACCTCATCCAGCTGACATTTATACGCCTCTTGCATCACAAGCTCCTTGCCATTACCCTCCATCACCCCCCCTCCCCGTTCACCATTTCTTATCAGCCCAGTGTGAAACGCCCTCTGGCCCAAAAAAAAATTTTTCCCCCATTATTTTTGATCCTGATGTATGCCTCACCAACATTCATGAATAAGATTTCTCTAGCAGCTCCTGTATGCTTTCTGAGCCTTGGGGTCCTGAGTTCACAGTGATAGCAAAAGGGTCAGAACAAGAGGCCAGTCACAACCCTGATTAACCACCTTGACAAAGAGTACGGCACATTGGTTCCTGTGAAACTTGCACAGCCATTTGAATTAGAATTTTTTGACCTGTGTTAGCACTTAACATCAAGCTTGGATATCTTGGCAGAGCGGTCCAAGCTCCAAAGCCAGAATGGAGCACATTACCGTCTCGTTGCTGGGTCAACGTAAAACATTAGACTTTAAATGCAAAGAGTAAAACGATAACCATATATAAAAGAAGGGCTGACGTTCCCAAAGCTGCTTGTGAGAAGCGGCATGGATGAGCTTTAAACTGTGTAGCTCACATCACAGCTTCTGGAACGCTGCATAAAAAAAATCTGATTCATTCCTTAGTTTATTACCCCAGGTCACTCAGTACATAGTGTGTTCTGGTCCCTGTTATGCTGTGGTTTCGCTCTCATTTTCGTCTTTAAACAAAGTATTAAAAGCTCTCTTATGCCCTTGGTCAGAGTAAATTATGAACTACCATTTCCAGGACATTGATGGCTATTTCTGTCTTTGCGCACGGCCCCTGATATTAGTGTTAAAACTGAAGAGTTGGTCTTACTGGACCAGTGTGTCCTGCACTTGTGTCTGTGGCCCTCTGCCATCCGTTTCGTGGATGTGACCTTCCCTGCTGAGCTGGAAGTGGCCGCCAGTGTTGGTTAGAAGGATGGCTTGTTTATGACGGAAAGCACCTCCATTACCACGCCAGTCGATGCCTTCCTCGGCTCCAAAGCCTCGCTGACGATTGCTGCCTATGAAACGTCGGGGTGATTTACCGAGCCGCCTGCCTTCGTCAGTCCCTCTGACGCTCCTAAGGAGAGCGCAGAATTGATTTTGAGCTCAGATCCAATTACCGCCACACTGGGTTTATTTTAATTAAGGTTGGGAAGACATTTTTAAATTCATAGTACACTAACAACTGTAAGTTATGCGTCCAGCAAATCTCCTTGTGCAGGATAAAAAATCTGCATAATTATGAAAAGCAATTAATCACTTCAACTTCCGTTATTAACATGATAATGACGCAGTGCTTTGAAAAGGTCTTCAGGCATTTTCCTATCCGACAGCTCCTTCGCTTAACTCACTTGTGTCCCTTCTGTTCAGCCCTTTGTGTAAGTCTTGTCATTTTGACTACGGAATTTGTTGTTTTTTTATATCGGATGCATGAAATAGCTCCCGTTTGTTCGTCACACCCTTTAATTTAAATCGTCATGCCTGCAGGTACACACACAAATGCGACATGAGTTATTTTAACACTATTGCCTACTGCACACTGAGCAGGGTATCGGTCCCCCAGCTGTGTATACAGAGGGTACCGTTCCACTCATTCGCCTTAGTGGCCAATTTCGGTGTCTATCTGTCCTAATGGACATCCTTCCCTGGCTCGTGGGAAATGTTTGATCATCATTTCACCTTTCTTTCTCCCTTGCACCCCCAGCCTCTGCCTTCCTGAAGCAGGCCCTGGAAGGCGAGTACCCCAAGCTGCTGAGGCTCTACAATGAGCTGTGGAAGCGTCTACAGCAGTACAGCACCAGCATCCAGGGGGCTCTGACAAGCAGTGGGGTTGGGGCTGGGGTTGGGGGCCTAGACCTTTCTACGGAGCTCCCCACCTCTGAGTTGGAGCCCCATGACCTCTTCATGCAGAACAAACAAGATTATGAGTGAGTTTGTGGTGGGGTGCCTCACTATATCATGACCGCTCTGATTGTTTCTTGCTTGTATTAGGACAAGGGGTCATAAAGTGGTGCAGCACACAGAGCTGGTGTCTCACTTATCCTAGGCTGCGGGTTGGGACATAGGGTGGAACTCAAATCTATCTGTATAGAAATTGCATGTTCTCCCCGTGTTCATGTGGGTTTCCTGCAGGTGCTCCAGTTTCTTCCTACGGTCCATCGTCACATGTTCCAGGTGGATTGGGGAATATTAATTCTCTGTGTGCTTGTGTGAGTGAATGTGCATATACTTGCCCTATGACATAGTAGTGTCCTGTACGGGATGTACTCTGCTTAGTGCGCCGTGCTTCTAGGATGCTCTCCGGACCACCTTCATTGGACAAGTGGTTATTGCCTTTGCTATATTATAATGGAAAATTGTGTTATTACAGTCTTAGTAGAGCTATCATTGATCACTCACAGTTGTCTCATTCAGCAAACAGTTTTGTACCTAATGGATGGAATCCACAGACTTATTGATGCAGCATGTTCACTTTTACTTAGTGCGCACACCTGCATTATTGAGGTGTTAAACTATTTTTTTTTTCTTGCACTGAAGGTGAAAGATGGGAACGCATTAAAAATCAGACCTCAGATCATGATTGGGATCGTTGACTAGCTGCTAACGTGCACAAAAGAGTCTGTTCCTCAGCATACTGGCGTGCTATTTCCGTGGAGACGCACAGCTTAGATAATAGATTTCAGAATTTCATCTGAATCATCAGCCTGGCAAAAATGATGCTTGATGAATACTAATCAAGAGATAATTTTCGCTTTTTCTGCACCAGCACCCGTTTTTTTGTGTGTGTAAAGTCTGTCAGATGTTGCGCATTGGTGGAAACAGGTAATTAAAACGCTGGCTATTAACACCACTTGACAAAGCCGTCGTAGGTGTTTGTTATGCTGCGCGGAGGGGAGCGTGAGCATTCGGGGAGCAGTGAAGCCTTCCGAAAGTGTCTCTGTGCACAGAAGAGCTAGTTTGAATGCATCTCTAGAAATGTGCCATGAATCCGGCACTCGGGAGGCGCGTGTGTTTCACGGGGGCCTTAAAAGAACCGGCGGTGGGGGGGGCGACTTCCATTTAAAAAAGGCGTAAAGGTGGTGAAAGCCTGAGAGCCGCAGTGAATGCCCTGCTTCCACAGAGATGCCGGTGTGAGCCTGGCCTTATAACCAGCAGAGGCGAAAAGGAGATGAATGGCCACGGCCCTTCTTCCTGCACCTGGGCCTTTTACAACGCACTAAACTGTCACACACCCACCAGGCCCCAAGGGAGAAGGTGGCATGCATGCATACATGTACACCAGGCAGCCCTGTGGAGTAGTGCCCTTCATTTACCCACACACACACCTTTTCCGCCTGCTTTCGAGATCTGGTCGAGCTCAGACACTATTGTGATCCTCCTGTATGCAAGTTGTTTGTGTGTGTGTGTGTGTGTGTGTGTGTGTGTGTGTGTGTGTGTGTGTGTGTGTGTGTGTGACGATCATTTGCCCAAGTGCTGCCCTGCGTATTGTCCCACTTGTCAATCAGGAGGAGGAATGTGGAGGCGTTGCTCCTTTCCAGGCTCCCTGGGCAGATAAAGAGACAGGCCAGCAGGTTCCTTGCAGCTGGCAGCCATAGTAACAAACATGTCAGGAGGTGACAGAGGAGGGATGGAGGATGACAAAGTGTATGTATATATGTATGTATGTATGTATGTATGTATGTATGTATGTGTATATATATGTATGTATATATATATAATATATATATATATATATATATATATATGTATGTATGTATGTATGTATGTATGTATATATATATGTGTATATATATATATAAAGGGCAAAATAAAGGAGAAAGTGTAGAAAGACGTGAACAATATGACAGGAGTTGGAAATGGGGCACAGATTTGGTCACAGGAGAGGGGTCATGGAGGTCCAGGGTTGACTGGACATCGAGAGCAATGGAGAAGATGACTGAAGCAATGGAGTTGTTTTAATGCAGAGATCATAGACCATTGTTTGATACTTTCCTCTTTCCCCTCTTTATGCAGTCCAGAGAAGGCGTTGAAGGACTCGCTACAGCCCTACGAAGCGGCCTACCTGTCCAAGTCATTGTCGCGCCTCTTCGACCCCATCAATCTCGTGTTCCCACAGGGGGGACGCAACCCCCCGTCCAATGATGAACTGGAGAGCATAATCAAGACCATAGCCAGGTATCTCTCTCCCTGCATTGATCCCCTTCCCCCAGGGCAGAGAGTAGTGTAATGGTTAGAGTCATCCCCTTACAATCCAAGGAAGTGGGTCCAAATCCCATCTCCCACTGTAGTACCCTTAGTCAAGTTACTTAACCTGAACTGATGCAGTATGAATACCTTGCTGTATAAATGGGTAAATCACTGTAAAGTTGATTATCAAACAATGTCTGTGACTTCGAACAAAAGCATCAGCTAAATAATAGTAATAATCTGTAGCAGTTCACTACAGCCGCATCTCTGTTCTTCATCTGAACTGTCTGTCTTTTTTCTGGACCTGTGTAGTGCTGCTGTTCCAATACTTACAGACAGGTTGTGGCTGCCCGCTACTTTTAAACACTGAAAAGCACAATGTTCCAGAATTGCCCCACCCTTGAGCCCATCAGCTTCCGACCCTCGGGCAGTCGATTGACGTGGCCCGCGGGCTGGAAGAAATAAGTCTCGGTTATAAAGCCTTTCAGAAGTGAAGCGCTGCTTTGAAATGTTTGAAAGCGGAGTTTAGAGAGGCTCTCTGTGTTTTTAAGGGCTGTTAGAAGTGGAGTCTAATGCATTCCTAATTGATTCTGGAAAGAGCCAAGGAAGGATTTAGATTTTTTCACCCCTTTTTGTATCGCTTTTCCCCACTTTGCAACAGTTTTTGAACTATTAATATGACAAAATGGAGAAATAAATTTGACAATTGTGTTTGTGGCTTGAGGATACTATCATCTTAATGATAGTATTTTCCAGGTCATGGCAACTGCCAGAACTAAAGAGACAAAATTTGGTATGTGGAAACAGTCATCAGAATGTAAAGATAATGAGGACAGATCTTCAGTTTTTTTTTTTTTTTTTTTTTTTTTTTTGGCCTAAATAAAATGGAAATTTAGTAGTCCACATTGCACCAACAGTGTTTCAGGTTGTTGTTTTACAAGTTCTGTGGTTGGGTCATTCAAGTATGTCGCACACGGACTGCATACCTGTTCACGTGCACGTTTCATACGTGCTCGTGCTGTCTCTTCTCCAGTGAGCTGAACGTGGCTGTGGTGGATCCAAACCTGACCCTGGCTGTGGCGAAGAATGCAGCCAAGACCATCCAGCTCTTCTGCGTCAAGTCAGAACAGCTGGTGAGCCACTGCGCCGCCTTGGGGCGTGATGAGATGACGGAGGAATAGCTTGAATAACAACACAGAGCGGTTCTTCTGCACTGTATAGCATCCATGGGATTTTATAAACTTGAGGACAGACCTTACTAAAGGGTTTCTCATTTTTAATGTAAGTAAAATGAGTTATTCTGCTGTTAGCTGTTTTCTTGTTTTGCCAGTCAGCGTTTGCTTTTTGAGGAAAGCATTCTGTGAGTGGTGCAGTGATTCTGGACATGGATTGTCCAGATTTGCCCTTGTATTCCTCTGCGGGGGTGGCGAAAGGTGTCACGTGCGTGTCCAGCCCTGGGCACCGAGCCGAGGTGGACGAGGCTCCTGGACCCACAGGCGTCTCAGAGTGGCAGCTGAGTGGCAGCACAGGATTGTCTGCTTTTTCTTATTAGCATCCAGTCAACATCCCAGGAAAAAAAACTCACATTCATGGCCACACTGCCAT